>NC_053491.1:261897648-262212648 GCF_905171775.1 Rana temporaria
CTCTACTGTCTCTCTTCCACCCCCCCTCTACTGTCTCTCTTCCACCCCCCCTCTACTGTCTCTCTTCTCTTCCACCCCCTCTACTGTCTCTCTTCTCTCCCCCCCCCCCCTACTATCTCTCTTCTCCCCCCCCCCCTACTGTCTCTCTTCTCCCCCCCCCTCTACTGTCTCTCTTCTCCCCTTCCCCCCCCCTCTACTGTCTCTCTTCTCCCCTTCCCCCCCCCCTCTACTGTCTCTCTTCTCCCCCCCCCCTCTACTGTCTCTCTTCTCCCCCCCCCCTCTACTGTCTCTCTTCTCCTCCCCTCCCCCCCTCTACTGTCTCTCCTCTTCCCCCCCCCCCTCTACTGTCTCTCTTCCACCCCCCCTCTACTGTCTCTCTTCCACCCCCCCTCTACTGTCTCTCTTCTCTTCCACCCCCTCTACTGTCTCTCTTCTCTCCCCCCCCCCCCTACTGTCTCTCTTCTCCCCCCCCCCTACTGTCTCTCTTCTCCCCCCCCCCTACTGTCTCTCTTCTCCCCCCCCCTCTACTGTCTCTCTTCTCCCCTTCCCCCCCCCTCTACTGTCTCTCTTCTCCCCTTCCCCCCCCCCTCTACTGTCTCTCTTCTCCCCTTCCCCCCCCCTCTACTGTCTCTCTTCTCCCCCCCCCCTCTACTGTCTCTCTTCTCCTCCCCTCCCCCCCTCTACTGTCTCTCTTCTCTTCCTCCCCCCCCCCTCTACTGTCTCTCTTCTCCTCCCCTCCCCCCCTCTACTGTCTCTCCTCTTCCTCCCCCCCCTCTACTGTCTCTCTTCTCCCCTTCCCCCCCCTCTACTGTCTCTCTTCTCCTCCCCTCCCCCCCTCTACTGTCTCTCCTCTTCCTCCCCCCCCCTCTACTGTCTCTCTTCTCCCCTTCCCCCCCCTCTACTGTCTCTCTTCTCCCCTTCCCCCCCCCCCTCTACTGTCTCTCTTCTCCCCTTCCCCCCCCTCTACTGTCTCTCTTCTCCCCCCCCCCCTCTACTGTCTCTCTTCTCCTCCCCTCCCCCCCTCTACTGTCTCTCCTCTTCCTCCCCCCCCTCTACTGTCTCTCTTCTCCTCCCCTCCCCCCCTCTACTGTCTCTCCTCTTCCTCCCCCCCCTCTACTGTCTCTCTTTTCCTCTCCCCCCCCCTCTACTGTTCTATCCCCCCCTCTAATGTTTTTTGAATTGTATTTATGACGATTGGTTTTAATTTTATTAAAACCATACAAATACTTGTTTGTTTGTAAAATGTTTTGTGATGTCTGTCTGCTTTTTCTCAAATTTTAATTTCATTTGTTTCACTCAGCCTCTGTCTATGGCCCCCCTCTACTGTCTATCTTCTCCTCCCCCTCTACTGTCTCTCTTCTCCCCCCCCCCCTCTACTGTCTCTCTTCTCCTCTTCCCCCCCCTCTACTGTCTCTCTTCTCCCCTTCCCCCCCCTCTACTGTCTCTCTTCTCCCCCCCCTCTACTGTCTCTCTTCTCCCCTTCCCCCCCCCCTCTACTGTCTCTCTTCTCCCCCCCCCCTCTACTGTCTCTCTTCCCCCCCCCCCTCTACTGTCTCTCTTCTCCCCCCCCCCTACTGTCTCTCTTCTCCCCCCCCCCTCTACTGTCTCTCTTCTCCCCCCCCCCCTCTACTGTCTCTCTTCTCCCCTTCCCCCCCCCCTCTACTGTGTCTCTTCTCCCCTTCCCCCCCCCTCTACTGTCTCTCTTCTCCCCTTCCCCCCCCCTCTACTGTCTCTCTTCTCCCCTTCCCCCCCCCTCTACTGTCTCTCTTCTCCCCCCCCCTCTACTGTCTCTCTTCTCCCCTTCCCCCCCCCCCTCTACTGTCTCTCTTCTCCCCCCCCCCTCTACTGTCTCTCTTCTCCCCCCCCCCTACTGTCTCTCTTCTCCCCCCCCCCTCTACTGTCTCTCTTCTCCCCCCCCCCTCTACTGTCTCTCTTCTCCTCCCCCTCTACTGTCTCTCTTCTCCTCCTCCCCCCCCCTCTACTGTCTCTCTTTTCCTCCTCCCCCCCCTCTACTGTTATTCTTCTCCCCCCCCCCTCTACTGTTGTTCTATACCCCCCCCCTCTAATGTTTTTTGAATTGTATTTATGACGATTGGTTTTAATTTTATTAAAACCATACAAATACTTGTTTGTTAGTAAAATGTTTTGTAATGTCTGTCTGCTTTTTCTCAAATTTTAATTTCATTTTTTTTTTTCCACTCAGCCTCTGTCTATGGCCCCCCTCTACTGTCTCTCTGTCCCCCCACTGTCCCATCAATATATACCGTCTATCCCCTCTGTCTTTCAATCCCCCCCCCTACTTTCTTTCTATTCTTCCCCCCCCCCCACTACTGGTTTTCTATTTCCCCCCCAGTGTACTGGTTTTCGATTCTCACCCCCTCTACTGTAAATCTATCCCCCTCTACTGTAATTCTATCCCCCCCTCTACTGTAACACTTTTTCTCGCCCTCTTACACTTTTCTCTCGCCCTCTTACACTTTTCTCTCGCCCTCTTACACTTTTTCTCGCCCTCTTACACTTTTCTCTCGCCCTCTTACACTTTTCTCTCGCCCTATTACACCTTTTTCTTCTGCATCTTACACTTTTTCTCGCCCTCTTACACTTTTTCTCGCCCTCTTACACTTTTCTCTCGCCCTCTTACACTTTTCTCTCGCCCTCTTACACTTTTCTCTCGCCCTCTTACACTTTTCTCTCGCCCTCTTACGCTTTCTCTCGCCCTCTTACGCTTTTTCTCGCCCTCTTACACTTTTCTCTCGCCCTCTTACACTTTTTCTCGCCCTCTTACACCTTTTTCTTCTGCATCTTACACTTTTCTCTCGCCCTCTTACACCTTTTTCTTCTGCATCTTACACTTTTTCTCGCCCTCTTACACTTTTTCTCGCCCTCTTACCCTTTTCTCTCGCCCTCTTACCCTTTTCTCTCGCCCTCTTACACTTTTTCTCGCCCTCTTACACTTTTTTTTCTCGCCCTCTTACACTTTTATCTCGCCCTCTTACACTTTTCTCTCGCCCTCTTACACTTTTCTCTCGCCCTCTTACACTTTTCTCTCGCCCTCTTACACTTTTCTCTCGCCCTCTTACACTTTTCTCTCGCCCTCTTACACTTTTCTCTCGCCCTCTTACACTTTTCTCTCGCCCTCTTACACTTTTCTCTCGCCCTCTTACACTTTTCTCTCGCCCTCTTACACTTTTCTCCTGCATCTTACACTTTTCTCTCGCCCTCTTACACTTTTCTATCGCCCTCTTACACTTTTCTCTCGCCCTCTTACACTTTTCTCTCGCCCTCTTACACTTTTCTCTCGCCCTCTTACACTTTTCTCTCGCCCTCTTACACTTTTTCTCGCCCTCTTACACTTTTCTCTCGCCATATTACACTTTTCTCTCGCCCTCTTACACTTTTCTCTCGCCCTCTTACACTTTTTCTCTCGCCCTCTTACCCTTTTCTCTCGCCCTCTTACACTTTTCTCTCGCCCTCTTACACTTTTCTCTCGCCCTCTTACACTTTTCTCTCGCCCTCTTACACTTTTCTTCTGCATCTTACACTTTTCTCTCGCCCTCTTACACTTTTCTCTCGCCCTCTTACACTTTTTCTCGCCCTCTTACCCTTTTCTCTCGCCCTCTTACACTTTTCTCTCGCCCTCTTACACTTTTCTCTCGCCCTCTTACACTTTTCTCTCGCCCTCTTACACTTTTCTCTCGCCCTCTTACACTTTTCTTCTGCATCTTACACTTTTCTCTCGCCCTCTTACACTTTTCTCTCGCCCTCTTACACTTTTCTCTCGCCCTCTTACACTTTTCTCTCGCCCTCTTACACTTTTTCTCGCCCTCTTACACTTTTCTCTCGCCATCTTACACCTTTTTCTTCTGCATCTTACACTTTTCTCTCGCCCTCTTACCCTTTTCTCTCGCCCTCTTACCCTTTTCTCTCGCCCTCTTACACTTTTCTCTCGCCCTCTTACACTTTTCTCTCGCCCTCTTACACTTTTCTCTCGCCCTCTTACACTTTTCTTCTGCATCTTACACTTTTCTCTCGCCCTCTTACACTTTTCTCTCGCCCTCTTACACTTTTCTCTCGCCCTCTTACACTTTTCTCTCGCCCTCTTACACTTTTTCTCGCCCTCTTACACTTTTCTCTCGCCATCTTACACCTTTTTCTTCTGCATCTTACACTTTTCTCTCGCCCTCTTACCCTTTTCTCTCGCCCTCTTACCCTTTTCTCTCGCCCTCTTACACTTTTCTCTCGCCCTCTTACACTTTTCTCTCGCCCTCTTACCCTTTTCTCTCGCCCTCTTACACTTTTCTCTCGCCCTCTTACACTTTTCTCTCGCCCTCTTACACTTTTCTCTCGCCCTCTTACACTTTTTCTCGCCCTCTTACACTTTTCTCTCGCCCTCTTACACTTTTCTCTCGCCCTCTTACACTTTTCTCTCGCCCTCTTACACTTTTCTCTCGCCCTCTTACACTTTTCTCTCGCCCTCTTACACTTTTCTCTCGCCCTCTTACACTTTTCTCTCGCCCTCTTACACTTTTCTCTCGCCCTCTTACACTTTTATCTCGCCCTCTTACACTTTTTCTCGCCCTCTTACACTTTTCTCTCGCCCTCTTACACTTTTCTCTCGCCCTCTTACACTTTTCTCTCGCCCTCTTACACTTTACTCTTCGCCCTCGTTCACTTTTGTCTCTTTTTAATGAATGTTAAACTTATCATGTATATTCTATTATAAACACTATGTTTATGATGTGTAATATAAATAAAAATATTTTTTGTAAAGTTAATTTTTGTTTTTATTTTTCTTTTATAATATTTTATTTTAATTTGTTTTAAAAAAATGTATTTTTATATTAACTTATTGACCTAAAAATATTGACATTCAGGTTAAAAAACTTTTTTTTTTTTTTTAATTTAAAACTTATACTATTTTTTAAAAAATAATATTTAGTTTTAAAGTTAAATTTAATTTTGTAATTATAAAATTTAAGTATATGTACTTATAATACCTTATGTCCAACTATTTATAATATGATTTATTATCCATTATTTAGAAATGCCGGGCTGTTTTGCTCTAGTGTGCAAAAACCACACTGGTTCTAAGGAACTTGAGAAGGGTATAAAATATATTACCTTCCCAAAGGATAGTCAGAGGATCAGGATATGGCTAAGAAATGCAGGAATGGAGGATTCTATGATAGAAGAATACATTCCACTTATTCTAGATGACAAACGTAGCGATAATTACCGATTTTGTTCAGTGCACTTCGTTGAAGAATCTTTTAGTGGCCAAGGAAAAAAAAGAAAAATAAAAGCAGATGCTGTGCCTACAATTTTTGATGAAACACTTATGATAAGATCAGCTGAAAATAAGTGGCAGAAAAAACTGAACAGAATAAAAAATGCGATTATGAAGAAGGCTTCAACATCAACAGGATTATTATTAGAATGTAAATGTAATGTTGTAAAAGCCGATGCTTCCACACAAACTGCATTATTTGATTTACCACTTGACAGATCCGAGGAATCAACGTGCATAATTGCAAATGAGGAAATAATAATAAAGGATCATGACTACATTCCAACAGAGATATCTGTAGTGGGACCACCACTTGATGTGTCCACACCAATAATTCACGTAAAATCCGCCACAGTTCTTGGAGCTATGTCACCCTTATCGTTAGACAGTCCAGTGCCCAGACGAAAAAGAAAACTTGCCTATGAAGAAGATCCAAGTTTTCATGTATCTGATTGTGACACTCCGCAGAAAGGAGACGTGAGTCTCACCATGAGTGTGGGCGACTCACAACCTGAAACTCAACATGAGCCACAACTGCCGTACCCCTTGAACTTAGTGAAAGAGAAAAAATTCATAGTTTTTGAAAGCTGTCTAGATGAACTATTTTTTGAAAGGAGTTGTCCCAGTGAAGGCTGTGATGAAGATATTAAAAAAATAGAAAAGCAAACAGTAGGTACTATGGTAGTTGTGTACTCTACCTGTGCCGCAGAACATCGAATGAAATTGTGGACAAGCCAGCCAAAAATCAAAAATTATGCAGCAGGTAACATTTTATTGGCAGGCGCAATCTGTGTGAGTGGAGGTAACTACACAAAGGTCAAAGAGATGTTTGACCTTTGCGGAATACAATTGTTCGGTAAATCTTCCTTTAACAGAGCACAAAACCAATACATTTTTAAATCTATCGATCACAGCTGGCAGGAAGAACTCAGAAAGGTGACAGAGGAATTGAGTCCAGAACCATTGTGTCTTATAGGTGATGGTCAATGCGATAGCCCTGGTTTTTCGGCTAAATATTCGACATACACTTTTATGGATCTTAATACCAAAAAAATTGTTGATTTTGAAATGGTGCAGGTGTCACAAACTACTTCATCTGTTGCAATGGAGAAATTTGGTTTTGAAAAATGTTTGGATCGAATAATTGGCAACCAATTAGATGTACAAATGATAGGAACAGATCGGCACACTGGCATACGTAAATTGATGACAAGTGAAAAATACAAACACATAAGGCACCAATTTGACTTTTGGCATTATGCCAAAAATTTAAGAAAAAAATTTAATCAAATTGCCAAAAAAGTAAATTATCGTGCAATTTTGAATTGGATTTCACCCATAGTGAATCATTTCTATTGGTGTGCTAGAGCTTGCGAAGGAAGTGAAGATCTTTTCAGAGAACTATGGCAATCTCTACTACACCATGTGAGAAATGTTCACGTATGGAAAGTTGGCGATGTCGAGCATAAATGCCGTCATGCTGAAGTCAATGTGGACAACCCGACTGTTCCTTGGTTGAAAATAAATACACCTGCATATCATGGCTTATCCTCAATTGTTTTGGATGCGCAACTTGATAAGGACATGAAACACCTGACTTATTTTTGTCAGACAGGGGTGATAGAAACGTACCACAGTATGATTCTGAAATACCGTCCAAAAAGAATCCATTTTGGGATTGATTCGATGGAGGCCAGGACAAAATTGGCGGCATTGAGTCACAATCATAATGTGGTACGTAAACCAGCCCTGACTAGAAAGACAGATGAAAGTGGTGCAGAATATTTGGTCGAACGTAAAAACTTAGAGTTTCCCAGGGGTCGTAAAAAATGGATCGTCAGGAATGTCTATGAAAAAATGAACAATGACCACGCTTTTCTCTTGCTTGCCGACATGTTGTCAATAGTTGCTGGAACCCTGACATGTTCTTGGCGAAGCCGAAAAACTGATATGCCAAAAAACCTCGCCTCAGTGGAAAGGCCGGATAAAAGTGTCGCTGTGAAAGCACACATGACACGCTTTCCTACTGTGAAGGAATAATGTATTGATTATTATTATATTTTTTTTTTTTACATGTAATAAATATCAAACTGCTCTATATATAATATGTGTGTATATATATATATCTTAATTTTTTTTTTTATAGATTGTAAATATGTTTTATAGTTATTGTTGGTTTGTCGGAAGTTCAATAAAGAGTTTGTTTAAAAAATAAAAAATGTTATGTTTTTGAAATATACAGATTATAAAAAAAAGAAATTTGTAAAACATTCATGTCAAAATAATTACAAAAAATATTGATTTTTTTTAAACATAAAAATTTTTATTTAAAAAAATTAAATACAGTAATTTAAATTATTAAAAACCAAACAAAAATAAAAAAAATTAAAATTACAAAATTAATGAAATGCCATCTCGGATGCATCATAATCCTCCGAATACATAAACCCAACGTATGCTCCGTTTGGATCGGGAAAAACATCGCGTACAACTTTTACAGCACAAGATGGGATGACCCTCCTGTTACCTTTCCCTAGATAACCATAGGTACAGCATATATAGGTTCTATATGCTGTTTTTCTTAATCTCCTATAAAAAAATTACATATTATAAATATATATCAATATTGGATTAAAAAAGGAATAATATTTTAGCAAATATTAAAATTTGATCAAAAGATTTACCTGTTGTTATCGGCATCTACCACTGGTCGTTCCTCTGTATGTAAAATAGTATTAATTAATCTCACATGATAATCTGAAGTTACGACTGAACGGAAAAAATCGGCTTCTGTGATGCAATTACTGCCGTCTGGTATGAAGCCTAAAACATCTGTAATTTGTTTGCAGCAAATAGATTCAACTTGTGTGGGCATTGCGATGCAACCGTCACATAAACACCAATTTGTGTTACCAATTCTGTCATCATCAGTATCTTGTGTTTGGGAGGAAGAACTGCTAGTGGAAGAGTCAATGGTGGGATTTATTGGGAAGGCAGGATCGTGTTGACGTGGCGGATACCTGGATAACAATTGGGTTCTGAGCCTATTCCACTACAATGAAAATAAAACACAGAAAAAAAAATTAAGAAAGATATAATATATATATATATATATACATATATATATATATATATATATATATATATATATATATAAAGATAATTTGATATTTTTTCAAATGATTATATATAAAAATAAACCTTTAGAAAAAAATAATTAAAATTACACGTGTGTGGTATGTATGTGTGTGTGTGTTTGTGTTTGTTTGTGTGTGTGTGTGTATATATATGTGTGTATATATGTATATATGTGTGTGTATATATATGTATATATATATATATATATATATTTATTGTGTGTATATGTATGTATGTATGTGTATATATGTATGTGTGTGTGTGTGTGTGTGTGTATATATATATATATATATATATATACACACACACACACACACACACACACTCACACTAAAAAGGAAAATTTATTATCATACTTACCGTAATTTTCCTTTCCTGATGGACTCCATGGCAGCCTACGTGTGGGTTAATCCCGCCTCCTCTCCAATGTGATAGGACCCCATACCCATAAAAGTTAACTCACCAGTAGCACCAGTGTTCCGTAACTATCCCGACTCCATAATTTCAGGGTGGGAACTCCGTCTGCCATGGAGTCCATCAGGAAAGGAAAATTACGGTAAGTATGATAATAAATTTTCCTTTTTCCTGACTGACTCCATGGCAGCCTACGTGTGGGAAATAACTAGCCAAACACACGGGTGGGTATGCTGAACAGAAATATATTTAATTTGTCCCGTCAGCCGACAAGACAGATAAACCAAAATTTACAGAAGACAGTGCTGCAGGTTCAACACAGTAATGGGACATAAAGGTGTTTATAGAAGACCAAGAGGCCGCTCTACAAATAACGTCTGGCGCCACATGACGGGCTGCTGCCCAGGAAGCTGCCATCCCTCTCGTGGAGTGAGCTGTTACCGCCTGCGGAGGAGCCAAGCCCTTTGCACAATAAGCCTGTTGTATCGTCTGGACAATCCAGGATGCAATTGTTCTTGAAGATGCCTTCTTCCCTTTGTTCTTGCCTGAATGCAGGATGAACAGGTGATCAGATCGTCTGAATGTAGATGTAACTTGCAGATATTCAGTGAGTATCTTGCCCATATCCAGAGGGTGAGTCTCATCAGAATCTGGGTTTTTAAAGGTAGGGAGAACTACTTCCTGATTCTCATGGAAAACCGACGAGACCTTCGGTTTGGAGCCCAGCATGGGTATCAGAACCACTCTGTCTGGGAAAAAGGTGAGAAATGGCTCCTTGTGACCTAGAAAACCGATCTCGGACACTCTCTTGGCCGAGGTGATAGCTACCAGAAAGGCTACTTTGGCTGAAAAGTTCTTCAACGAGGACGGGGAGGGCCCCGACATACTAAGTCCATTCAAAAAGTCAAGTACTAACGGGAGATCCCATTTGGGGAATCTTGGCTTCCTCAGAGGTCTCAATCTTGAGGCTCCACGAAAAAACTGTTTGATTAGTGGATGGGTTGCCCAAGGAATTCCAGAAAAGGCTGAAAGTGCTGAGATTTGAACTCTTAGTGAGCTTACAGACAGAGGAAGGTCTAGTCCTGATTGAAGAAAGCTTAGGATGTTTTGGATTTCTGGGTTCTTGAAGGAACTGCCCGCGGTTAAAGAAAATTCCACAAACTTAGACCATATTCTACCGTACACTTTATTTGTGCTTCCTTTCCTTGAGCTCATAAGGGTAGAGATCACCCGAGAGGCGCAGCCAAGGGTTTCTAACCTTTCCCTTTCAAGAACCAGACCGCTAGTTTCATTTGAGCCGGACAGGGATGGAGGAGCGTTCCCTGGGAGAGAAGGTCTGGTCTGCATGGTATTAGAATTGGGTCCTGAAGACTCAGGTGAACCAGAAGAGGGAACCATGGCCTGTTCGGCCAGCATGGAGCCACCATTGTAATTTCTACTTCTTCCGCAAGAAGTCTCTTCAGGAATTTCAGAATTATTGGGATCGGGGGAAAGGCGTACGCCCTCTGAAACCACCACCGATCCGTTAGGGCATCCGTCCCGATTGCCTGGTTGCAGTAACCTCTTGTGTAGAATTTTTTCAATTTGGCATTGTTCGGAGAAGCAAAGAGATCCACTTGGGGATTGACTCCCAGGGACAAGATCCAACGGAAGGACTGATCGTGGAGAGACCATTCGTTGACGTCCACCTGAGTTCGTGATAGGAAATCCGCTTGGGAGTTCTGAATACCTGGAATAAAAACCGCCGTCAGGTTGACTAGGTTCACTTGGGCCCATTTCATAATGGGCTCTACTTCCTGGAGAAGGGATGAGCTCCGAGTCCCGCCTTGTCTCTTGACATATGATACTGCTGTGGTGTTGTCCATCCTTAGTATTACTGACCTTCCTTTCAGCAGTTGTGAAAAGGACTGTAGGGCACACCAGGCCGCACGAAGCTCCAGGGTGTTCGAGCCTGGATTGTGGAGGCGAGCGTCCCACCTGCCTTGCGCCATGCTTGTGCCGCACAGGGCCCCCCAACCGGAGCCACTGGCATCTGTCGTCACTGTGACCCACGAGACTGGAGCGATGGAGTGACAATTCAGCAGATTCTTCGGTTGAAGCCACCAGAAGAGGCTGCCCCTCATTGACGTTGAAATGTGGATCCGCTGATTCATGCTCCCTGATTTCCACTGCCTGAGAAAGCCGGATTGGAAGGGACGTAGCCTCCAGAGCGCCCATTTTACCATTGGTGTTGTGGATACCATTGTCCCAATGATCTTCAAACATTGATGAGCTCTTAGGTGACGAGTACTCAAGGCCCGGGAAATCCTCTCCTGAATTACCGGAATTTTCTCTGTTGGTAGAGAGATGGTCTTCCTTACTGTGTCGAATTGAGCACCTAGATAGGTTAGACACTGAGTTGGCTCCAGATGGCTTTTTGCCAGGTTCAGGAGCCACCCGAATTCGGACAAGGTCGCGATGACCTGATCCCTCTGTGCCAAGAGAAGGGTCTTGTCTTGGGACAGGACCAGGAGGTCGTCCAGATAATGATACAGACGAATCTTCTTCAGCCTGATGAGAGCTACCAGAGCCAAAAGAACTTTGGTGAAGACCCGTGGGGATGTTGTTAGGCCGAAGGGTAGGCACACGAACTGGAGGTGTTCCTGGTTGACATAGAACCTGAGGTATTTGTGCAGCTCTGCTGCTACTGGGACGTGGAAATAGGCATCCTTTAGGTCCACGGAAATCATCCAGTCGCCTGGCTGTATTGCTTGTTGGATGGTTGATAGAGTTTCCATTTTGAACTTTTTGTGTGTTATAAATTTGTTCAAATATGTCAAGTCTATGACTGGGCGCCAGGTACCGTTCTTCTTTTGTACTAAGAAGAGAGGGGAGTACACCCCAAGAAACTGTTCGTCTTTTGGGACGTGTATCACTGCTCCTTGAATCTTCAGGAGGTGAATGTAGTCTAGAAGGACCTGTTTCTGCTCCAGTGACCCTGGAAGAAGGGTGGAGATGAACTTTGGACAGGGAGGACTGGAAAAGGACCATGCGTGTCCTGAGGTCACGGTCTTGATGACCCAAAAGTCCTTGATTGAGGCCGCCCAGACGTGCCGATAAAGGAGTAGACGAGCTCCCACACGATCCGCTTGGGCGGGCGTTGTCTCAAAAAGATTTCCCCTTGTCGCGTCCAGTTGACGCCTGAGTAGTTGGAGTAGGTTTCCGGTAGGAGCCTCTACCTCTGCTCCAATTCCTTCTGTAGTTTCCACCAGGCCTGTAAGCACGAGCTTCCCTAGCGCGGTCCGGGCTGTATCGCCGAAATTGAGGCATTTTTCTTCCCGTTTGGCGCTTGTCCTGAGGAAGGAAACCAGACTTGCCGCCCGAGACTTTGGAGATGGCATCATCTAGCTTGTTGCCAAACAGGGTTGATCCTTCAAAAGGAATCTTGCACCAATTCTGCTTCGATGATGGGTCGGCAACCCAGGGGCGTAGCCAGAGGGCCCGTTTCGCGGTCACAGAAGAAAGCATAATCCTGGCTAACAGGCGGATTAAGTCAACGGAGGCTTCGCCCAGGAATGCGACCGCCAGTTTTAACTCTGCCGTGGCTGAGTTCTTGGCTAGTTCTTCAGAGACGCCTTTGAGGAAAGAATCAACGTTTTCCGTCCAGGCTTCCATGGCCTTTGATAATGCCGCTAAAGCTAGAGCCGGTTTGCAGGCTGTGCCCGCAAGGCCATAAATTCTTCTGAGGTCCTGGTCCATTCTTCTGTCCAGGCCATCTTTGAAAGAGACGGAGTCAGCAATAGGTAAAGTGACGTGTTTAGCAAGTCTCGTTACTGCCGCATCTACTAGAGGAACATTCTCCAAGTGTTTGACCTCTTCCTGTTTGAAGGGATAGAGCTTTGAGGCTTTGTTAGCCATGGAAGATTTCTTGTCCACCTTGCTCCATTCCTCTTCAAAAATACCCTTTAGTTCAGTCAAGAACGGGAACGTAGGGCGTTCTTTCCCCAAGCGTTTAAAATATTTTTTCTGCTTGGCTGGAGAAGCGGGTTGTTCTTCCCATAAGAGAGCCTCTTTAATCGCTTTGACGAGTGGCGTCACCTGCGCGAAGTCAAATTCTAAGCCTTCTTCGTCACTCTCTAGGTCACCTTGAGGAGAAGCCGGAGTGGAGGCTTGAGGCCGGGAAGGACCTGGATCCTCTAGGATCTCCAAGTTTGGAGAAGCAGACCCGTCAGTGTTGGTCTGAATCTGCGTGTGGGGCATATGCTCTTTTAGAGTTCGTTGAACCACACGTTCCACCAGAGACTCGATCCGATGACCTTCAGTCTCTTTTTCCCCGACCGCATGGGCGTAGCATCGGTCGCACAGTGACTTGCCCTCCGGGACATGAGTGTCACATCCCCAGCAGGCTCTGCGATCAGAGCGACTATCATGGCGGTGGGAGCGGTGTCTTGAGGAGGAATGTGAGCGTCTCCTCCGGTGGGAAGATGTAGATGGAGAACTCCTTTTGGATTTTGATCTGGAAGAATGATGCGGTCTGGCAAGGTCATGGGACTGGATTGCGGAGATAGGATCTGGATCAGGAGGGCTTTAAAGAGAGACACATAGGGAGGAAAATTGTCAGACAACACATATTGACTGTGACTTCCACCCCTAGCCCCGCCCTTATCCTGCACATACCTTGTGCGTGAGGGCTGGCCACCTGTAGACGGTGACTGGTCCATGACTTAGGACCTGCGTAAAACAGCGATACGGATCCGAAAAGGAAGAAAACCTAAAGTGTCAAAATAATGGAAAGATAAATGCATTGTCCCTTTAAGATTTTTTTTTTTTTTTTTTTTAAATCCTGTTATTATTATATATTTTTTTTTTTTTTTTTACACAAATGAATAAATAAATAAATTATTAATACATTAAATAATTTGAATGACCAACATTTTAAAATCGCTTGCACAGATGAGAAGCAATACTATATGCTAGTACAACATGAAAGGCTAATACAGCAGGGGGAGCCCTGCTCACTGACCTGGCAAAGAAGAGTATCGCTCTTTGCGGCTGCACGCCTGATCAGGGAACATCCCAATGTGCATAGGCGGGCAGCCGCTTTTTAAATCACCCGCCGGTGACGTCACCTGTCGTCCGCGCGCCTGCGCGGTACAATCGATGCGACGGCGCGTGCGCGGCCGCCGCAGATTCGACAGACTGCGCATGCGCGAAACCAGGCCTCGCTCTGAGAGTGGGCACAGCGCATGCGCGGGGTACTGGCGCTCGCGACCAGGAAGCAAAGTGCGAGCTGGAACGCAGAAGCGCTCCAGCCGCCATGGGGACAAAAACAGACACAGAAAGACAACAAATAATACAAATAGGCGACTGCCATGAGAGAATAGGACCTTGCCAGCCGTGATGAGACGTCTTCAGCACACATAGCAAACGCCCAAAGGGTTGCTGCAAAAGCTCTCCACCCGCCCATGGCTGGGATCCGAGCTGCACCGCTCAGGTGTGCCATCCTATTCCTGTCCTGAGAAGTTTCTAAATTCATGGAGGAGGAAAAAAAAGGAACACTGGTGCTACTGGTGAGTTAACTTTTATGGGTATGGGGTCCTATCACATTGGAGAGGAGGCGGGATTAACCCACACGTAGGCTGCCATGGAGTCAGTCAGGAAAACTATATTTTTAATATATGAAAAAAAGTATATTCTTTTAAAATTTCGATATTACACACACACTGCAATATACATACATACATACACATACATATATTTCTAACACACACTATATTTAATTTTTTTAATATATAATAAAAATATATAGTGTGTGTGTGTGTATGTGTATATATATATATATATATATATATATATATATATATATATATATATATATATATATATATATATATATATACACATACACACACACACACACATAATATATATTTTTATAATATATAAAAAAAATTAAATATAGTGTGTGTTATATGTGTGTGTGTGTGTATGTATGTATGTATGTATGTATGTGTATATATATATATATATATATATACACATACACACACACACACACACACACACACACAGATATATATATTTCTAACACACACTATATATAATATATAATAAAAATATATAGTGTGTAAGTGTATATATGTGTGTGTATATATATGTATACACACACATATATATATATATATATATATATATATATATATATATATATATATATATATATATATATACACACACACATATTTAAAAAAGATATTTTTATTATATATTAAAAAAATGAAATATAGTGTGTGTAGTATATATATATATATATATATATATATAGATATATAACACACACTATATTTAATATTTTTTATATATTATAAAAATATATATTATGTGTGTGTATATATATATATATATACACACACACAATTTATATTTTTATTATATATAAAAAAATATTAAATATAGTGTGTGTTGTTGTGTTGTTATATATATATATATATAACAACACAACAACACACACTATATTTAATATTTTTTTATATATAATAAAAATATAAATTGTGTGTATGTATGTGTATATATATGTGTGTGTGTGTATATATATATATATATATATATATATATATATATATATATATATATATATATATATATATATATATATATATATACACACACATACACAACTAAAAATACAGTATCTATTTTAATATATTTAAATAAACAGTATATATGATATTACAATTTCGAGAGTACACACACATACTGTTTATTTTAATTATAGATATTTACAATATCAATATATATTCATTTATTATATCTATAGTACACACACTGAAAAATATATATAACGCACAATAAATTTAGATATTGGAGTATAATTTTAACAATACACACACTGAATTATATAAATATACATAGTGGGTGTGTTTTTATATATATATATATATATATATATACACACACACACACACACACACACACACACACACACACACACACAGTCTCTATTTGTAGTCGTTAAATAATATGTACTCATTTTTTTTTAAAATATCTAGATTATACACACAATATTATATATATATATTTATTATGTTAAAAATACAGTCAAATATATAAAGATAGTGTGCGTTCTATATCTAAATAAGAGAAATATAAATATAGATATTGTAAAAAAATGTATATATTTTTTTCTATATAATACCAATATATAGTCTATATGTGTGTTCTTTTTTGTGTATGTGTGTGTGTGTGTGTATGTATATATATATATATACACACACACACACACACACACACACACACTCGCTATATCTATTTATATATAGTTATAAATGCATTAAAATATCGAAATATAAATAGTTTGTTTATGTTTTTTTTTTTATATACATAAAAAAAAAAAATTGAATTATTAATTTAGAAAAATAATATTAAACTTACTCTTTCCTCTTGACTCAATAATCGGTAGCTTGCTGCTCTTGACGCAGGAGATCTCGGATCACTGTCCTGATAATAAAATACGAAATAATAAAGCCATTTATAAAAAAATAGATATAACATATAAAGCAAAACATTGTAACAATTTCACTTACCATTTCAATGTAAAATAAGATTTTGTTGTGTAGTCAATAGTATCTATATATTCTGAAATTAAATTAAAAAAAATTTACATATCATTTTTTCAATATACATTTTTAAAAATAAAGAGGAGTATAAATAGTATATTAACAATATTATTCATTTTTAAAATAGATTTATATTAAAATTACAAAAAAAAAATAACACATGTTTTATTTTTTTTTACAAGTAATGGTACATATAACCTTTT
Organism: Rana temporaria; assembly: GCF_905171775.1. Lineage (NCBI taxonomy): Eukaryota > Metazoa > Chordata > Amphibia > Anura > Ranidae > Rana > Rana temporaria. The sequence goes on from NC_053491.1 coordinate 261,914,286, forward strand.
GAATGGTAAACAATAGTCTGATGTGATTAAATGCTTTTTTTTTATAAGGATTTTGAATCTTTACATATGCTAAACAGGCCTGGAGTCTCTTTAGAATTCTGTAGAGATTGCTATCTACTGATTAAATGTTATTTACTATGTGTCTGTATGAGTGATGAAGTGTGTCTGGGTAACAATGGAAGAATTCACTATCAGATAACGAATAAATACAGGAGGCCTTTTTTTTTTTTTTTTAGGGCCATTACCAATGGTATGTTGATAATGAATACATAGCCAGAAAAATAATATTTTCAAAAAGACCAGAATAAAATCAGACATCAATTTATAGTCGTCAATATACAATATAAACCAAAAAAGGTTGCTAAAATGTGTGTGTCTATATATATATATATATATATATATATATATATATATATATATATTTAAATATATATGTGTACTTACTTTTTCTATATTTACAATTCTGAAGAATATATATTTAGTCTGTTTATTTTAGAAGATAAATATGCCCCAAAATATATATATATATATATATATAATTAGTATTTATATCATTAAAATACCCACAAAAATGTATATTAATATTAATATCTATATATATATATATATATAGATATATATATAGATATATACATACATATAAATTTATGGATTGGAAATATTCCAATGATAAAAAAATATATTGATTTAATGTGTGTGTGTATGTGTATATATATATATATATATATATATATATATATATATATATATATATATATATATATATATATATATATATATACACACACACACACACACACACACACACACACACACACACACACACACACACACACACACACACACACACACACACACACACACACACACACACACACACACATACATACACACAGTACATTAAAGCGCTTCAAAGATTTTAATATTATTCAAATCAGAAAACATATAGATTAATATATATATATATATATATATATATATATATATATATATATATATATATATATATATATATATATATATATATATATATATATATATATATATATATAGAGAGAGAGAGAGAGAGAGAGAGAAATATATATCTATATACATTTTATACTTACACACACATTTTTAGATATATATTATATATACAGTAAATATACACACACAAATTTAGAAAAAAAATAAAAATGTATTAAAATTAATTTTCGATGTAAAAAAAATATATAAATATAGTTTTTAAAATAATTATTAATAAATAGATTATGCTGTTCGAATATTACATTACATCTATATTTTTTTTAAATAACAGAAAGGAAGAACAATAACAATTAAAAGAAAGCTAACTTACCTTCACTTGCAATACGTTGTTTGGTAATGACCTTTGTTGAAATGTGTGCCTGTGTTTACATCTGAGGGGGCGGGACAGGAAACCCCAGCCGTTGTTAGGGGAACAGAGACGCTGACGCCGCTGCTCCCTGGTAAGAGTGCGCATGCGCGAGATCGCGCGCTGCACGCTGGGATTACAGGGCCAGCGAAAGGAGGAAGTAGCTGCTGGTGGGACTATAATGCCCACACTAAAGATGGCAACGGCGCACGGAGCAGAATATAACTTATTATTACAGACTGCAAGCGAATGCAGCGGACGTGTCACCAGCGAAACGTGAGTTTATCTAAGTATTCAGAAGACACATTTAACTACCTTAAAAAAAAAAAAAACGATTTGGCAGTGGCATAACCGCTTTAAACACTTTAGCAGTACCCACCCTTGTTGTCTGGTGATTTGGTACATCCCATATGTATATGCTGTGTCAGGAAAAGGGAAAATTTTATACTTACCTAACGGTAATTTTCCTTTCCTGATGCAAGCCAAAATCCCGAAAATATAAGGCCTTTCGCAGTTATACTAAATTATGAGAATACTGCGGTAAGGGAGGAGACCTACTTTTATAGTATAACCGGTCCTGATTGGGCAGGGAGGCAGAGCCTTCCCATACGTATATGCTGCCATGCTTGCATCAGGAAAGGAAAATTACCGTTTAAGTATAACATTTTCCCTTTTCCTTTCACTTTCAATGATAAGGAGAAACAGTAACAATAGAGAGGGTGACTCTCCCTAATGAAGGCACAGACAGCAATAAAAACTGATAGGTGTTCTAATAATCCCTTTCTACTGTATCCATCCTACTGGATATCTTGTGAGATAAAATACAGAATGGTTTCTTGAGATAAATACCACGCATTTTGATGAAATACCACATGCAGTATTTTAGAAGAGCTTTTTCATTAATTGTAAAAAAAAAATGAAAAACGCTAAGATCTATTTTACAGCAGATCTTAAAGCAGTAGATACCACTTTGTGAATGGAGCCCATTGTGAGAACATTGAATATCATGTGAAGTAACAGAGATGACTGAGATGTGAGAAGGTGTCCTTGTTCAGTGACTCCACAGGTTAAAGTTCTTACATCGGTGATCCCAAGGAGAATCATTGGATATGGAATGAGAGAAATGCGCTTGGTTTTAACCAATAGGGACTAGGTCTAAGTACCTCAAATAATTAATTGTGTCTGATGTCCTTGCTTTGGTTCCCAAGGCCCATTATTGGTCAATTTTTATAGGAAACTTTACTTACATTTTGCATTACAAAGCAAATCAGACTTTGATACCCAGTAGTATATAAATTGGTAGCAAACCAATGATCTTGACCTATTGTAAAGAATGGCACGGCACTGCTCATGTAGGTGCAAGATAAAATACATTTGAACAACTTCAATCTTTTAATCCTTGTGTGGAAACAGCTCTGTTTCTTTGAAATGAGTAAGTCAAGCATGCATGCCTTTCTGTAATGGGGTTAAGAGAGACTTCACAGGGGTCTTGTTGCTACAGTCCTTATGAAGTATCATGGATTGATAGCCAGGAAAACAACATAGAGTGTTGCCTCATAGCTTTCAAGGGAACCCTGACTGAATATTTGTCACTTCACTGCACTACATCCATAACTTCCACACTTGTTACTAGCCAAAGTCACTGCAAATTAGACATGTGACTTAATTCTATCACAGTATGTATGATTAGAATTTTATTGATGAGAAATGTGCTGCTGCAGGCTCTTCGCCTATCACAAAGCTATAAAAGCTCCTCAGGCCAGAAGACGTACATACTTTGCCTCCTCCTAAAGTGTACATCATGCAAAATAAAATGTATAAAAATATGCAGTACTTCTCTGCTATACCTGCACATGTTTTATCCCTTTAAAATGCCAAGAAATACATGTTGATTTGTGAGAAGTGCACGCGGCTCCTAATTTCTTATGTGAGCTACAACACACACCATTCTTTTGGAATGAATGGTGTTGGCCTTGTTCAGTTGTCTTTAGCTAAACTGTCGAATTACAACACCTTCTTCTCAACTCCACATCATAGGCACTAATTGACCTGTAGTCTAAAGCCCCATACACACTATCAGTTTTCCTGACAGTTTTCTCTTCAGGTTTACCAAAACCATCTAATATAAGGTCAAACCTCAAGAGTTTCAATTTGTATGCAATCAGGCAGGCCCTTGCACTACATGGTTTTGGTAAACCTGAAGAGAAAACTGACAGGAAAACTGATAGTGTGTATGGGGCTTCAGGAGAAGAACCAGGAGGACTGATTAGACTCCTTCAGATAGCACAAGTGTGGATGTCCTGTCCACACTTGCTGTGCTATCTCAAGGAGTCTAATCAGTCCTCCTGGTTATTCTCCTGAGACTACAGGTCAATTAGTGCCTATGTTGTGGACAGCTTTGAATTTAAGACAAGATTTTTTGCACTTCTGCAATAGGTACACGAAAAGGCTTTCAGTGGTATATTTAACAGACCAAGGGGGAGCAAATATGAGTAGTTAATGTTCGTTTTTTTATATGCGTTATAATTACTCCCTAAAATAATGCACAAATATACATCTAAAAAATAAAAAATTTTTTATAACACTGTGTTTATTCTGAAAAAGTTCTCTGATGCTACCCGGGGAAGGCGTAGACTCCTTGTACCTCCCTGCCTCATCACATAAGAGACTGCAGTCTTGTTGTCCATCAGAAGCCCCATCCCCCAAATCCGCCCAGCTCAAATGCCCAAGGACTCTGATCCCTTGTTCTCTGAGGCCGCAGACACACGGTCGATCCATCCAATGAGAATGGTCCGACGGACCGTTTTCATCGGTTCACCGCTGAAGCAGACTGATGGTCTGATGTGCGTACACACCATTGTTTTCAAAACCGATCGGGTCAGAACGCGGTGACTTAAAACACACGACGTGCTGAAAAAAACTAAGTTCAATGCTTCCAAGCATGCGTCGACTTGATTCTGAGCATGCGCGGGTTTTGAACCGATGCTTTTGCGTACTAACCATCGGTTTTGACCTATCGGTCAGCCGTCCATCGGTTCCATTTTAAAGCAAGTTCTCTTTTTTTGGACCGAAGGACAACAGACCGATGGGCCATACACACGGTCGGTTTGGACCGATGAAACTGAACTTCAGTCCGTTTTCATCGGTTTGGACCGACCGTGTGTACGCGGCCTGAGTGGTGCTAGGATTGTCACAAGGACTTTTGTAAAGGTTCTTGGTGCTGTAGATATGCCAAATGGGAGACACTGAAACTGAAGGTGGATTTCCTCCACTTCTTAGGTAAGCCTGAAAATGGCTGTAAATTAGGAATTTTGGAGAATGGCGTAACACGACTCCCTCTGGAAGAAATGTGCAGTATGGCTCCTTACAGGAAAATGCAGCAATACCTGAAACTTGCCTAGCCTAGACCACAGCCTTCAGGAACACAACATTCAAGGTAAGATAATAGATTTTAAACCCCTATCTTAACTCGATAGTGATAGCTAAATTGCACTCATGTGTATTAAGCTACAACAGTGCAAAATTATAAAAATTTAAATAAAATAAAATGAAGACAACTTCATGAACAATACAGTTTAAAGTATCGCTATACAGATGATTGAGATAATCAGTGTAACAATATGATGATTAACCACTTAAGGACCGCTAAACGCCGATATACGTCGGCAGAATGGCACGGCTGGGCACAGGCACGTACAGGTACGTCGTCTTTAAGAGCCCAGCCATGGGTCGCACGCGCGCCACCGGCGCGCACACGCGACCCGGTCCGAAGCACCGTGACCGCGCCTGCAGGACCCTCGGACCCGATCGACCACCGGTGTCCCGCGATCAGTCACAGGAGCTAAAGAACAGGGAGTGGTGTGTGTAAACACACCTTCCCCGTTCTTCTGTGTAGCAGTGACACTGATCGTGATGTCACGCCTACAGCCACGCCCCCCTACAGTAAGAATCACTCCCTTAGGGCACACTTAACCCCTTAGCGCCCCCTAGTGGTTAACCCATTCACTGCCATTTGCATTTTCACAGTAATCAATGCATTTTTATAGCACTTTTCGCTGTGAAAATGACAATGGTCCCAAAAATGTGTCAAAAGTGTCCGATGTGTCCGCCATAATGTCGCAGTCACGAAAAAAATCGCTGATCGCCGCCATTACTAGTAAAAAAAATATTAATAAAAATGCCATAAAACTATCCCCTATTTTGTAAACGCTATAACTTTTGCGCAAACCAATCAATAAACGCTTATTGCAATTTTGTATACCAAAAATATGTAGAAGAATACGTATCGACCTAAACTGAGGAGAAAAAACGTTTTTTTTATATATTTTTGGGGGATATTTATTATAGCAAAATTGTTGCTCTATTTTTGTTTATAGCGCAAAAAAAAAAAAACGCAGAGGTGACCAAAAGAAAGCTCTATTTGTGGGAAGAAAAGGACGGCAATTTTATTTAGGAGCCACGTCGCACGACTGCGCAATTGTCAGTTAAAGCGACGCAGTGCCGAAACGCAAAAACTGGCCAGGCCCTTTACCTGCATAATGGTGCGGGTCTTAAGTGGTTAAAATTATCAGTGTAACACTATCACCCTGTGACAAGTGAAATAAACTGAATTCAACATAAAAGTCCATAAACATAATAAAATTCATCCGAAAAAGAGCTGATTCAGTGCAAACTTTTCTGATCTTCCACCACACCAATAAGTGCCAGTGATTTTGCTCCCTTTGGATAGCACACTCACCAGATATTTATGCCTTGCCGTTTAGCTAAATGGCAATCATCTGTAAGCACTTCACCATACACATTCACCAGCCATACACCTCGGGTCCACCTTGAACACACTATACCACTACAGATGTTTTCTCCAAGAGCTTTTTGCTGTGATTTTACTTGCTGGCTTTGAAGTGATGTGATGTGAGTGTAATGGTTGAAGTTTTTCACATAGCGTTTTATTAAACTGGTTTTACAATATTTCACTATTTGGAGCACTTTTTATTTACATGTGGAGAGATCCTTTATACATGCTTGTGGCTGGATAACGGAGATCAGTTAACCCTGTTTGTGTGGTTTAAAGCGAATACACCAAGCATGACAGTGTAAGGTATAAATATATGGTGAGTGTGCTATCCAAAGGGAGTGGAATCACTGACACTTATTGGCGTGGTGGAAGATCAGAAAAGTTTGCACTGAATCTGCTCTTTTTCGGATGAATTTTATTATGTTTATGGACTTTTATGTTGAATTCAGTTTATTTCACTTGTCACGTGGTGATAATGTTACACTGATAATTTTAATCATCATATTGTTACACTGATTATCTCAATCATCTTTATAGCGATACTTTAAACTGTATTGTTCGTGAAGGTTTGTTCATTTTATTTAATTTTCCGTTTTATAATTTTACACTGTTGTAGTTTAATACAAATGAGTGCAATTTAGCGCCACTTATTTTTTCACTATCGAGTTAAAAATACATTTTCCATTTCTACATCATTAAAATGGCAGCAGGTTAGTCAGTTTTGTCCTAAAGGCGCAGTGGTGGTACTTCAAGTGTGGGCGTACGAGACTTGCTGACCATCAGCCATAAACATAGTAGATTGAACTGACTGAATCCGTGAAAAATTGTGATTTCAATAATCCTTTTAGTACCAATGGTAGATCCCATTTTGTAATCAGGGGCCGAATCTTGATTGCTGCCCTGAGAAATCTGATTATGAGTGGACCTTTGGCCCAATGAATATCAGTTAATGCTGCTAGCATTGAAATCTGGACCTTAAGTGTTCCTTTTCAAAAACTACTCAGTCAGGGCCAGTATAGCTGGATCGTGGTGGAACTGGTCATTCTGAAAAGCAGGTCCTTGGCCTGAGGCAGTCTGATTGGTGGGCATGTCGCCAGGTGACAGAGGAGGGACAACATTGGGCTCCTTGGCCAGAATGGAGCAATTTCTATTGCCAAGATTTTCTTCTCCATGATCTTCAGTAATGACCTGAGAATCAGAGCCATCGGAGGGAATATGTATACTCAACTGAAAATCCACTTCTGGAAGAGAGCAGTTTGTGCTAGAGCCTGTGGACTGAAGAACTGGGAGAACCGGGGAATCTGACAATTGTCTGTATTTGCCATAAGGTCCACCTCTGGTATCCCCCATAGATCAAATATCTCTTCTAGATATTTCTGGTTTAGCGTCCACTCCATGCTTTTGGAGAAGTTGCGACTCAGGCGGTCTGCCCAGGTGTTCTGAACCCTCGGGAGATATGCCGCTGACCGATCTAGTAGGTGTCTTTGGGCAAACTCGAAGATCTCTGATGCTACCTGGAGAAGGGGTAGACTCCTTGTCCCCCACTGTCTCATCACATAAGAGACTCCAGTCTTGTTGTCCACCAGGAACCCCATCCCCCAAATACCCCCAGCACAAATGCTTCTCCCCCAAAAATGTCACCCCTTCTAGCACAAATACACACCCTAGATTTCACCTCAGCAGAAATCCCCTCCCCCAAACAAGCATTTCCTTTCCTAGCACATTTCTCCCCCCACCCCCCTTTACCATATTCACACAAATTCACCCTCCTAGCACCTATTCTCCTCCCCATTCACCCCTCTCAACACCAAGCCCCCTAAATCACCACTCCTAGCAATTCTTACCCCCTGCCACCCCCCCCCCCTTCAAATTGATCCTTTCAACACAAATCCCCTCCCTCTCAATCTCTTTGCAGAATTTCTCCCCTGCCACCTTACTTGAAACCACAGTGCCCATGGCAGCGATTCCTTGTCCTGGCCCTGTTGACATCCACAATGAACATGTTTATAGCAGGCTTTAAAAAAGCCGCTCGGCCAATCAGAAGCAAAGGATTGGGAAACCATGACCGTAACCGATCGACAAATCCGGGGAGGGTGCGTTGATGCCATCCACCTGAGCCAGCTTCACTGGAAAGCAGATGGAGTGCAGAAAATCCAGAAGAGGTGGGGAGCCAAGAGAAAGAAGCCGGCCTGACGTCACTGCCCGGCGCCTGGCCAGCCTGATACGCACACCGGACTGCATGGAGGAGCATACAGGGAACCCCCCAATAGCCGTGCCCAAACCAGAGCCATGCTTAAGAAGACTGAAGGCAATTATGCCTGCACCCTACTCTGGCACCAGGAGAGCCACTATCAGAGGAATTTACTCCCAACAAGAGACCTTCAACCACAGGGACTCATGGCAGGAGTAAAACAGGAATGTCCGGAGCAAGGACAGAATAAGAATGTCTGCACCAGGTATTGCCTGTCTTTTATGTGTCTATTCAGGAATGTCCTATACGGGGCCAAGGGGCTGGAGTTGACCTGAGATCGTGCTCCAAAAACACCCCTCTCCATTGAAATGAATTGAAAGCGCTGTAAAAACACCTTATCCTTTCACACTGAGGCACTGCAAAAACGCCCTAAAACTTTAGGATCTTAGCGGTGCTTTACCAGCACATTGGGATTGCAGATGAGGCTTTGCTCGAATAATGCTGGAAAAACGCCCCAGTGTGAAAGGGGCCTAAATGATTGCTTAATTCTGAGCACAGCTACATCCCCAGTTATAAGAGGGTGTGCACACTTTGTAACGCTATTAGCGTTAATTTATGTACTAGGAGCGCAGCTTTACCTAATATGACAGCTGCGCTCCATTCACAAAGACATCCGCGTCACTTCCGGTACGCGGACGTCTGCGCTCCACGCTGGAACGCGGAAGTGCGTTCCAGTGTGCGGCGCTCGGCGTGCATGGGAGACCGGGCTATTTAAACCTCCAGCACTGGCGACAGGTTGTTGGAATATTCCTGTTGGACCCTGTCGCCACCTGGAGACCCTCTACCAACTCACACCAGCCTTGAACTTCACTTGTGGGATACTTGGATCCAGATCTTAGTTGCTATACTAGATAGAAGGACCACCAGCGTTACACCTGTGCTTATTTTCCCAGTCTGGACTACCTCCTAACCGCAAGTATATAGAGTATATTACTGCATATTGGGATTACCATCTACTCCTGTGCAAACAGACCTGGTCCACACTACTTCTTAAACTGCATAAGGATTTATAGCATATTACTGCATATTGGGATTACCATCTACTCCTGTGCAAACAGACCTGGTCCACACTACTTCTTAAAACTGCATAAGGATTTATAGCATATTACTGCATAAAGGGATTACCATCTACTCCTGTGCAAACAGACCTGGTCCAAACTACTTCTTAAACTGCATAAAGGATATAGAGTATATTACTGCATAAAGGGATTACCATCTACTACTATGCAAACTGACCTGGTCCACACTACCTCTTTAACTGCTTGTGTTTAAAGACTATCTTGCCATATAATTAGTGTTGTTGCCCATAGTCTGGACTACCTCCTTCTCTCTCTTTCAGAAATACATATTAACTATTGAGATACTTGCTCTAAATATATTGAGGTTTTGCTTCTATATGTCATATCAGGAGTGCTAAATTCCTACATGACTCAAGTTCAGTACCTATATATTCAAAGAGCACTTACTAAAGACTTATCCTTGTCATTGCTCTAGACAAAGGTTACTATATAGTTTAAACAAGTATTAAACTATTATTACATGTTTTGCTCCAATCAGAGGATATGATGATATAGACCCCATACTCTTATAGTTCAGTGAGAGTGAGCTGGTGGTTAATTCTGATAGGCCTCTACAGCTGGAGTCTAAACTTGAGACAAAGTGTTCACAGAATCAGGGTCTTAACATAATATTCCAACCCCTTTAAAAAAAAAAAAAAAAAAAAAAAAAGGAAACATTCAAGATGGATCCAGCTGAACTTGCAAATCATTTAGTTACACTCTCCCAAAGAGTGGATAACCTGACTGCTAACATGAATGAATTGCGTGTTCAGAATGATACCTTACGCAATCTCAATCATGCACAAGCTAGAGACAGACCTGAAGCTAAGGTCTGCCCACCAGAACTTTTTTCTGGTGAAAGGAAGAATTATAAACAATTCATTAGTTCATGTCGTTTGATGTACGAATTACGTCCGCGCACTTATTACTCTGATAGAATAAAGATCCTCACTTTAGTTACCTATCTCAGAGGTGAACCCAGAGTTTGGGCTGATACATACATAGAAGAACATGGAGATCTTTTGGGAGCTTTTGATACTTTCATTAATGAGATGTCTCTCTTATATGAAGAGCCTAACAAACAGCTAACAGCTGAAAATTCAATCAGAACCCTCAAACAGGGTAAGAGGCCTGTGGAGGACTTTATTTCAGAATTTAAATGCTGGAGCAGGGAGACCCAATGGTCAGAGATTGCTCTTAGAAATCAATTTCGTTTGGGTTTATCAGAGGCTATGAAGGATGAGCTTGCTCGCGTTGTGCTCCCTGATACTCTAGAAGACCTCATGCACCTATCAGTGACTATCGATCGCCGTCTGCGTGAGAGAAAGGCAGAACGTGCAAATACATACCCAGTCACTTCCTACAGGAGATTCAGATCGCCTTCAAAAGAGTCTCCAATGGAACTTGGAACTATAAGAGGACCTTTGACTCCAGCAGAAAAGCAACGCCGTAGAGCCAATAATCTATGTCTTTATTGTTCAGCTCCAGACCACATTGTGTCTACCTGTCCTCTACTTAAGAAAAGCTCTGAAGGTAAATTTTCCCACATTAATAAATTAGACTCATCCCTTTCCACGTCTAATCGGTATATCTTTATCCTTCTTACTCTACAGTGGGATCAAGAAGAGATTTCCATTGAAGCAATGGTCGACAGCGGAGCCTGCGGCAACTTTATAGATTCAAGTATTGTAGAATCAAATAAAATTCCCTGTGTGCTTAAGCAAAATCCAGTGTCACTCACTTTTATTGATGGGTCCAGTTCAACTCATGGTCCTGTTATATCTCAGACATCTCCCCTAAAGGTTACATGTGCCACTGGTCATTCTGAGACCCTCAAATTTGATATTATTTCCTCACCTGTCTTTCCCATTGTTCTAGGCCTCCCATGGTTGCTTCTTCATCAGCCTATTTTCTTATGGTCCACCAAATCAATTTCTTTACAGTCTGATTATTGTAAACAGTTCTGTTATTCCCCATGCATCATCTCTTTCTCTGACGCCATTCCACATGACTTACCTGAATATTTACATGATTTCCTTGATGTATTCAGTAAGACTAATGCAGATAAACTTCCTCCACATAGAATTTACGACTGTCCCATAGACCTTATTCCCGACAGTCCTATTCCTACTGCTCGAATCTACCCCCTCTCTCAACCAGAGCTTGTACATTTAAAAGAGTACCTCGATGAAAATCTAAAAAAAGGGTTTATTAGGAACTCCACCTCTTCAGCAAGTGCAGCTCTCTTTTTTGTAAAAAATAAAGATGGTTCACTCCGACCAATCATTGATTATCGTTCCCTCAATAATATCACTGTAAAAAATAGATACCCATTACCACTCATTCCAGAACTCATTGAGCGTCTACAGAACGCCAAGATCTATACAAAACTGGACCTCAGAGGTGCATATAACCTGATCAGAATCCGTTCGGGTGACGAATGGAAAACTGCCTTCAAAACCCGATATGGCCTTTTTGAGTATTGTGTAATGCCTTTTGGTTTATGCAACGCTCCAGCAACTTTTCAGTGGTTCATTAATGATATTTTTCATGATCTACTTGATATTTGCGTTGTAATTTATTTGGACGACATCTTAATTTATTCTGAGAATCAGGATGAACATCACAAACATGTGCGCTGGGTTCTGGCTAGGCTTAGGACACACTCTTTGTATGCAAAACTTGAAAAGTGTGTGTTCAATCAAACTACTATTTCCTTCTTGGGTTACCAAATTACTCCTAGTGGAGTTCAGATGGATCGATCTAAGGTAGATTGTATTCTGTCCTGGCCTTCACCACAAACTAGGAAAGCTCTTCAGAGATTTCTCGGTTTTTCAAATTACTACAGAAAGTTCATAAAGAACTTTTCAGCTATTGTGAGACCATTAACCAGCTTAACCAGTTCAAAGATACCTTTTGTTTGGAATGATGATGCACAGAAATCTTTTGACACACTCAAGAATAGTTACACTTCTGCTCCTATTCTTCAATTGCCAAATCCATCATACCATTTTACATTAGAAGTAGATGCTTCGCATTTTGCTCTTGGCGCTGTACTCTCCCAACAACCTACATTATCGGAACCACTACATCCAGTTGCCTTTTTTTCCAGGACACTCTCCTCAGCGGAAAAAAATTATCCTATTGGCGAGAAAGAATTACTAGCAATAAGAGATGCTCTCTCTAACTGGAGACATTTGCTGGAGGGTTCAACACATACTATCACCATCCTCACTGATCATCGAAATTTACAACACTTAAAATCTTGCAAAACTCTCTCTGCCCGTCAAGTCAGATGGAGTCTATTTTTCGATAGATTCAATTTTGTTATTTCCTACCTTCCTGGTACCCAAAATACTAAAGCAGACTCTTTGTCTCGTATGCATGAAGAACAAACATTGGAGATTCCACCATTTTCAATTATTCCATCCAATAGGATTCTGGGTACTACTATGACCTTCAATAAGTTGCTTATTCAAACCCTCACTAAAGAGAGATCTCATTTACCTATGGGTTTACAACAAGAGTCTAACGGACTATTAACTTTTAACAACAAGATATATGTTCCACCAAAATTGCAACTTATGTTACTAAAACAACTTCATGATGCTCCACTTGCAGGACATCCTGGCATTACTAAGACCCTTCATCTAGTCAAGAGAAATTACTGGTGGCCAAATCTCACAAAGACAGTTCAGGACTATGTTAATTCTTGTCAGACCTGTGCCACCAACAAACATTCTAGAAAACCTCCCTATGGTCTATTAACTTCTATCCCAGTACCAAATAGACCTTGGGACGTTATTTCTATGGATTTCATAGTTGACCTCCCAAGGTCAAATGGAACAAACACCATCATGGTCACAGTTGATGTTTTAACAAAGATGGCCCATTTTGTACCTTTGAAGAGGTTACCAACCTCTCAAGAGACGGCAAAGGCTTTCATATCCAATATTCTTAAACTTCATGGCTTACCATCTCAGATCATTTCAGATAGAGGCTCACAATTTATTTCTAGATTCTGGAAAGCTCTCTGTCAAACGCTACAAATAGATCATCGCATGTCTACCGCCTATCACCCCCAAACTAATGGGCAAACAGAACGGGTAAATCAAACACTGGAACAATATCTCCGCTGTTACTGCACCCACCTCCAAGACGACTGGTTTCATTTACTTCCACATGCAGAATTTGCTTACAACAACGCCTCCAGTTCATCCTCCCAGTTTTCACCTTTTTACGCAAATTATGGTTTTCATCCTAATAATTTACCGTCTACTTTTCCTTCAACTAATGTACCTGCTGTTCAGAATCTTTTATCAACCATAAAGGATACTCTAGATACTCTCCGTTCTAATCTTGAAGATGCGCAGATTAGACAAAAGAAGTACTACGATTCTCATAGAACAAAACCCCCATCTTATAAGATTGGAGATTTGGTATGGTTATCTACTAGGAATTTACGACTCAAGATTCCTTCTAAGAAACTTGGCCGTCAGTACACGGGACCTTTTCCAATTTCCCACATCATTAACAATAATGCTGTCAGATTAATTCTACCCTCCGATTGGAAGATTCATCCATCCTTCCATGTTTCATTAATTAAACCTTTCAAACCAAACCCTTTTCCAAACAGAGATCCACAACCTCCTCCACCAGTTCAAGTTTTTGGTGAGACTGAATATCAAGTAGAGAAAATTTTGGATTCTAGGAGGAGAGGTTCTTCCATTCAATACTTGATTCGTTGGAAAGGCTATTCTCCCACAGATGATTCCTGGGAATGCTCATCAGATATTCATGCCCCTAGACTTATTAAGCAGTTCCATCATAAATATCCTGATAAACCATCTCCTATTAGGCGCCCCGGATGGGCCCCCTTGAGGAGGGGAGTATGTAACGCTATTAGCGTTAATTTATGTACTAGGAGCGCAGCTTTACCTAATATGACAGCTGCGCTCCATTCACAAAGACATCCGCGTCACTTCCGGTACGCGGACGTCTGCGCTCCACGCTGGAACGCGGAAGTGCGTTCCAGTGTGCGGCGCTCGGCGTGCATGGGAGACCGGGCTATTTAAACCTCCAGCACTGGCGACAGGTTGTTGGAATATTCCTGTTGGACCCTGTCGCCACCTGGAGACCCTCTACCAACTCACACCAGCCTTGAACTTCACTTGTGGGATACTTGGATCCAGATCTTAGTTGCTATACTAGATAGAAGGACCACCAGCGTTACACCTGTGCTTATTTTCCCAGTCTGGACTACCTCCTAACCGCAAGTATATAGAGTATATTACTGCATATTGGGATTACCATCTACTCCTGTGCAAACAGACCTGGTCCACACTACTTCTTAAACTGCATAAGGATTTATAGCATATTACTGCATATTGGGATTACCATCTACTCCTGTGCAAACAGACCTGGTCCACACTACTTCTTAAAACTGCATAAGGATTTATAGCATATTACTGCATAAAGGGATTACCATCTACTCCTGTGCAAACAGACCTGGTCCAAACTACTTCTTAAACTGCATAAAGGATATAGAGTATATTACTGCATAAAGGGATTACCATCTACTACTATGCAAACTGACCTGGTCCACACTACCTCTTTAACTGCTTGTGTTTAAAGACTATCTTGCCATATAATTAGTGTTGTTGCCCATAGTCTGGACTACCTCCTTCTCTCTCTTTCAGAAATACATATTAACTATTGAGATACTTGCTCTAAATATATTGAGGTTTTGCTTCTATATGTCATATCAGGAGTGCTAAATTCCTACATGACTCAAGTTCAGTACCTATATATTCAAAGAGCACTTACTAAAGACTTATCCTTGTCATTGCTCTAGACAAAGGTTACTATATAGTTTAAACAAGTATTAAACTATTATTACATGTTTTGCTCCAATCAGAGGATATGATGATATAGACCCCATACTCTTATAGTTCAGTGAGAGTGAGCTGGTGGTTAATTCTGATAGGCCTCTACAGCTGGAGTCTAAACTTGAGACAAAGTGTTCACAGAATCAGGGTCTTAACACACTTATGCAAATACATTATTATTATTTTTTTATTTTTACTTACCCCCTTCTAAAAAAAAAATAGTTTTTCAACTGAGTTGTACAGTTTATAGGTCACATTAAGGGTGGAAAAAGTTCTGAAATTATTTATCTTTTTCTCGTTTTTTTACATCACAGAAACCTGACATTTTAACAGGGGTGTGTAGACTTTTTATATCCACTGTAAGTACACTCCATGTTTTGGTAAAAATCTACAGGCAAGTTGTTACAGTCCGGAGATGGTGCCCTAGATGACTTCATCTGCTCAAGCTAAGCCATGAAAATCATAAGCAGGTGCGGTTTCCTGAACACACTCTTTTGAGATACCAAAAATACACAAGACACAAATAAAGCAGGAAGACAAATACAGTTAAGACAACATAGCATTCAGATCCCTGCAATGGTTCCCATAGGAATCCAGTTAGTATGACAACCCATGTGACCTTTTTTAACAGTTTCTATGAGCAAACACAGCCTCCAGGTGTAAATGACACCTTGGCTATGCAAACCAAAATAACATACATTCACTAGGCGGGGTACATGAGATACATCCGGGGAGCTGCTTAAGGATCAAATTGTTTTTCATTTTGTATTCACAAAGTAAGGTGTGTGCCAGGGTTCATATCTGACAACAACAAGCCTTGGCTAGGAAACCATTGTTAGCGTTTAAAAGCACACACATGGCATAGCAGCTTAGACAGCATAGAGCAGGGTGTGTCAACACATAAGTTCACATCACCAGCTGGAAAATCCAGTGTCCTCACTTCCATGGACATTTACTACGTGGTATTACAAAGGTGTCATTGATTTTTTTTTTTTCTTGCTGCAATAAGTGTGTGCTCATTTACTATCATTAAAATGTACCTTTCTCCTCTTTAACTTAAAACCACACCAGGTTTTACTTGCAGCTATGCTTTCCACTTCCTTGAGTGAGGTACTGATGATGTAACCAGGGCCTCACAGATGCATCTTGGGAAAACAACATCACCATTGCCTTCCCCCATGATGTGGACTGTCCCATGTTCCAGGAGGCTGACCCAGAGGTCCAGGAAGCAAAGGGAGATGCATTCATCTGTCCTTGGCGAAAATGTTCACCGTTAGAAAAATGGGGAGGAAAAATGAGGATTTCTCACAAGAAATAAGGACATTTAAAAGCAAATTCGAAGGATGAGGTAAGTGAAGGAGGACTGCACTAAGGTAAAGGAAGCTATTTAGGAAAATAATTGTACCTTTACAACCCCTTTAAGGGCGAGAGGGAGAGATGTTCGTCCAACGATTTCTGCTCTGCAACTGCTGAAGCCCCACCTACCCAGAAACTAATACTTTCTAAGCTCCCCCCAACCCCCTTCTCCTTGGCCAATAAGGTAAGAGCTTGTGCTTAAATGAAAATATATTTTGTTAACCCCCCCATTGACTGGTTACCCTTACCACCCTGTCATGTATCCCCTCTGCTGAATATGTGCCTACTCAGCTCCAATCCTGTCTTTATGCAAAGTCTTGAATTATTGCAAGTTCTCTTGGCTGAAGACAAGACAATCCTGGAATACAGTTCAAATAGCACTACTTTCATTTCTGCCACTAGAGGGCACTGCAGGGATAAGGCTCCAGCTTAGTTTGACTGAAATGACTTTCAATTTGTAAAACTACTCCACACTGAATGTTTTTTACATTTTTGGGGACATTTTCCATTTTTCCCTAGACAAAAATAGGGAACAAAATGTTTTCCTATGGCTTTTTACATCTCTAGTCACCCATCAGTGTCCATGGTCACTGTCACACCAGTCATATGATGAAACTGTACTGCTCTGGTGACAAAGGAAAAAAATTTAGCAGAATACATTTTGACCCAAATGTATGAAGAAAGATTATTTATTTGAAAAGTTTTATAACAGAAACAAAGAGAATGCATTTTTTTAAAAAAATGGGTCTTTTAAAAAAAAATCACAATGGTGATTAAATACCAACAAAAGTTAGCCCTGTGTCAAAAACAAATGATAAAAATTTCATGTGGTAGAGTGTTGCATGACTGAGTAATTTTCATTCAAAGTGTGAAAGCACTGAAATCTGAAAATTGGCCTGAGTAGGAAGGGGTGAAAGTATCCCGTATAGAAGTGGTAAAGTGGTTGTAAAACCTTACGTATGCCTAGTGAAGTGACTAGTCTCAGGTGATACACAGAGATGAAACAAATCCTCCTACCTAAGTTGTACCTGTTTACGTGCAGCCATCTCTCCTCTACAGGCATTTAAAGTCCAGAATTTACACAGGATTTCACAGCTCCAGAAAGCAGGGGGTGTCAGGACATGGAACACCTGCTGGTGTCTCACAGCATCCAGCAAATCCCAGTAATCGGCTCCATATGGTGCTGGCTGCTGGGAGGGTATTTAGTCTCTCTTCTGCTGTTACACCTTGCTCCAGTGTTTTGCTTGCTGCCAGATACTGCTAACCCTTATCTTGTTCCTGCTCTTTAAATGGGCTCTCTGCCCAGTACCTTAACCAAGAACGTTGTCTTGTTCCTGATCCCAGTTTCGATTCCCCCTTCCTATATGTTCTCTTTACATCCAGTTTTACCCTGTTTTCCTGTGTTCCCCATGTGTACATATTGTATATAGTTTGTTTGATAGTTAGGATTTCTGTTATTCAGTTAGGCCACTGGGTTTTTGGTTCACTTATATCTTTATGTTTGCTTTTTGCAGTTTGCTGCTGTTTGGATGTCTTTTGTTTTACTATTAATACATTCACTTTAAATATATATATATACACAGTATATGGTCTGGTTCAAGTTTAGTAGTGTAGCTACTAGCTGCTGATTTCTGACAGGAGGCAGCGATCTGATGTCACATACCACACAGCATAGAGCTAGGAGTTGAGTGTAATCTGAGACCTGAGATGAGGGAAAGGTCACACCCCCTCTACACAGTCCCATAGGGAACCATGAACAGCTGAGGTTGTCAATCACCTGCTGTGTGCTGGAAGGGGGCATCCCCTGGGATTTCTTAGTGTTGGCATAGACTGTCAAAAATGACTCATGCACATAGAAGGAAGGAGAGATGAGACCGAAATCACATTCTGTTTTTTTTAGTTGGGGCAAGTACACAATATAGAAAGAAAGTTTTTTTTTAATTTTTTATTTCAGGAGTTTAAAAACACTTTAATCTTTTACTTTTCCCTGCATGAGTGTAGCGGCCTGCTACTTTCTAGCCGGCGCTGCTTTACATTTAGAGGGTAGTCTTAGAGTTAGTTGACTCAGACTGTGTTGTATTTTACTAGATTGGGCCTCTGTTCCAGCCATGGCTGTACTGTAAGTGACCACTATTGTTGTCTGGGGTGCTGTTACCGCCCCAGGCTGAGGGTGGCAGCAGTCAAGTCAAGGTGTTTTGGGTGTTCCCCTTCAGCAGCCAATTAGAGGGAGTTGATCATCCCACTGTGCATGCTGGAGAGGAGTACTTAGGGGACAGACGTCACTAGTCCTGGGTCATCGTCGATCCTGGGTCTGTCATCCCACCACCCCCCGTGTGTGGCACTTCTGGCCGGGGGTGCGTGTTCGAGTGTTCCTGGCTCCGGGACCATGTTGGTCTGGGGTTGTGATCCACTAAGTAGGCCTAGTAGTCAGACTGGGTCTACGCTCGCAGAGTGGTCCTGTGCTGTCCGTCCTGAGGGAGGAAGCCGCTGGATGAAGAACCTGTCTTGGAGAGCACCGAGCAAGAGGCTGGTTCATCAAAGGACACAGCATTACTAAAAGGCTGAATGATGGTCGCCTGTCAGTTCTAAGTTCACAAAAAAATTATCGGGAGAGATCCGGGTGCTTAATCCTGTGCTGAGAGGATTTTGGACCGAATGTGTCTCCATCTTTGGGAAGGTCTGTGGCAGAGACTATACCAAGTTTCCTTGTGACATCCTGGCTGATAGGTTAGTGAGAGAGGCCTATCCAGGTGCACAATACCCACTCTGGCTAGAGTGGTGACGAAAGCTGTGTTGCTGGAAGCAGGAGTGTTTCCGAACAAAGTTATACACCTGAACCTATTCTCTGTTACTCTTCAACTACTACTTTTACCCTTTTACCACGTTGGGCAAATAAAGCAAAGAAAAAGAAGTCCAAAGTGTAGTATCTCATCTGATACCCTAGACGGCGAGGAAATAGAGGTAACATGCCGCCCAAAACAAACCAACAGCTCCTTCGGGGGTAGTGCTACATGAGTAAAGCACATGTTCACAATAAAGCACAATTCCACATTGCTGTCATGGATCAGAGAAATGTGTAGTGTTAAGCATACCTTAGTTTCATGTGCACAGTCTTCTAAACTAGTGACCAGTGCCTCATTCTTACCAAAATGTATAGATTTCGTCTTAGACGTTTAAGAGAATGACACCTTGTTGAGAGAGGTGGACTGCAGTACAGACTGCAGCTTTAAAGGAAAACTCAGGCTATATCCTTTAATCAGATAATTGTAGAAACAGAAACACGGAGATATGTTTTATTACATTTATTACTTGCATACCCCAGTTCTAAAAATCCTGGATGTATATGCATAGGAGAAATATATAAAAACAGGAACATGGTCAAAACTAACCCATCAAATACTGCTTCAACCCTAGGTGTCCCATTTGGTGACACCTATAATCTGACAGTGGTTATATGCAGGATATTCTAGAGAACATTATGCTCCACAAAGTTATCAAAATGATAGACAATTAAAACACGGTAACATTGTCTATGTACATGCAACCATTTCATCTCACTAAGCATGAAAGGACGTGTTCAAGACAGAAGTGCTGTGGTTTTCTAGTGAACATTTATTTTCTAACTAGTCAGAATCACTAATCTTTTGTGAGTACTAAAAGAGTGGTTCCGCATTGCTTGTGTCTAATTCATTTACTAGATACTTTTACTAGAAATAGTACAGTCAATTTAATCTCACCAAATATGACTGCTTGGCCTATTGTCTACGTTTGTGATTTAATAACGACTCAATTTCTAACTTGGATTTTTTTATTGAGTTCTTGAGCTACTGATAGCGCCACAGCACACAAAAAAGGGCATTCTGCAGTTTTGGTGTGGTTTGCCTGGAAGGCAATGTTGGCAAGCCATCTTTTATCACAGCGTCAAAACCACAAGTCAGCTTAAGCCACAGTTTTCATGTGGTAAGACTCCTAATTGACTACTTACCATCCTCTTCCAACAATAAACTTTTTATTCTAAGAACTGTGCTCTGTTTCTGTTAACCTTATTCACTAGTCTAGCACCCTGCCTGAAGGCATGGTATTTTTCAATAGCAGAACAAAAAATGTTATGCTCCTAATGTTAAACATTTCAACTGAATGGGAACCTTTCAGAATGGAAAAATGGGAGCTACCTTTCTGACTTGTTTTTTATGATATAAGCCCCAGGACAGGAGAGCAGGGTGCACTTACATCACTTTTTACAATTAAAACAGTAAATGCATGCACACCCTGTTCTGCTGGTTATTAATGTTGCTAAGGTACAGTATACAGTAGACAATGTGAGTGGGTGCTTTTTGTACATGCAACTTAAGCTGGCCATACACTGGTATAATTTATTTCGCTTTAAGCAGCGGCGGTCCGTCCATAGAGGGCGCTGGAGCGCCGCCCCCTCTGGCTCCGCACCGCCACTGAAAATAACATACATTCATGCATTGCATGAATGTATGTTATTATTGCCAGCTGCCGCTGGTCTATTCAAGGTGGCCGGACATTGAGCGCCGACTACCTGAATAACGGCAGCTGGTTGGCTGTGCGGAAGTGCCTATCAGAGCCAGCGGCTCTGATAGGCTTTCCGTGTACAGCCCTCGTCCTCCCAGATGTCTTATCCAGGGAATGTACGGGGTGCGTTCCTTGGATAAGACTGACGGCCGTCTCAGCCAATAAGGTTTGCCGATTCTGGTTATCGGTAACCTGATTGGCTGAAGCGTCACCAAGGCGGGAGAAGAAGACATCGAGGGACGTCGAAGGATTGAGGTAAGTACATTTTACAGGGCACAGCGGCGACAATGGGCACAGAGGCGACAAAGGGCACAGTGGCATCAATGGGCACAGTAGTGACAATGGGCACAGTGGTGACAATGGGCACAGTGGCAACAATTAAAGGGCACAATGACATGCAACAGTGACATGGCAACAATGGGCACAGTAGTGACAATGGCACAGTGGCATTAATGGGCACAGTGGCATCAATGGGCACAATAGTGACAATTGGCACAGTGGCGACAATTGAGGGGCATAGTGGTGACAATTTGCACAGTGGCGACAATTGATGGCACAGTGGCTGTGTTTGATGGCATGGCACAGTGACTGCGTTTGATGGCATGGCACAGCGACTGCGTTTGGCATGGCACAGCGACTGCGTTTGATGGCATGGCACAGTGACTGCGTTTGATGGCATGGCACAGTGACTGCGTTTGATGGCATGGCACAGTGACTGTGTTTGATGGCATGGCACAGTGACTGCATTTGATGGCATGTCACAGCGGCTGCGTTTGATGGCATGGCACAGTGACTGCATTTGATGGCATGGCACAGCGGCTGCGTTTGATGGCATGGCACAGTGACTGCGTTTGATGGCATGGCACAGCAGCTGCATTTGACGGCATGGCACAGTGACTGCGTTTGATGGCATGGCACAGTGACTGCATTTGATGGCATGGCACAGTGGTGCGAATTGATGGCATAGTGACTGCATTTGATGGCATGGCACAGTGGTGATAATTGATGGCACAGTGGCTGCGTTTGATGGCATGGCACAGTGGTGACAATTGATGCCACAGTGGCTGCATTTGATTGGCACAGTGAGGCTTATTTTTTTTACGTTTGCGCTCCCCCAAAAATTTTGAGCACCACAGCCGCCACTGGCTTTAAGAAAGGTTTATTCAATTCTCCAATGGTTAGTGGGGTCAAATCGACATTTGTTTTTGACCGCGGGGACAAGGTGCAGGATTAAAAAAAAATCTTGAAATAACAAATCTCTAACAGTGTATGTGATTTGCATTTAAGAAAGGATTTTTTTTTACATAGTTTTGTCTGTGACAGTTTTTTTTAAAAGTGGTAATAGGATTAAATCGACGTAGAAGTAGCAGATCTATAAGCAATAGGATAATCCCTTCAACGTTGTACAAATTGGCCAGTGGCAAAACATTTTATTAGTATAGTTTGTGAGCTCCTTTTTTCAAAGTACCATACTGCATTTTCTAAAAAGTTTAATAAAATGTCAAGAAAAAGTGCATAAAAATACTTTAAAACTACTACCCGAGATTTTGTGAATCCCCTTCAATCCCTGTCTCCCTAATTATACCCAAATTATACCCAAATATTAAAATTATAGTAAAGTATGTAAGTATAATTAAAGTATGTGTTTTTCAGAAATTAACTAGTGTCAGGACAGTATGCAAGCATTTAAGTCGTTGGCAAATAGAAATTCAAATTAACTACGTAGTTTGACAAAGCAGGTTTTATCTTGCAACAAAGATTAGAGTGAGAGAGAAAAAAATGTTCAGTGGCTGGATAGTATTGTAAACAGCTTGGGTAATCCATAATACAAGAGGGAGAGATGAGGCAGGTTTTTATCTTGAAATTGAAAGTGTATTTTTTTACGGCCACACAATTCCTTCCCACAAACTCTCTTT
The DNA here is from genome assembly GCF_905171775.1 of Rana temporaria. Lineage (NCBI taxonomy): Eukaryota > Metazoa > Chordata > Amphibia > Anura > Ranidae > Rana > Rana temporaria. The sequence continues at coordinate 261,937,461 of NC_053491.1, forward strand.
TTTATTTTTACTTACCGTATATACTCGAGTATAAGCCAAGTTTTTCAGCCCTTTTTTTTAGGGTGAAAATCCCCCCCTCGGCTTATACTCTAGTCAGTGTACCTGAACGGTGTGATGCTCCTACGCACAGCGGCAGCCACTACTATAGGCCGCGGCTTCAGCTTAGTCTTCAGATCCGGTGGCCATCTTGCTCCTCCCAGCCTCTCCACCAGCACTGTATCCCGGCCTCCCTGGTGTCTGGCTCCCTCACCGCACACAGATCCTGCTCCACGGGCTTCTGACCGGGCGGGGGTCTGAATGGAGTGGTGCCCTCCCACACGGCTGCAGCCCCAAATCCAGACCGTGGCTTTGGTCTAGTCCCGGGCTCCGGTGGCCATCTTGGTATTCCCAGACTCTCCACTAGCGCTGCATCCCTCCTTTCCTGGCTTCTGCACTCAAGCCTACGGACGCTTCCTGCATCCTCCAGGTGAGTGGCGCACAGTGAGGTTGCAATGGGCACAGTGAGGTTGCAATGGGCACAGCGAGGTTGGACACAGTAAGGTTGCAATGGGCACAGTGAGGTTGGGCACAGTGAGGTTTCAATGGGCACAGTGAGGTTGAGCACAGTGAGGTTGCAATGGGCACAGTGAGGCGTGCAAATGGGCAAAGTGAGGCATCCAAATGGGCATTGTTGACTTTTCCGCTTAAAGTAGCTGCTGCATTCTCACCCTAGGCTTATACTCGAGTCAATACGTTTTCACAGGTTTTTTTGTGGTAAAATGAGGTACCTCGGCTTATACTCGAGTATATACGGGTATGTTATTTTATATTTTCTTTATTTTTTAATTCTTTATGTTATTATTTATTTTTTATATTATAATAGTATTGATGCAGTGGCTAGACTGTACACAGCAGAGGCTAGACTAATCTGCAATTACTCTGTTAGCACAATCTTTTTCTTCCAAAGGCACACAGCAGCAAGTTGAATTTTTTTTATTGATTTATTTCATTATAGCCAAGGCACTGGAGGCATAGTATAGGGACACAACCTATGGCCTCAGGTTGAGTGAGTCCTTCCACAATGTAAAGGGAAGGACAGGCAGCAGCAAATGGAGGGGGGAAACATAGAGTCAGGGAGAAGGGCAGGCAGCAGCAAAATATAAATGTAGAAACCTATTACTTGATCACATGATCACTGAATTGCTGCAGAAAAATGATCTTGGACATTCACAAGCATTTCTCCTTTTAAATAGTGAGATTGGGGAATAGAGCTCCATGCCCATAAAGAGAGAGGATGGTTCAGCCACACAACAGTCGGGTGGCATCAGGAAGGGAGCAGTGATGTTCCAGCAACTAGAGTTTATTGTCAAGTGGGCTCCAACTATGAGGAATGAGTGATGATGAGGTGACAGACTGTCTGTTGGTGACATTGATTTTAGAGGAGGAAAGTTCTGAGGGAGAGTCAGAACAGCAGCTACAGAGGGTTTTGTGCAAGGCAACTTGCAGAGGATTGGAGAAAATAGACACCCTAATAAATATGGCAGCACTGCCCCATAGGTACAGGCCACAGCTATTTCCAGGGCCTGTCCACAGCGATCAGGAACGTGGGCCTTTTTTTAACTTATCTGCTGCTGGGTGGAAGTAAGTTTACAAACTTCAAGATTGTTTAGATTAATAAGAGTAGGCTAGAATATATTTAAACACAATATAGAAATGAACATATGATTTTAAAATTTGACCATTGATATGCTTTAACTCTAAATTTTAGCACTGTTAAGGCTTTAATGCTTCACCCATGGACAATTTTGGGTACTGTAGTTTTTCAGTATTTAACGGGAACTCACAATTTTAATGCTTGAAATGTTTGGTATTTATTTACTCAGCAAATCCCATCTTTTATATTTTACCCAAAAATTTGAATAAAAAAAATTAAGTTATATATTGTGCTTGTGTGCCGGTGGCTCTGTCAGTACTACATTTTGTGTCAGTAAGTGTGCGTAATATTTTACTGCGGATGGAAATTATATTGACAAATATTATCAGGGTCTACACACTATGGGCCAGATTCTCAGAAGAGATACGACGGCTTATCTCCAGATACGCCGTCGTATCTCTGAGTTGCGCCGTCGTATCTATGCGCCTGATTCTTAGAATCAGTTACGCATAGATTTCCCCTAGATCCGACAGGCGTAAGTCTCTTACGTCGTCGGATCGTAACTGCATATTTACGCTGGGCGCTAGGGGCGTGTACGCTGATTTACGCGTAGAAATATGTAAATCAGCTAGATTTGCGAATTCACAAACGTACGCCCGGCCGACGCAGTACAGTTACGCCGTTTACGTTAGGCTTTTCCCGGTGTAAAGTTACCCCTGCTATATGGTGGCGTAAGTGCGGCGTACCAATGTTAAGTATGGTCGTCGTTCCCGCAACTAAATTTGAAAATTTTACGTTGTTTGCGTAACTTGTCCGTGAATGGGGCTGGACGTAATTTACGTTCACGTCAAAACCAATACGTCCTTGCGGCGTATTAGGAGCAATGCACACTGGGAGATTTCCACGGACGGCGCATGCGCCGTTCGTGTAAAACGTCAATCACGTCGGGTCACAGAACATTAACATAAAACACGCCCCCCTGTCCCACATTTGAATTAGGCGGGCTTACGCCGGTCCATTTACGCTATGCCGCCGCAACTTACGGAGCAAGTGCTTTGAGAATACAGCACTTGCCCATCTAAGTTGCGGAGGCGTAACGTAAATCGGATACGTTACGCCGCAGCAAAGATACGCCGCTGTACGAGAATCTGGCCCTATGTTTCCATACCTGGATTGGTTTCATCACTCCCCTCTCATGAAACCTAATTAAATCTTGGTTCTTGATAAAAAGAAATGGCTTCTGGGTCATACCTCAGATGGAGATTTGGGGCTTTTGGTGTAAAATAAATCTTGTAACATTTTGACCAATGGTTCTTTAATACCTAGTACACCAAATACACTATACCGTGTTCCCCGAAAGTAAGACCTACCCCGATTTTCGGGAAGGGCTGCAATATAAGCCCTACCCCGAAAATAAGCCCTAGTGTGGAGTGCTTGTGTGTGTACTCCGTTGCAGTAGTCTAGACTGTATGTGTCAATTGTGCCAAGTACTGTACCTTCAGAATACAGCCGCTCTGCGATCAGCTGATCTCCTGCTTCTTTCCTCCTCTCCCTCCCCCACAGATTTCCGCCCCCCTCCCTGTGCAGAGCTCTGGCAGGCAAAGCAAGTGAGGGCAGAGCTCCGGCAGGCAAAGCAAGTGAGGGCAGAGCTCTGGCAGGCAAAGCAAGTGAGGGCAGAGCTTCGGTAGGCAAAGCAAGTGAGGAGCTGCACTCAGCTATGGTAATCTCCCCCTCTCCGAGATTTCTGCCCCCCTCCCTGTGCAGAGCTCTGGCAGGCCAAGCAAGTGAGGAACTGCACTCAGCTAATCTCTCCCTCTCCAAGATGTCAGCAGAGGAACTCGGGCCCCCCTTCCTCTGCAGACCTCTGGTGTGTCACAGGCAATATAAAAAGGTATGTGGCACAACATTTCAGCATGCAGCAGTTTTGCATTGTGTGATACCAACATTCTGCAAGTACTTTTACACAGGGGATTCATGACAGGCAGGTAAGGAGAGACACAACACATGGCATTATAAGACCTACCCCGAAAATAAGCCCTACTGTGACTTTTGTTGTCAGAATTAATATAAGACCCAGGCTTATTTTCGGGGAAACACGGTATATCCACCATGAGGAGTGTTCCCTGGTGCTCTCTGCCTTCAGGCTTATTTCCCTGTGTCCACCACAAGAATAGCTTCGTTCAATCATTGCAACCTTGTTGCTTATGAATAAATACCCTATATGTTATACCCTCTATGCTATATAACTATCACTACATATATTCTAGGTTGGTCCTCGTTTTGTCCTGAAGAAGCCACTGCTTAAACGTGTTGACATAAGAGGATGCCTCATCACAAGGCCCTTCATTACCTTTGACCTACTATACTGTAAACTTTGTAGGCGAGATTGTTGGTGACTAGCTATCAGTTATTTCTTTAGAATAAAGAGTTTTGTATAAGATAAAAGGCTCCATTCACACTAATGCGTTTTTTGGTGCATTTTGCAGAAAAGCAGGGAAATTTTTTAACATGGGTTCCTATGGAACATGTTCACATCAACGCTTTTTTGTATCTCTGCGTTTTTGGAAAGGGTCGGGGACTTTTTTTCCCGCAAAAAGCAGCGTTTTGCATGTAATAGAATTTAATGGACCCGCATCCAAAACGCAAGTACCGCGTTTTTACCGCGATTTGCGTTTTTTTTTTTACCTGTTTATAGCTTGTTAAAGGAAATGTAAACAAATTAAAATTGATAGTTAAAAAAAAAAAAAATGCAAATCGCGGTAAAAACGCACGTCAAAAAAATGCAACAAGCACCGCAAAAACGCTCAAAAGCAACATGCATAGGTGTGAATCGAGCCTAAGATTCTTTTGATATGGGGATGTTTTTAGAATAGTTTAAGATGGCCTCAATGTTACTGGTAAACTCTGACAGTTTTTGGTTTATTGTCTTGGAATTACAAATTGTGACTTCACTCTCTTATAGTGTGTGTTTGTGGGGGGGGGGGGGGGGTGTCTTATCCAAAAGCTTATTTATTTGCCCTTCTAAGCCAAGTGTCCCAAGTTTAAAGACAGGCAGTGCACTATGGTGACTACTGGAAATTCTGCATTACTTTAATGGGTCCTTGAACACCTAACATGCAGGATTTGCTGCAAACCCGAACCTAATCTCTAACTCAACATCATAAAAAGTAACAAACGTTGATTCTATCTACAGGAACACTATATATACTGTAAATATATGGTGATATTTAAGGGTTTGAGCTTACTTCCATCATGAAGCTTCCAGGGACACAGAAGCGCCAGAGGAAGTCAGCATTGGAGCTTTCGCAAGTGTCCAAACTTCACAAGTGCAGCCAGAACTGCTCACCATACTCTCCTCTCAACCTCTCCACTTCCTCTTTTTTGGCCATCTGCTTTATTAAACCCTATTATTAAACCCTAATATTCCTTAAAGGGCCCAGTACCTGCCACTCAAAGTGAGAGGACACATGTCTGCCATTTAGGATGCATCCCTTTTGACCAGTAAATATCCCACCCCTCAGCCTTAATCCAAAGTAGGTAGAGGTGCGAGTGATGCAAAAACAATGAACCTGAAAAAGAACATCAGCCCTCTGATGAAATCTCCTGGGCCTGTGAACTACCACAAACTCTTGGAGGGCTAGGAACCACCGGATTATCTAGGCATTGTTCCCTTAGTCCATCAAAGCCATGTCAGAGAAGCATGGTCAGAGGTAACTGAACTTCCTAAGAAGTAATATTGAAGTGACTCGAAGGCCTATTTAATAGGCAGACGCTCCTTTTCTACTATTACATAATTTTTCTCGGCTACAGTGAATTCAAGGCTGATAAAAACATTGGGGGGCTCCTCTCCATGGATGACCTGCAACAAAACAAATCCTAGAAAATCACTAGATGCCTCCACCTGGAAAAAAAAGTATATTTACAAAAAAAGATACAACCAACATAGAATGTTGGCACAGTGATGACTTGAGCTACAGGAAGGCCTTTTTAGCATCCACGTTCCACTCAACCATGACTGACTTCCGACCCTTAGTCATGTTGGTCCATGGAGCCACCACGATAGCAAAATTGGGCACAAACTGTCTGTAGTAACCCACTATGCCTGGGAATGTGCAAATCTGCTTTTTGCTAAGGGGGTGGGGCCAGCATATATATAGTCGCTTGCTTGTTGACTTGGGGCTTTAACAACCCTCTTTCCACACTGTACGCAAGGTACTTTGCTTCCTCTATGCCTACAGCACATTTTCTGTGGTTCACAATAAAACCCCCTCCTTTCTTCAAAGTGTCTAACGCTACTTGGACTTTGGGCAAATGAGATTCCCAGTCCTTACTGAAAATTACAATGTCTTCCAGATACACAGATGTATTCCAGACATGGGCATAAATATCTAAATATATTGATCCATCACCTGTTAAAACTCATTGGGAGCAGTCTGAAGGCCAAAGGGCATTCTTTTGTTTTATTTTCCTTGCACCTATGATTCGCCATGTGTATTGAGGAATATCCTATTAGGGGTACTCACAAGCAGGACAGGAAGGGGCTCCAGCGAGAGCTCAGAACACCCAGGGCCTGCTGTGGGAAAGCAATCTATGCGTATACAGTATGTGGGCAAAATGGCATGCACATGGAGCACTAGCTTTCCCAGGCCAATGGCCGAAGAAAACAAAAGAAAAAAAATACACCAAATACAAAAATAAAAAACGATGAAGGAACTGCTCCCACTGAATGAGGTACCAAGCCCCATCCAGACCTTCACTCTCCTGCTGGGCATACCACTTGAATTGGTAAACTAGGTAACTAGATATAGTGAACGTGGTTTAACCACTTCAATACCAGGCACTTTCGCCCCTTCCTGCCCAGGACAATTTTCAGCTTTCAGCGCTGTTACACTTTGAATGACAATTGCACAGTCATGCTACACTGTACCCAAACAAAATTTTTATAATTTTCTTCCCACAAATAGAGCTTTTTTTGGTGGTATTTATTATTTGCTAAACAAAAGACCCAAGAACTAGTCTGCAACTAAAGTAGAAGCCATGACAGCACCTTCAATGACAACCATTCTGAAATTTAAAACCAGGAATCTGGGTTCACATGGCATCATTTATGAAGCACCCTGCCCTTTTTTCCTGAAAGAAAAAGTTTTTCCTTTGAATAAAAGATGTACAGTGCCTTGAAAAAGTACTGTATTCATACCCTTTGAAATTTTCCACATTTTATCGTGTTACATCCAAAAACGTAAATGTATTTTATTTGATAGACCAACACAAAGTGGCACATAATTGTGAATTGGAAGGAAAATAATAAAATGGTTTTCATTTTTTTTTACAAATAAATATCAGAAAAAGTGTGGCGTGCATTTGTATTTAGCCCCCTTTACTCTGATACCTCCAACTAAAATCTAGTAGAACCAACTGCCTTCAGAAGTCATCCAATTCGTAAATAGATTCTGCCTGTGTGTAATTTAATCTCAGTATAACTACAGCTCTTCTGTGAAGTCCTCAGAGGTTTGTTAGTTAGAGAACTGTAGTGAACAATCAGCATCATGAAGGCCAAGGAACACACCAGACAGATCAGGGATAACTGTTGTGGAGACATTTAAAGCAAGGATAGGTTGGGTTATAAAAAAAATATCCCAAGCTTTGAACATCTCATGGAGCACTGTTCAGGCCATCATCCAAAAATGGAAAAAAAAAAAAAAAGAGTATGACACAACTGCAAACCTGCCAAGACATGGCTGTCCAACTAAAGAAAAGGTCGGGCAAGGAGGGCATCAGAGAAGCAGCCCATGGTAACTCTGGAGAAGCTGAAGAGATCCACAGCTCAGGTGGGAGAATCTGTCCACAGGACAATTATTATGCCATGTACACACGATCGGAAATTCAGACAAAAACGTGGATTTTTTTTTGACTGAATTTTGGCTTAAACTTGTGTTGCATACACACAGTCACACCAAATTCCTACCGTCAAGAACGCAGTGACGTACAACACTACGATGAGCTGAGAAAAATTAAGTTCAATGATTCCGAGCATGCAAAGGATTTTTCTCCGTCGGAATTGCATACAGATGATCGGAATTTCCGACAATAACTTTTCCCGTCTGATAATTTGAGAACTAGCTCTCAAATTTTTCTTGGCGGAAATACAGACAGAAATATTCCGTTGGAGCCTACACAAGGTTGGAATTTCCGACCAAAAGCTCACATCTGACTTTTGTCAGAAATTTCCGATCGTGTGTACGCGCATTAGCACTCCACAAATTTGGCCATTATGGAAGGAATTCCGGTTTGCAGTTTGTGAGAAGCCATGTGGGGGACACAGCAAACATGTGGAAAAAGGTGCTCTGGTCAGATGAGACCAAAATTTAACTTTTTGGCCTAAAGGCAAAACGCTATATGTGGCAGAAAACAAACACTGCACATCACCCTGAACACACCATTCCCACCGTGAAACATGGTGCTGGCAGCATCATGTTGTGGGGATGGTTTTCTTCAACAACTGATCAGAGTTGATGGGAAGATGGATGGAGCCAAATACAGGGCAATCTTAGTAGAAAACCTGTTAGAATCTGCAAAAGATTTGAGACTACAGCAGAGGTTCACCTACCAGCAGGACAACGACCAAAAATATACAGCCACTGCTACAATGGAATGGTTTTGATCAAAGCATATTCATGTGTTAGAATGGCCCAGTCGAAGTCCAGACCTAAATCCAATTGAGAATCTGTGGCAAGACTTGAAAATTGCTGTTCACAGATGCTCTCCATCCAATCTGACAGAGCTTGAGCTATTTTGCAAAGAAGAGTGGGCAAAAATGTCACTCTCTAGATGTGCAAAGCTGGTAGACACATCCCCAAAAAGACTTGCAGCTGTAATTACAGCAAAAGGTGGTTCTAGAAAGTATTGACTCGGGGGGGCTGAATACATATTTGTAAGAAATTTAGAAAACCATTTATCATTTTCCTTCCACTTTGGGTTGGTATATCACATAAAATCCCAATAAAATACATTTACGTTTCTGGTTGTAACATGACAAAACGTGGAACATTTCAAGGGTATATGAATACTTTTTCAAGGCACTGTAACTCCGTCAGCAATTTACAATCATCCATATTAAAGGCTAATCTTAGACTGTAAGCTCAAATAAACAGGGTTCTCCGATTCCTCTTGTACCAAATTTTATTGTAACTGTATTGTCTGCTTTAATTTTGTAAAGCACTGCGCAAACTTTTAGCGCTATATAAATCCCGTAGAATAATAATAGAGGGACATATGATTGTAGTTCACAAAACAATCACTAGGTGGCAGAATATCTCCATGGTCACACATCCTAAACATGCAGTAAAAAGTGTACTCTCCGGATTGCTACATAAGTGACATTTATTAATGTTCTGCTATATTTACATTTTTAACATAGTAAAACTGTAAAGTGAATTGCCAGTCGGCAAGTAAAAGGTGCATATCAGTCTACACAAAATGCAAAGATCCTGCTTACACAGTTGAAAAGCACAAGAAAAGTACACATATTTTATGGACCCACCCAAACCACAGCAGACAAGCCACCCCATGTTTACAGTAAATAAAAAGAGGGAGAAAAAAAAACACTTAAATTTTTTCCAGGTTAACAGACCAGATAAAGTTCCAATGTGCAGGTTGAAATAGTTAAGTCCAGGGACAGCAGAATGTGCAGTGAAAAGAGGTGTTACACAGTACCTGACAATCATTCCTGTGCAATACTGTGCACCCTGGATAGACACATGTGTTGATCAGAGGAGACATACACAAAATGTCACTAATTCTTATCTCTTAGATGGTGGAAAAGGCTACAAAGCTGATATATGAAGGTAAAGGAACCTCTGTTAAACAAAATATAAATAAATAAAAACCTCCCTAAAAAGGGAATTCCTGGTTACAGGTATATTGTCCCCTACTACTAGCTCTCACAACAGTAGGCCCATATATTAGCTTTACTCCACTGTCACCTGCCATGGTGAGATTGAATATTTTGATGTGACCATTTGGCTATGCTTTTGTTATCTCACTGCATTTGAATATTCAGACGCGACTTAACAGTGACAGACTCTACTTAGAGTAAGACTCCTGATGTATGTTGTGTGCAGGGACCCTTCTGGGTTGTTACACAGAGGGGTCAGGTGTAAATCTGTATTTATTTATTTTTTAACTGAATATATCTCTTTTAGGTCTATAAATCCACAGAACAGAATACACCTAAGCCATAATCCGGCAGCATGCTAACTAAAGTTTATCAAGCAAGTTTTATTTATGTGTGTTTCGCCATTATCAATTTATGAAGACCATGCCCTGGAATCATTTCCAATGATTATACCGCATTTTCAAGTACGAAAAGATTAAAAGTGAAATATCACAGAAACCAATTTGACTGGCACTTCAGGGTTCGATTTTTTTTTTTTTTACTACTCTGCAGCTGAGAAAGGAAATACATTGACTACTAAATACCTACCCTGCATGGAAAGGAATCATATTATTGCATGCTTAAATATTAATCAAAGTAATAGGATTACTGCTGCCCAATAAACTATACAGTGACTCTACCCAAATCAGGACTTAATTTATGTCCAGGACCCCTGTTGGGATATTGTCCCATGCACACGTCTACTGCAACTGTGATTTGGTGAACTTGGACTTTTAGTGAAAGTTGTAAAATTTGTGTTGGGTAGATTCTTAAATATTTTACATCAATAACAACCCTCTTATTGGCATATAATAAACGATGTCTGTCTATACCAGCGTTTCTCAACTCGTCCTCAAAGCACCCCAACAGGCCTTTTTATTCAGGCTTTCCATTATTTCTCACAGGTGATTTGATCCGTTTCACTGCCACGCGGTCAGGCTTTGGCCCGGCCAAACTAACTTCGTAATTCCGACGGAATTCCATCGGAGTAAAAGAGAACATGTTCTCTATCTAAACTCTGATGAAATTCCTCGTAAAAAAAGTCAGATGGGGCATACACAGGGTCGGAATTTCCTATGGAAAAAGTCCCTCTGACTTTAGAAATTACCACAACCGTTTCATCTGAGGGAAATCCTGAAAATATGCCCTTTTGGGGCACCTTGAGGACTGCAGTTGAAAAACACTGGTCTATACCATCATGGTGCAACCAATATGCATCTAGCTGGGATTAGAGGTGCAACATCATTCTATAAACTGTAATACTCCTTAGTAAGTCCTATGAAAAACAGGACAGTAATAAAGCCTTCATTTGGCCACTATAGTGGGAATCTACTGATTTCCCAATCCTAAAAGCTGAAGATGGAGTCTACCATTAAAAATGGAGTGAAAATAAGTGGAGGTGTATCACAAACAATCAAATCGTTTCCCAGCTGGTGTCTCTTCATATCAAGGGAAAATATTATATCATGCTATGTATAACTGCCATTTATTTTTCCTATGTAACTGATGTAGCATGTTTACAAGAAAACAAAAAACATCAATTATCAACAGGACAACGTTTAATGATGTGGTTCAAGGAGCAATGCATGGGGTTTGTTACACTAGAGCAGTGGTCTCCAAACTGCGGCCCTTTGGGCATTGTTTTCTCTTCTGTCAGCAACAGTGGGGTATAGTTCGTACCACTGAAACCAACAACTAAACACTATTCTTCTCACTGACACCAATGACGGGGCACTATTCCTCCCACTAACACTAGTGATAGGACATGATTCCCCCCACTGACACCAATGATGAAGCACGGACACCGGCGATGGGACACTTCCTTCCACTAAACACCAACGATGGGACACTATTTCTCCTCCTAACAGAGGAGACATGGTTTACTCCTGCTGGACACAGTCTGCCCCCCCCCCAGAGTTTAAACAATAAACTGGCCCTTTGTTTAGAAAGTTTAGAGACCCCTGCACTAGAGTATTCTCCCCTAATAATTCTATATAGCAGATCCAGTGTCACATTACAATCACCAATGTTATCTTCCAGTTAATTGGACAGGAATATTTATCTTGTCCCGTAATTGCAGCATTTAGTGAATGTAGGCATGGGTGCAGTCCGATACAAATAACATACGTGGGTTATTTTTCAGCAGTGAAATTCTAGAACAGAGTTTTTTTAGTTTTGAATTTAGTGATAAGAGGTTAGAATCCCCGTAAGGTTTTTATTGCTGTCCATGTCCCCATTAAGGAGATCCACCCTCTCTAATTGTCTTGGAGACCATTGTCATAAGGAGTGAAAGTGAGTAAAAATCCAAAATCCAAAATTCTGTCGCCAGAACATCAATAGGAGACAAAACTTCTAAAAAACGGGGAAACTAAGTGGGTTTCTCCCCTTTACGTTGGATAGATTTTTTGTCGCTTTCTATTGTGTGTACAGGAAATGAAGTGACATTTCCCAAATGTGAAACAGATGGCAAAAACATTATAGGGGTTTTAATAAATATACTTTTACGAGTTACTGCCTTATTCTAAGTAAATATAAATGCATTTATTACATTCCTTTTACTGTTAATGTTTCCCAGTAACTGTGTCATAATTCATATACTCAGAAATTTCAGATTAAATCGCTCTTATGAGAGACGACCAATTATAATATACAGATAGGTAACAGAAACAGCAAAAAAAAAAAATCAACGTATGAAGCTTCGACAAACTCATTCCCAAAGCTGAACACAATACGATACACAAAAACATATGTGCGGCAGTCAAATGAAGAGACCGGGATAACAGAATGAAATTACAGTGCCCTCTTCTGGCATAAAGAGTGCAGTTCAATGTTCTTGGTTTTGTTTTACTAACAATATATAAGGCTTTATTAGTACTTCACAAACTTGATTGCGATAGCTTTGATTTAAACAGTAGCCACTAATGATTCCAGAATAATAATAAAACATATTTATGCAAGTACTATTCAAATTTTACACCTAAAAACAAAGAAATGCTTATTTTCTTCTTCAACTTTTTTTTTTGTCTGCTTCTTTATGACTTGTTTAATTTCTAAATGAAGCAGGTATTTTTATTTTCCCTTCGGTGTTTGAAATTTTGAGTCTCTTCCTGCAGGTGTCCATGCAGTCTGTCCATATGTTCTGGAGTTTTGCAGAGGCAGGAAGGCAGGGACCAAACAACTGAAAAAAAGGCAGATAAATAAAAGACAATTAAAGTGCCAACATACTGAATGTCTAAATACCCCATATACTGTACACTGTTCCTGTCACTGACATAAGAAAAGTCACATTTAATTGCAAGACACAAGTGCAAGTCAACAGCCTTTGACAGTTGTGCAAAACTCTTCTTAGTTGTCTAGCCATGACCAAGCATGACAAAGTTTGTTAATTTTAATTGTAGGTAGATCTAAATGTGCAAATGTTGTGTTTCTGGTGCCAATTAGGTAAGTGCAAGCTTTTAGATGTCAATTTAGAATTAGTATTAAGAAGTAGGTTATGGACTAATTTATGTTTAGGCTAAAGAACAAGGGTTAATTAGGGTTGGGTCAAAACTTAAAGTGGGCAAGATAGTGTTTATCTGTTAGTATTAGGTTAATAAATGTTAGATTGGGTGTATAATGTTTAAAGAAACCCTGTCAGGAGTTTAAAGAAGTGAAAATGACAGATACCTGTAAGGGGAAGAAGTATTTTCCTCACACCTCTGGCAGCATTTGACTCCTACCTTGCCTCAAGTCCAGTGCAGTAGCCTCCATCAGTGTCATCATTTGACTCTTCCAGTAGTGTCAGTTGCTTCTTTTCCCCTGGGGTGCTTCCATTCCCTAAACCCTGCATTACTCCAGAACACAACGCTGGCTTAGGGGTCAAAAGAAGGAATTGCAGCACGTGTGAGGGACACACCCAGAAGTGTTAAATGCGTAAGAAACCAATGGAGGCTGCAGCACTGAAACACAGGGGAGGTAGGCCCTAATAGAAAGGTAGGTGTAATACCCCTTCTCTTTACAGAAAGCTGCATTTTTATTTCTTTAGACGCGACAGGATTCAACAAATGCATGACTAATGTCCATCTCGTGGCCTTAATAATATTACCTATAAGGCCTTATACTTGGGTGCTTTCATAAGCCTACCAATGACCCCTGCAGCACTTGTGCTGACCAATAAGCATAACACTGGCAGTCCACCACCACATGTACCTATTGGGCTTAAAGTAGATCAATAAAAATATTAAAAGACAGCAGCTACAAATACTGCAGCTGCTGACTTTTAATAAATGGACACTTACCTGTCCTAGATACAAATCTAGACACATGATGGGTGAATGAACACAAACATACTGTATGGCTTTGATGAACATTAGAGCTACAATGAACAGAGAAGGCACTGGCAACAAGACGAGTATTGCTGGCAGATTCTACAAGTGATGCTCGTCTCTAGACGGGATAATAGCAATTAAGTCTGATTTTATACACTGCTCAATCAACTGTTACTTCTGACATCATCCAGCTGCTGAGGTCAGGGTCCTCCCACAGACATAAGATTGTTGCCCGAACCAGGCAATATTTCATCATTATAGAAACCTGTATACATTTCTATGTAATGTAGATATAATAAACTGTAACCAAGTTTACTGTAGTGAAAATAAAATGTACAGTCCTCCTCACGGATAAAGTTCCACCAACTACTGATGTACACAACACTGTACTAAAAGTCCCAAGTATAACATTTGATGATAAATCAATATCTTACCTTTAATAAATAAAAAGAACCCTGGTTCTTGGGAGAGAGGAAAAGTTGTCTGGCATCTTTCGAACCTTTGCGTAATTAATGAAGCCTCTGAGAAACAGAAGGAATCCTAGAAAAGTGAAATAATATATAAGAACTCGCACACAACTGTTCTAATTGCTACAAACAGAACATACCCAACACTAATGCCGCGTACACATGATCAGATTTTCCAATTAAAAAAGTCTGATGGACTTCTTTCGTAGGAAATACCGATCGTGTGTGGGCCCCATCGGACTTTTCTCTATCTGAGTAAAAAAATAGAACATGTTTTAAATTCTTCCGATGGAAAAAAATCCAATAGGAAATTCCGATTGTCTGTGTGGAATTCAGTCTGAGAAAAATCCATGCATGCTCAGAATCAAGTCGACGCATGCTCGGAAGCATTGAACTTCATTTTTCTCGGCTCGTCGTAGTGTTTTACGTCACCGCGTTTTGGACGATTGGAATTTAGTCTGACAGTGTGTATGCAAGACAACTTGAACAGAATTCCGATGAAAAAATCCACCGGATTTTAGACCATTGGATACTCGATCGTGTGTACGCGCCATTAGAGCATTTCAGTAAGGTCAGACATGCTCTTGTAAGGGTAGCAAAACTCTTATAAGACTGGTCTTTCGAGTAATGTCAGCTGTCAAATGTTTTGCTTCTAAAAATACTAGCTGTTTGGATTTCATGCCAACAAAGTAGCTTCAGTACTTTCATTACCTCTGTCAAGCTTTTTGTACTTTACTGAAGTCAGTAAAGCACCCTTCAGCTCCAGTTCAGGTTGTTAATCACATATCACAGATTAGTGTTGGTTGTCACTTGGAACAGGCTACTAGCAGGCTTATATAAAGCCTCAGCACTATTTTGCACTTTCTGAAAGCTGGTTGATGACAAGTTGAACCACTTGAGAGCCGCGCTATAGATGAAAGACGTCCACAGCGCGGCTCTCACCTGCCGGGTGGACGTCCTGCTGTTTACATTTCCCCCACGCGCCGCCGAGGGCGCGCAGCGGGGAAAAACTGTGCCCGGTGTGTCACGTGATGCGATTGCGCATGCCTGGCAGCCGCAAAGTCCGCCAGGTGCCCGCGATCGGCAGTGACAGAGCAGGGATGTGGAGCTCTGTGTGTAAACACAGAGCTCCACGTCCTGTCAGGGAGGGAGAAGACCGATGCTGTGTACCTTGTACATAGGGACACAGCATCGGTCACCTCCCCCAGTCAGTCCCCTCCCCCCACAGTAAGAGTCACTCACAGGGAATACATTTAACACCTTCCTCGCCCCCTAGTGTTAAACCCTTCCCTGCCAGTCACATTTATGCAGTAATCAGTGCATATTTATAGCACTGTTCGCTGTATAAATGTGAATGGTCCCAAAATAGTGTCAAAAGTGTCCGATATGTCCGCCGCAATATCGCAGGCCTGACAAAAATCGCAGATCGCCACCATTACTAGTAAAAAATAAAAACATTTCATAAAACTATCCCCTAGTTTGTAGGCGCTATAACTTTTGCGCAAACCAATCAATATACGCTTATTGAGATTTATTTTATTTTTTTTACCAATAATATGTAGAATACATATCGGCCTAAACTGAGAAAAAAAATTGGGATATTATTATAACAAAAAGTAAAAAAATATTGTGTTTTTTTTCAAAATGTTCTGTCTTTTTTTGTTTATAGCACAAAAAATAAAGACCGCAGAGGTGATCAAATACCACCAAAAGAAATCTCTATTTGTAGGGAAAAATTATAAAAATATAATTTGGGTACAGTGTTGTATGACCACGCAATTGTCATTCAAAATGCATCAGCACTGAAAGCTGAAAGGTGAATATAGGACAACCCTATATTAGCTTCATTGAGGTCCTCCCAGATAGTTTATACTTATAGGACAAACCTATATTAGCTTCATTTAGGTCCTCCCAGATAGTGTATTCTTATAGGACAACTCTATATTAGCTTCATTTAGGACCCCCCAAATAGTCCTATAAGAATAACTTATATTAGCTCCGTTTAGGTCCTCCCAGATAGTTTACTCTTATAGGACACTCCTATATTAGCTTCATTTAGGACCTTCCAGATGGTCTACTCTTATAGGACAATCCTATATTAGTTTAATTTAGGACCTCCCAGTTAGTTTATTCTTATAGGACAACCCCATATTAGCAACTTAGTGTGATTCTATATACTGTATTAAGGAAATTCCAATGTTATTGTAACTCTAGCAGACATTTCTCAGTATTTTTTTTATTTTTATTTTTCTACAATTACTGTAATATACTGTAACATACAGAATGTACTTACTGTTCAAAATTCAACAGAGTTTTAAAAAAATATGTGTTTTGTCTGTGGCCCTTACAAAAAGTAAGGGGAAATCTCCCCAATAGGAAAAAGTAAAATCTGCTAAACATTTACCCCTTCCCACCCTAGCTAAAACAAAACTACATTAAACAGTTTGACTGAAGTTGGGAACAGATAACATAAGTCTATTAACCACTTGTATTATGTGCATGAGCCAGTCTGCATCGACAAAGTGGTTTGTTTCCGGGAAACGCTGTACCCGTATGTCGGCTCCTTTAAGAGTCATAGCAGGCGCGCGCTGAAGGGAGGGGGACCTGAAGAGTGATTGCCCCCGGACACCCACGATTGCGGGCACAACAGCCAGAAACGGTATTGGGGTGTGTGTAAACACACAAATCCTCGTTCTGACAGGAGAGAAGATCAACTGTGATGTATTTCAGTTATCTCGCAAACCTGGCCTGTTAGTGGGCCCTGAGGACAGAGTTGATGACCATTGATCTAGGTGCTGCATTTCTTTGCCAGTCTTGGGGAAGGACTACGGCTGCCTTGGACTGACAGTGTCCAGAGTTTTAACATTTTTTTTCTGCTTCCATTGCTTAAATCAAATGTAAAAAGTATAAATATTTGAAATGTGGACTGATTTAAAAATTGTACTTACCCAATACCAAAAACACCCACCAGAGCCAGTACTGGCCATCAAAATATCCAGGAAAGTAAGTAGAAAACTGTATATAAAACAGGAAAGTCTCACATTTAATAGGCAGTAATGTTAACAAATAATATTTCAGTCTACATGTGACTACTTTTCTAACCCAATAAAGAAGAATATTAAAAGTTCTAACTTCTACTACAATGATCTGTGGCATTACAAAAGACATTATGATTTAGCACCACAATAAACGGTCTGCTTTAAAACAATAAAAAGGATATCCTGCAATCTGCATTCCTAACATTAGAGGGCAGACCAGACCACATTAAAAAAAAAGAGCTGTTAAATATCAAATTATAATCCTACATCCACTCTCTCTCTATGGAGCTGCCTTCTGACAGCAGTAATTGTAAACCTTTTTTTTTGACTTCCAACCCTATGGCAGTTTAAAAAAAGAACTCTACCCCATCTCAAGATCACAAAACAAATCTACATATCAGTCCCATCTTACTGCTAAGGCTTTAAGCATCCTAAACCCCAATCCCCAAACCCTTCCCTAAAGCCCAGTTTACACTAGTAAATTGGGTTGTTTGTGATTCGTGTTCCCTGCAATTGGCTGCGGATAGGAAGCCCCACTGAAAGCAATACTGAGGCCGACAGCTCATGCATGTAATCATCCAGAGAGCGATTACCTTTTAATGATCAGCCCCGGACACATTACTTTCAGTGGGGCCTCTCACCTGCAGGAAATTGCAGGGAACCTCTGCTGGATCTCCCACAGCTAAATGCAAACAGCCCCATTTATTTAGCCCCATGGGGCCTAAATCGTGGTGATGATTTCCTCCATCTTATGAGTGACAGTAAGAAAAGGTAAACAGGTATTTGCATTCCCATTTGATTGCAAAACTCTCCTGAAGCAAACCAAAGCCCATTGACACATGCCCTAAATTTTTTTGGATTATTTTGTTTGTTGTAATGTATATGTAGAGAGATTACGGGTTGCTTAGCGCACCTTATTCTCACCTCATAGTGTATGCTGCTGCACATTTTGTCTCTGTAAAAAACACTGCAAATACAGAAAAATACCCGGTGATCCTGCCAGAAATTCAGCAAACCCCTAATAACTTGCCACTGCTTCACCAAACAGTGTTGGCCCTACTTGAACTATCCCCTACTGGACTACAGAACACCCCTTTTATGCAATGGAAATTTAGAGAAGGGGAGGTGTTCTGTAGGCCAGCAGGGGAGCTATTTATTTCCTATGCAGAAAAGACTGGCTTTGTCAGTAACCACAAAGAAGCTACAAATTGAACAGCTCATCACCTCCCTTAGTTTAGTGTACACTAGAAACTTCAGCCCTGGTTGAATATCTCAGCTTAAAGGATAAGTTCACCTTGTGTGTAACATGTTAGTGCTGCTGCCCCCGCACCGCCCCCCTCTCCCACCCTGCCGCATCACTCATTCACAGTATTCTGTGAATAGGAAACTACAACTACGGACAGCATTAGAGGTTGTGGTTCTCAGTGTTGAGCTCTGTGGTAGTTAATTGAAAGTTCCTGTCGGTGTGTAACTGAATGCTCGAATGAGGTTCGAGCACACAGATTACACACAGAGTCTGCAAGAGCCCTGCATAGCACCCGCGATCTGTGGAAGTGTATATTCAGTAAAACTTACTCGGACAATTAAGATCCACTTTATCAGGGACAGGCCAAATCCAGAAATGGCCCCATATCTGCCAGCAGCTGATGTGGTCAAGCAGAATGACAAGAAGAATCCAATCCAGTTAAAAAGGAATGCCACTGAAAAAATAAAAATGTTTTAAGTATTAAATAAACATACTTTATAGAATTCATTTACAATTTATGCATTTGCAGACTGAAAAAAAAAAAAAAAAAACTTGATCAGTAAAACACATTATATTGTAAAGCGCTGCACAAACTGTTGGTGCTATATAAATCCTGTATAATAATAATAATAGCTGCACGCAGTGGGGGTTATTTACTAAAGGCAAATCCACTTTGCACTGAAAGTGCACTTAGAAGTGCAGTCACTAGATCCAAGGGGGAAATTCAAGGAAAAAAAAAACACAGCATTCTAGCTTGCACATGATTGGATGATAAAATCGGCAGAGCTTCCCCTCGTTTCAGATCCACCCCTCAGATTTAGAGCGACTGTACTTTCAGTGCAAAGTAAATTTGCCTTTAGTAAATAACCCCCAGTGAATAGTATTCCAGTGCCAGACTTTATCTTTAGATATGTGCAACTTCCTTTTCTGTCAATATCTGTTGGTTGTATGGCTTAATTACAGTTATGGATTATGTCACTTTGGACCTCTTTGTAATCTGTAGAAAAGGCCCTGTTCCTGGTTCGTCAGCCACTATAAAAGCTGGCAATACACTTCGGAACCAGACAAAATTCGCTCAGTAGGCAGCCCTGCTGGTCGCCACCCAACCAGCATTATTTGTTAAAAAATTAGATGAGCTGGTGGAAAATAGTTGGCTGAGCAGCGCCTGCATCTGATCAGCAGCAGCCGCTGATTGGATATTTTTTTTACAGAGATAATACTATAGCGGCAGCAGGAGATTCCTTAATGGACACTGTATAGTGTGGATGGAGGAATCGGTTAGTTCGTTTTTGCCCTGCAAGCTCAACGAAAAAATACTTTGAATGTATGGCCAGCTTTACAAACCTGACACAGTCTAGCTCAGGCTGTACTGCTTTGTTTCATCAAAGATCCTTGAATATGTTAAGCGGAACTAAACTCTCTTATCCTTTACAGCCAAGGAAGCTGCCATCTTAGCCTCTGTTTTATCTGCAGTTGCCATGGTGCTGCACATGTGACCATTTATGACACCAGCCATTTAATGGCTTGACAGTTCGGCTGAACCTTTGCCATTCCCAGCATGCCTTGATAAGCAGTGAATTTAGTTCCTCTTTAATGTCCAAAGCAAAAGCCTAGCAACGGTTTCTTTGTAAACTCTCACTGAAATAGATTTTTTTTACTATTTTATGAGTTTTTTTAATGACTGCAATACATACAGATTTTCACTGTTTGCAAGCAGATAAGAAGCAATGAGTAACACGATACAAAAACAATTTAAATACCTGAAGACTTTGAAGTCTTTATACTAAAAGCGAACAATAGTCATCAATCTAATTCTTAAGCCTTATGCACACTGATGTTTTTTTTATTAT
This sequence comes from Rana temporaria, assembly GCF_905171775.1. NCBI lineage: Eukaryota > Metazoa > Chordata > Amphibia > Anura > Ranidae > Rana > Rana temporaria. The sequence goes on from NC_053491.1 coordinate 261,957,935, forward strand.
TATTATTATTATTATTATTATTATTATTATTATTATTATTATTATTATTATTATTATTATTATTGTGGTGGTGGTGGTGGTTAATAACCATTACAGCTTGATTAAAGGAGAAGTAGGGTCCAAGCTTTATTGGCCCTACTTCTCCTATGGATCACAGGAGTGCGGTTCATTCTGCAATCCACAGTCAGCTGACATCACTCAGCCGTTCCAGGTGCTGGATCGATCTCGACTTTACATTCAGGATCCACATTGAAGCTTGGACCGGCACCTGGCTCAGTCTCTCAGTGAGCCGCTGAGACACTGAGCCAGCCTCTTTCACCTCCTCCACAGTCCAGCACCCCCCTAAGCACTCGAGTGACAGAGCAGAAAGCCAGTCACGGCTCTCTGTTCAGAGCGCAGGAGAGAATTGAGTGATCAGTGGTGTATGATCGGTGTATGATCTCACTACAGAGCTGGCAGGGGACAAATGAAGCATTGGATCGATGCGGCTTCCACCTAGGCGAGTATAAAATATTTGTTTGGGAAACCCAAACTTCTCTGAGTCTGCAGTGTGAAAAGGCTTGATGAACACAATGAAGAGATAAAAAAAAAAAAAAAATCAGCTTTGCTTTGTGGCTACCCCCGCTCTTCTGTACACCCCTGCTGGTGATAGCAGACCCAAGTCATACAAAAATATATCAAATCTACCTTGGTGGTATCGCAGTCTACAAAAGTAGGACAGTGCTAGACTCTACTAGATGACAATGTGCATAGAGCTCAGTCTGCAGCACCAATACATCTGCACATATTTACACTATAATCACACATATGTATATTGGAAGTTTAGCTGAATCCAGAGTTGTTTTTGCATAGCCATACTTCTGGGTTCAAACAATGAACAGAATCTTCTGGTATCTTCAAGTGTCTAATACTTAGGGCAATGTTACACTGGTGTCCCTGCTGCTGGGGACACCATGCAAGCAGAAGAATCACAACAAAATGTTACATTCCCTAATGGACCACCTTTAAAGCAACACCTCGTTGGTTTGGGCAGCAAGGGGGAGATGTCATAGGAGAAGCTGGAATGAGTCTTAGACCAGGTTCACAGATGCGCAGTGCGATTTTCAGGTTCATTTTCAGAGTAGCTGTTCAGCGATTTAGGTACGGTTCTGATGTGAATTTTAGGAGCAAACAGCTGCCGGCATCCTTAACAATAGCTGGTTGCCGCATCCTTAACCAATGACGCATCAGCTGTCAGCGGGCTTCCTTGGTTACCAATTTAGAGTTAAACAGGAGGCCTGGTGCTAGAATTATTTCTCTCACTCTGACGTTTGCGACAGTACCTCACGTGTGGTGCAATCACCGTTTACATATGCGTGCGGGAGTAACGTATGCGTTTGCGTAAGCACAATGGGATGGGGGCACTTAAATTTTATTTATTATATATATATATATATATATATATATATATATATATATATATATATATATATATATATATATATATATATAATTATTGATTATACAAAAAAAAATTAAAAGTTTTTTTTTTTGGGGGGGGATTAGGTTTATTACCATCACAAGGGATAAACAACATTCATTGCGACAACATGGGATGCGACAGGTCCTCTTTATGGCGAGATCTGGGGTCTATTTTAACCCAAATCTCTCCTCTAGCCTCCCATGCAGCCGATCAGACTCTGACCAGATGCTTTCCTGGTCACTGGTGGCCAGGTAAACAAAGGCGGAACTGGAAGTGATGGCATAACTCGTTGCACCCGTTTTCCAGAGAGAGGGGAACTACATCAGTTCCTCTCTCTCTGCTCAGGGCAGCCATCACCGCTCCCAGGCACCACAATCATACAGTAGAGCCCGGGAGAGGTGTCAGCAGGGGTGGGGTATGATCAAGTTGCTAATTAGCCACTCAAATCACTTCTTCATTAATAGAGAATCCCCGGCTGAAAATATACATACTGGAATGATGGGCAAGCATCACTCAGGTATAACCACTGAAACTGGGGGACTTCCCGGCAGGAAGTGGTTAAAGGGAGTTTATAGATCCGATAAGCCACCCGCCGGCAGAGCCCCACAACCACCGGCCAGGGGTGTGGCGAAGAGGCCCTTGTTCCCATCAACATGGACAAAGTGCTTTGGGGGCATGTGGCCTAGAATGGTAGGAGAGGGGTGCGCTTGGTCATCGTCCCCTTTCTTGTCCTCTAGGGCTGCATGCTCAGATAAGGGTCTGGTGTGGATTTGGGGGGGGGACCCCACGCCGTTTAGTAAAAGATTGTTTGGCATGGGGTAACCCTTACAATTCATACCACACCAGAAGGGCCTTGTATGGATTGGGGGGGGGGGGGGGCTACACTGTTTTTGTTCTCAAATTTTAATTGCTAGAAATTAATTTGTTTACAACATTCAGCTGTCAGTGGGGAACCCCGCTTACAGCTGATGAGTTATCGGTTGTTAAGGACGCCGGCGGCTGCCTACTCCTAAGATTTGCATCATGTGTGAACCCAGTCTAGGTCGGCCCGCTCCTTAACAACCAGCTATAACACAGGAGGAGGGAAATAGAAAGAAATAGCCAAAATCATGTTCAAAGCTGATATGTGCAATTTAGAAGCAATATAATACCAGTTAATGAGCTTGTATCTCACAGCTGAACCGCATCGCAGTGCTCAGAAAACGCACAGGACAGCTACAATAGAAACCAAGGTTATTTTACATCATGCGAATCAGATGTAGTTCAAAATGCATCCAATTCGCATATATGTGAACCGGGCCTTAGTGATTCTTTTAATGGCAAGTTGTTGGCAGTAACAGAATTGCTAGTGTGCAATGGGGTTTTGAAGTCTACAGAAAACCTCAAACACCAAGACCAGGAGTTGAAGAAGGCTGAGAAACAGAAACACAAAAGGGCAAGAATTTGACAATGTCAGATTGAGGCACAGATTGGGGTCATTTTTACACACAAGCCTCACGTCACTGGACTCCAATAAAATCAGCGTTGTGGAATGACCCTGCTGTGCATTTGGCCGTAGTGTTGTTTTGAGCGTGGGAATCTCTGATATATTACTACATTATGTCAGCGAGAAGAAAATACTTACTAAAGAATGTGAGCATAAAAATCCCATCGTTGCCTATCCTGAGCTGATCTGCATCCTCAAAATCATCCCGTGCCACAAAGTCATCATCCTGTCATGGAAAATAGTCAGTTAGGATGCATTTCAGTTTTCAGATAAAAAAAAAAAAAATCTAGATAATAAAGTTACAGTTAGAGCTAAACTCAAACAGATAACCAGAAAAAAAAAAAAGAGTAAAAAAAAAAACAAAGTACATGATGAAACCTTGTGTTGATTAAAACCAAGTCTAGGAAAGCTGCCAGCATTACCAATGGCAAGGATTATTAATACTGCATTTCTAAGACACAAAGAATATATTTAAGGAAAGCAAACATCTTCATTGTGCAGGATCCTTCTCAGCGAAGACAAAGTATAGGTCAGCTAAACCTCAAACACAATCTGAGCCCTGGTTCACATTGCAGCGATTTGGCATGTGATTTGACATGTCAAATCGCATTCTCATGTCTACATAGGTTTCATTTTTGGAACTGCAATTTCCTTCCAAAAAAAATTCTGGGAATCTTTCAGGTTAACCGGTTTCCGTTAAAAATACAACTAAAGGCAAAACTTTTTTTTTGGATAGGGTAAGGGAGGGTTATACCTACTGTCATTTATTTTTTGCATGTGTCCCGGTTGTGGAGAACTCCACAAATAGGCAAAATAGCCAAAACAGAAAATGAGGGGAAGTCCCCGGTTGTCACCAGGGTCACTGGAACTAGTGCCCTCTTTGGAAAATGTCCCCTCTATTCTTGTTTGGCAGTCTCAGATTGTTTTTGTTTTTTTTCTCCTTACACCATCCCCATTATAAGGCCTCATGCACACGGACGTTTTTACAGCAGCTATTCGTTTTTTTTTGGCAGTAGACGTTTTTTTCTACAATCATTTTAACTCTCCATCGTGTTATCCTATGTGTCCAAGCACACATAGGCTGTTATCAGCAGTTTTGGGCAATGGCTTTTTTGAGCAGTAAAAAAAAAATAAAAATAACTAGTGCGTTCTGAGAAGCGTTTTTCAGCTGTAAAAACACTAATGCTGATAAACGCTCAAAAACTTCGCTCACCAGAGTCTTTTAACGTTTTTGATCCATTGAAACATAAAAAGATATTTTTTCTTCTTAAAAAAACGCTAAAAAACACAAATAAAAAACGATATTGCAAAAAGTTCAAAAACTCAATAAGGTTATTTTAACGCCCAGTGTGCATGAGGTCTAATGGTAAACAGATCAAATAAATGTGAGACTCCCTAATGGGGGTGCAGACAGCTATAAAAAAAGAACAGATAGGTGTTCTAATCCTTCTCCTTTATTTCCAAAACGTAAAAAAAAAAATTGCCCTAATGCCCCTTTCACGCAGGCGTTCTGTTCTGTCTGTCTGTCTGTTTTTCATCTGTCCATTACCGGATTAAATAACGGGCAGCATTGCATTTCTATGGGCAAACTAATGTAAACGGACATCGTCTGTTTACATTTGTTTTTTTTCCACCATCTTCGCTTAGGTTGTTTTTTTCTTTTTTTTTTAAACGGAACAAGTCTCTATTTTTGTTCTGTTTAAAAAACAAAAGTGGATGAAAAATATATGTAAACGGATAAAAAAAAAAACAGATTTAAATGTAATGGAACTAAAATGAAAGACGGATGTAAACTGAATTTTTCTTGGAAAAAGTGTGGCTGAACAGATGATGCCTGTATGAAAGGGAGCCTAGCTATACTTTAAACATTGGTTCTAATATGTGAAGGAGTGCGCTGGGGATTTGCAAGCCACTGTGTGAACAAGAATCAAAAGCTGCATTTTTTTTCCATTCACCGAAATATATGAATGCCGATTTGTCCAGTCTACTGAAAATCATTCAGTCCATAAATCAAAATTGCTTTTATTCCTGACCTATATGATTTTCTGCACACCAGACAGACCTGCATGAAAAAAAATAAAAATATGAGAGGCTGTAGAACAATATGACCTTGGTATTCAAAATTCACACATATGCAACACCATTTTTTAGAAAACTTTTTACAAATGTCACAGTAAACAACACACACTGATTAAATGCTTTAACAGCAGTGTCTATATACCTCTGAACCAATACAGCTTTCTCTATTTCTCTACAGCTACATTTTTAAAGCACACAGAAAGGGACAGAAGGGAAGCTAATGTAAAAAAAAAAAAAACAGTTTCTAGATAAGGCCATACCTCCAGCGATATTGGGAAGAAATCATCAAAAGTATCCAATCTCTCCCTGTGCTGAATGACAGCAGATAACGTCCAGAAAAGAGAACAGTCATTTAAAAGCTACAACTGCAATGTTCTCAGATGGCCTGATCTGAATCGTCAGCAGAAAACTGCTACTTAATAATCTAATTCTGAGTTATACACAAAACATGCCCCAAGATGTGTTCTACAGTGATCAGCTCTAAGCTTAAAGTGGATGTAAACCTAATTCATGAAATTTTACCCAAGCACATATATCTGTAGTGTTTACTTATCTAGTCCTGTGTTTGTGCTGCTCCATTCCTCTGTTATCTGCATAACTTCTGACAAGTTCCGACACTGGATATAAAAGCAGCTAAAAATTTGTGTCAGGAAGGGAACTATAAATCGATTTGCAGAGAGCTGATCTATTCACAGCACAGCTCTGCAAGTATCTTTGTTCTGCCTATGTGGAGGGGGGTGCCTTTTTGTCCAATCAGCTGCCACACAGTGTATGCCCAGATTCCCCTCCCACTGCTGGAACAGTAAGAGCAAATTCAAACACAATGTAAACTTTCTAAAGAATATATAAAGCTGAAGACAGCAGATATACATGTAAAACTTATGTAGGGAGATTTGTTTCATCCCTGTGTATCATCTGAGGCTGTTCACTGGGTATAGAAGAGGGTTTACATGCACTTTAAAGCAATCCTGCTGCCATAGTAAAGAAAATGATAAAATAAACCAAGAGCTTCCTGTAAAACAAGCAGCCAAATGCCTTCCTGACAGGCACTCTGATAGCAGCGGCTCTCTAAGCTCAAAAAAACACTTTAAGGTGTGTCAGATACAGGTGTGTCCCCTGCTGGGCGCCATGGTTCCTTCCACTGACCCATTTTCAGTATTAGGGGTTAGTAGGAGGGAACCACAGTGCATCACTTTTGTGTCCTTTCACAGCTGCAGGGACAAACTAGTGACATAATATCCGGGAGGGAAAGCTACAATAGGGAGATGCAAGCATCCAACACAACATTTGAAACTGGCAGATGCTAAACACCATGGTGGTGGTCCTACAGTAGTTCTGCAAGTGATTTGTTGCAACTGAGGTGCTGACGGCATGCATTGTAACTGTACTTTTTTAATGCTGAATTTATTTTTATTTATTTTTTTATTTCACTAACAATGTCTCTTTATTGGGCAATTTCAAGTTCATGCTACTGAGCAATTTATGATAGGCTGACAATCCCCTCCAAAGTTCTTTCTGAAGGATTTAAGCCTGCTGCTTACCTTCGGGTAAATGCAGGCTCCAGCGGCAGTAGAATGTGCCATTGTATTCCCTTGTAGAGGATAAGACTGGCCAACTTGAGAAATGAAAGTCATGGCACTGACAAGCAATGTCCACAACCACAGACTCGGGCAGCCATCTTGGGTAAGCCTACTGTATGTAACATATGGCAAATAGGCTTCTTTCAGAAAGGCGCCAGCACCTTGAGCTGCATGCAGGCAGCCTATATAGGTGGCTGGAGACACGGCTACATGTCAAAATTTGACAGTTGCGCAGGAGCGGCTTCATGGCCCTGAACACACACCATATGCATTCAGCAGCTGCTACATTTGCATCCACCTCTACAGCCTGCCTGCATGCAGCTTGAGGCAGAGGCAGATGTCAAAACAAAAGCAGCCTGCGAGCAGGTTGGTGTCGGCGCTTGTTGAAACGAAGACCAATTCTGTACCTTGCAGCAGTTTAAAGTACATACAAAATAAATAATACATAAAAGGTAGCTCCCAAATATTTGATCTGCTAATAGAAACATAATTACAAGCTGAGGAATAAAAAACATTGGATTTTTAGAAAACAGAAAGCTCTACCACAGCCATTTTACTAACAAACAGATAAGCTTATGGGGTTTTCTGAAAAATTTCCCCCCAAAACAATCTGACTGGCTTCAAATCCCACACAAAATCCCCACATGCTACAATCACAACCCCTATATTTTGGAGTGAAAATTTTAGGTGTTTCACCCACCACTGCTACAGACTAGGGAATCAGGGAGAGAACAGTGCCAGCAACTCAGCCTAATGCCCCGATGAGGTGCAGGCCAACTCAGCTCGAAATCTTTGCCTCATCTAAAAATATATTCCACTGCATCATATCACCCTTATGCTGTAGAAATTTCTATATGAAGTTATAAAATATTTCTGACACTACAGAAATCTGCCCTTATTCTAATGTGATTTTGAGATTCTACCAAAATCAAGGCTAGAATCTGCGACTAGCATTGAACCTTGAACCAAAACAGCCCCTGGTACCATATCCTTGATATACTGCCCCCTCAGCTCTAGTGGTACCCCAGCTTCTCTATCCTATGTCCTCAAGTGGGAGCGAGATTTATCCCCCATTTGATTTGGCTGATTGGATAATCCTTGTCTAGTATTGCAAAGTGCTTCTTTAATACAGCCACACTGGAGGCAGCCTATAAGATACTCCTTTGCCGGTATTGCATCTCAACCGGCATTGCCAAATCAAACACCTCTTACAGCGATAGATGTTTCGGGGGATGTGGTCAACTTCATATCCGATTGTCCAGTTCCCGCGCTAGTGGGATTATGGTCAAGGGTGTATGGACATCTGTTCACTTTCTTCCATGTACGTACTACCCGTAAGGATGCTAAATTGGCCCTGCTTCACTGCTTGATCCCGGGCCTCTTCTCATGTCAACAGAAATTGGCCTCCTATTTATTCATTGGCGCTAAGCGCGCAATAGCTATGGCCTGAAAAAATCCAGCGTTTTTTTTTTTTGCAGAGCATCTGAGGATTCTCACGATTAATGAAAAGATGGCTAGTAACCTCTACGACTCCTACGCTACATTTCTTAAAGTGTGGGCCCCGTGCACTTACACTCTTCCAACTTTGCACCCGACCAGCCTGGGCCTCTCTAATTGACCTCTTCCACCTCCCAGCCTAGAAAAACCCCCACCCCTATTCTTCGCTTCTCTTCCCTCTTTTTATTCTGTGGCTCATCTCCTCTCACCGACCCCCCCCCCCCAATACTTTTTGGTTTTTGTGTGTCTGGTGTATGTTTTATTTATCCCAATATTTGTGGATTGCTCCACACCCCAGCCCCTGAGTCCGCTTATGCACCCTGTGTTGACCCCTGGCTCTGGTCGGAAGGTTACTTTTTTTTCCCGACAATTCATGCCTAAAAATACATTCTATATTTGCATTTTAAATATTAGTGAAAGCTCCTGCGCTGTGTAGGATAAGGGGAAAGGGAAGTGAGAAAAAAGAGGGGGGAGGAGGGAGGTGGGCTAAGGGATGAGTGCAATATGGTAAACACTGCAGCAAACAAATGGGGAGTCTGTCCTTTATAGACAAAAAAAGTGTATGTAACAAGTGGTGATTGTCTGCGCTGTGGTATGGCTTGGCCGGATGAGTGAAATGAGGGAATGGTGAGTGAACGGGCTAATAGGGCCTGGGGAGTGACAGGTAGTGCAGACACAAATTAACCTTGACGGTTTTAAATGGGTACAGTCCTAACTGGGCTGTAAAATAATACAGTGGAGTTTTACAAAGAAAGGTGTATGTGAAAATCGAAGCAAAAACTTAAAACATGAACATAAAATCTTAGGTGGGTGCAAACCAAAAGAAAAGGACCGCAGTTCAACACTGGAACTGGTGCAGCAGTGAGGAAATGGTTAAAATGGAAATTCTGCAAGGGATATTCAGTCCAGACAAATCCAAGCAAACGCATGCAGCCCACACCTCGGTGACTAGTGCAGCTTACCTTCCAGCTGACATAAAGAGTCAAACACATAGGATCAAAACGTTACCAGTTTTCTATTGGGTGGATATCTTGCTGCCAGTTCTCAATAGTTGGTCACACATAAAAAAACAAGAATAATACAAAAGTTGTAGCCTTGTCCTCCTAACACTCATACAGCTGTAGGGAAAGGGATGCGATTAGCAGGTGGCAGATTAAGTGTCCACTTACACAACTTACACAGTGTGTAGGGAAAAAATGCACATCTCCACGAGTGCCGAATTCGTCTCCTAGTACTTCTCACTGTCAACAACTTTTGGCTCTTTAGCTTGTATGAGGCCGTCCGCTCGTGTCAAGATGAAGAAGGCAGGGGACGGAGGAAGGAGAAAATGCACATAGCATAAAACTGTACAGCAACTTTAATAACTAAAAACCATAAATAAAAACTCACATGGAGCAGTGAGGTGGCGATCATGTATCCACGAGCACCGCGCTCGTCTGCCGTCCGTTCGGTACTGCTCCCGGTTAATGCTCTGGGACTCAAAGCATTAACCGGGAGCAGTACCGAACGGATGGCAGACGAGCGCGGTGCTCGTGGATACATGATCGCCACCTCACTGCTCCATGTGAGTTTTTATTTATGGTTTTTAGTTATTAAAGTTGCTGTACAGTTTTATGCTATGTGCATTTTCTCCTTCCTCCGTCCCCTGCCTTCTTCATCTTGACACGAGCGGACGGCCTCATACAAGCTAAAGAGCCAAAAGTTGTTGACAGTGAGAAGTACTAGGAGACGAATTCGGCACTCGTGGAGATGTGCATTTTTTCCCTACACACTGTGTAAGTTGTGTAAGTGGACACTTAATCTGCCACCTGCTAATCGCATCCCTTTCCCTACAGCTGTATGAGTGTTAGGAGGACAAGGCTACAACTTTTGTATTATTCTTGTTTTTTTATGTGTGACCAACTATTGAGAACTGGCAGCAAGATATCCACCCAATAGAAAACTGGTAACGTTTTGATCCTATGTGTTTGACCCTTTATGTCAGCTGGAAGGTAAGCTGCACTAGTCACCGAGGTGTGGGCTGCATGCGTTTGCTTGGATTTGTCTGGACTGAATATCCCTTGCAGAATTTCCATTTTAACCATTTCCTCACTGCTGCACCAGTTCCAGTGTTGAACTGCGGTCCTTTTCTTTTGGTTTGCACCCACCTAAGATTTTATGTTCACGTTTTAAGTTTTTGCTTGGATTTTCACATACACCTTTCTTTGTAAAACTCCACTGTATTATTTTACAGCCCAGTTAGGACTGTACCCATTTAAAACCGTCAAGGTTAATTTGTGTCTGCACTACCTGTCACTCCCCAGGCCCTATTAGCCCGTTCACTCACCATTCCCTCATTTCACTCATCCGGCCAAGCCATACCACAGCGCAGACAATCACCACTTGTTACATATATTTGCATTTTAACATTGTATCGTGTTATGCTTAGGCCCCTTTCACATGTGCGAACCGCATGTCCGCTTTTTCATCCATCCGTTGCGGATGAAAACGGGACATACATTGGTCTCTATGTGATTGTGGGTGTCAGCGGATAAACATCCGCTGACACCCGTAATCACCCGCCTCCGCAAAGATCCGATTTTGCAAACGGAATAAAACCCAATTTTTTCTTCCGTCTGCGGATCGGATCGGATGAACACGGACACACAGTCCGTGTTCATCCGATCCCCCATTGGGGAGAGCGGAGAAAAGACAGGGCGGTCCCTGCACAGTGTGCACTGTATTTACAAGAAACTTCCACAAAAAGGCTACATATAGATTAGAGTGGCCTGAACATGGGGTTTAATGTTGCTTCACTGAAGAAGTTTTTTTGCTGCCTCCTTCAGGTCCTACTGTCACTTGCTGCCAATTATTGTCAGACAGGTGCTGTCCACATAGAAGCCAATGAAGAATCATCTTCTCAGGCACAGGCTAGAGCACAGCAGCAAGCAGCAGGAAGACTTGAAGGACCAAGTGTCTATTTAGCTAGAATACATAGTATATCTCAATAGAGTTAATTTTTAAGCACTCTCTGGTAAAAATAAAATGCAGTAAACGAGTTTGGATACCGACACAAAAAGAGTACTTACTCGTCCAGGAACAAGAGGTATTGTGGCTTCTGCCTTTGACCTTTCAGCTTCATCGTAACTAGGCAAGGTTGTTGCCACATTGTAAGATGGTGGCTTAGGGAAACCAGGCTCATCTTTGTAGTCAAAAAATGCTGTTTAAAAAAAAAAAACACAATACTTCTTTAATAAATTGTTACAGGTTAATTCTGCCACAAAAGTCTTTAAATAGATACTTTCATTTTGTCCTGCTTGGCCAAAGGGACAGCATCTATGAAAATAGCTCACCCCCTCCACTTACCTTAGCTTGTAGCTCCTTGCTTTTGCACAGTAGATGATACTGCCAGGCTCTTCCAGGTATGAAGGAGCATGTGACCTGCTCCCTTTTAAAACTGCCCCAGCCTAGCAGCCGCTCGTTCAGTCACATGACCAGGGGGAGTGATGTCACTGCTCTCCTGGGTTGTCGACACAGCCGATTTCAGCACCAGCTGAAGAAGAGCAAGGAACTGCATAGGATTGCAGGTAAGGTGTTTATATGAGCTCAGGGGATGCATTTTGCAGAGACCTCACCTCACCCTGCAGTGACTCTTTGAATCCCAACTCTAGAGCTAAAATTTTGCAGTTGCTTCTCCTTAGTAACAAAACATTAAGCCTTATCTATTATATAACATATATTTATTATGCAAGCCCTACTCCAGGCTGCTGTTACCTTTTTGCTGCTGTACTACATGGACTAAATGCTCGTTTGGCTGAAGTCGGGGGGGGAAGAGAAGCATACTCTCAAATACTTACGCCTGATTTGCTGAAAGTCTGTTCACTTTAACGCTAAGCCAGTCACAGCTCTCTAATGTTATGTACAAAGCAGGACAGCAAGGACTGCCATCATACGGTGTAGAAGAGTCCCAGTTGCTGGGGGAGCGGGGAATAAGGTAGCAAGAAATAGCTTATGCCAGTGTTGCCTGCTTATGAATGTCCTTTGCCTAAGATTCTTTACATAGCTGAAAAAAGTTATAGGCTGAATATACACGTCTTGCATGTAACAACGGGAGCAACACTAATCTAGATGCTTTAAGGCTTAAAGCGGGATTCCACCCGCAATTTTTTTTTTTTTAAAGTCAGCAGCTACTAACAGTGTAGCTGCTGACTTTTAATAAGGACACTTACCTATCCTACTTGCCCGCGCTGATGGCCCCCCCCCGATGCCGATCCCACGATCGATGCAGGTCTCGCGCCGTCATTCACACTAGGGGAAACAGGCAGTAAAGCCTTACGGCTTCACTGCCCATTTCCTACTGCGCATGCGCGAGTCTCGCGCCGACTTGTGAATGAGCGGCTGCTCTCTGAGAACACACATAGTTCCCAGAAAGCAGCGCGCCCCATTCACTAGGAGAGGATGAAGAAGACGACAGACGGCGGCTACGGAAGAGGCAGATTACGAACTTCCGCATAGCAACAGGTATTTTGGGCAAGTATAAATTATTTTATTTTTTTCAAATTTTTCTTTTTAATTTTTTTTTATGATTTTTGGGCAAATGTTGTTTTCCTGGGTGGAACTCCACTTTAACAAGCAAAAGGTGCCACGTGCCTTTATGCTGCTAAAGTGAAGTTTTCATGCATTTCTGAAATGAAGAAAATATATCACTGACCTGCATTGTCTCCAGCAATGCTGCTGTATGGAGGTGGAGCGTCTGCTGCACCCTGGGGGGTTTCTACAGGCTCCTCTTCATTCTGTAACTATAGGAAACAAATACCAGGTTTAGAAACATAAGTATTAAAAACTTGGTTACATACAACGTGGCCATCAAAATCCCTGACTTCATGGGCTAAAAATGACAAGAAGTGCAACATTAATCATAAAATATGTGCTGCAACACCTAATTATAAATACATATGGACTTACAGTTTTCTCTTATTTCCCCACAGAACAACATGCTAAACCTGCATATGAAGTCCACCAAAGGCAGCTTCCTGTGATGGTGTGGCAATGATGCTGCACTGCTCCTTTCAAAATTCAGAGCAGTGTTGCCACTCTCTTATAGACTATGTATGGTTGCACTACAGTGGGATGAAAAAATATTGCAGGGGGTGTGGCTATCAGCATTGTCACTGCTGACTAATAAGGCTGTAGCCTGTTAGTCAGCACAGGGTCTCATCCAATATATCCCACTACCTTCTAGATTGACAGCACTGTCAGTGTTAAAAAACTGTGATATAAAACTGTGCATACAATTAATATGCTTCTCATCTCCAGCAGCCATAGGTAAAGGCTTCAAGTGTAGAATATTAAAGAGGTAGTAAACCCTCTCGTCCAAAAAAAATAAAAAAAGACAACCTGCAAGACAAAGGCAAAATGAGCTAGTATTCATAGCATACTAGCTAATTATGAATTGCTTACCTGAGACCGAAAGCCCCCACAGTGGCCCTCGTTCGCCTCCTCTGACGCCGCTATGATACCCGGAGTGACTTCCGGGTATCGCTGCTCCGGTGCTGTGACTGGCCGGAGCAGCGATGACATCACTACCGCGCATGCGTGCGGGAGCCGCCACTAACGGCATGATGCTGTTAGTAGCGGCACGCTCAGTGCGCCTATGCCCGATGTCTACGGTGCATGCGCCATAGACATCGGTGGCGCAATCTTTTGCAAATATCTCCTAAACTTTTTAGGTTTGGGAGATATTTCTTGCACCTACAGGTAAGCCTTAATCTAGGGTAAAGTGGTTGTAAAGGGTTTACAACCACTTTTAGAGCTCTTTCACACTGGAGCATTTTTGCGCTAAAAATAGCCCTATTAAAACGCTCATAAAACACTCCCCATGCATCTCAATGGACCCTTACACACTGAGGCGTTGCGCTGGAGGGGCGTTGAGAAAAGTCCTAAATGCCAGTGATTCACATATCTACAGCTTTAAAGTACCAGCCTCAAATCATTCACAGCAGTTGGTGCCATCTCACCAGCTGTCAGAGTGGTAAGATAACAATTTAGGCTAGGGGGAGCCCGCTCAGTAGATTACCATGCCTTAAAGCGGAGGTTCACCCTAAAATTTACTTTTTGACTAACCTATCTGTAGCCTTAATAAAGGCTTGTAGCGTTGTCATTTTTTTTTTTATGTGTACACTTATCTGTCTTCAGCCGCACGTCCGGGTCTTCTTCCTTGCGGGGAGTGGGCGTGTCGCTCCTTTTCCCCGATGGGGAGCTCTGCATAGATGATTGACGTGCGCTTCATCGCCTTCCGAAAATATCCGAGTGGGACTCGGCTCTTTACGGCGCCTGCGCCTGCCGCGTAGAGCTGACTGCGCAGGCGCCGTAAAGTGCCGAGTCCCACTCGGATATTTTCGGAAGGCGATGACGCGCACGTCAATCATCTATGCAGAGCTTAGGAACGCCTACTCCCCGGGGGAGCGAGAACCCGGAAGCCGGGTGAAAACGACGGAAAAAGGTAAGTACAGACCGAAAAAAAAAAAAAATCCAGCATACTGTTGATGTCAGCAGTATGCTGGATATAACAGTCTACAGTTTTTTTTAGGGTGAACCCCCGCTTTAAGTCCTTCAGAACCAGCACAGTGAAGCTGTAACAAGACAAAGCAGGAAGCAGGAGAAAGCATTTCATATCCTGCACTACACTCATCCGCACTTCGTAAAAGGATACATTTCTGCACTGGTAGGAGTTAACTTTGAAAAATTACATCATAAATCTTATGACAGGCATTTATGGAAACAATGTCTAATATAACACAGCAATCACCACCATTTCCAAGGGCTTCAAAAACCTCATCTACAGCCGTGGCCAAAATTTTGAGAATGACACAAACATACATTTTTACAAAGTCTGCTGCTTCAGTGGTTTTTAGATCTTTTTGCCAGATGTTACTATTGTATACTGAAGTATAATTACAAGCTTCATTTCCGGTATTCTGTTGGCTCCTGGGAGATCAGTGTCATCAATCCCAGGGGGGTCAAGGGGCAGCCTCCGCTTCTGGCATCGCGTTATTTCAAAACTGGAAACAACGCGATTCCAGACAGAGTCATGGCCCATAGACACAGTCCAAAAATCGGACAAAAAAAAAAAATTTCGAATCGATCATACGATAATCGGATCGTTAGTACACAGCTTTCGATAGCCGATCACGACAGTTCATCCGACATTATCCGAACAGACAAACGCGAAAAAATTTCTTGTATGATACCAGATCGTACAATTTTCAATTAATCAGTACAGTTGTCATCCGAAAATACAATAGAAATACACTACAACCCATGACATCACTTCCGATTTTTTATTCTGTCGTAAGAGAATTTTTGTAACTTTAGTAACCTCTCCATTTTCGATATGCGGCTAGCATGCACAAAAAATCTGTAATGAAATTATCGGATCGTGTGTACGGGCCTTAGGCACCATTTTATTCTGCAGACGTTGTCATTGCACAGTGTTGTTACCGCACATGCGCGAGATCATGATGTGCATGCTGGGTAGCCAGCTGCAAAAAAGGAAGTAAACAGCGGTTTCAGATGCCAGCAGTTGATATGGCTGCCCCCAGCGGATCACAATTCGGGTATGGAATAAAATAGCTTAGAAACTTTTACCAGCAATAACAATGCCTAATGTAAAAACAACTAAAATTAGGGAGCACAATATGTTTATTGGTAATTACTCAGGAAGACTGCATCTGTGCACTATAAACGAAAAACACTAAACTAGTAATTTCAGCCATGGTCAACTTGAGTAAGGGCAGTTGATTCATGTAGCATTTACTTCCTGGAATCCATCTGCCCTTAACTCGGGCATGCAGGCAGGAGGGTGTGCTTAGCTGAGAAAACCCCCTCCTCCCAAAGACTCCTGGGATGTATGACATCATTTGCCTAGGCCAGAAAAATCAGGAAATACCTTAAAGCGGGAGTTCACCCAAATTTTTTTTTTTTAACATTAGATTGGTCCTAATTACCGAAGGCAGAATCGGGTGTTTTGTTTAAAATCAATGCAGTACTTACCTTTTTTGAGATAGATGTTCTCCTCTTCCGGGTATGGTCTTCGGGACTGGGCGTTCCTATTTGATTGACAGCTTTCCGACGGTCGCATACAGCGCGCCACGAGTTGCCGAACGTCGGTGCGGCGCTATACGGCGCCTGCGCACCGACGTTCGGCTACTTTCGGAAACTGGTGACGCGCTGTATGCGACGGTCGGAAGGCGGTCAATCAAATAGGAACGCCCATTCCAGCAGCCCATACCCGGAAGCGGTGGGAGAACATCTATCTCAAAAAAGGTACTGCATTGATTCTAAACAAAACACCCGATTCTGCTTCCCGTAATTAGGCCCAATCTAAGGTTAAAAATTTATTTTTTTGGGTGAACCTCCACTTTAAGGAATGTAAAGTGTAAAACAAATAAATACAATATACTTTCCTACCTATTTACTAATGCTAGCAGCATTAGGATAACAGATAGTCAATATGGATTGAGAGAGTGAAGCTCTGCATTAACCCTTTACTTCCAACACAGCTCTTGTGTCTCATCCATTATTCAGTAGCCTTGGCGTTTCTACTGAGAGCACTTAGCTGCTAACTGAACTGGGGTTGTACATCAATCACTTGATTGTTCCATCACCCACGTCATCTAATGTGCTTCAACTCCACAAAACACTTTAAGCTAAGGCAAATGGGGCTGCTCAGGATAAGAGAAATGGGAAAATGGAAGCAGAACTGGACAGCCCTTGAAAACCCACACAGTGCTCTATGGCAGTAGTGTAGGATATCTACAATATAGAACGATGACTCTGAAAAGGGCTTTGTAATATCCCCTCCACACTGTTGGTGTCTAAATCATGACATAATATACTTTCTCTGCAATTTCATAAATGTTATATCCATAGGCGTGCGCAGGGGGTGTGCCAGGTGTGCCTGGGCACACCCTAATCACTCTGTGCAGTGCCAAGTTCCACTACTGCCCTGGCTTTCCTGCCTGTTGCCCCACCCCCACAGTGCTGCTGGCCTCCCTCCTCTTCTCTCCCCTTGGATGCTACTGGATTTTTCAGGATGTAGAGTGGGGGGAAAGGGCTAATCAATATGTCATTTACCGGCCCCTCCCCTTTCTAAAATGAACACACTCACTGTGTTCATTCATAACCGAAGCATGGTAAACACAGTTTGTTTGAGCTTTAGGGTGCACACCCTAATGCTATAGGCTGCGCACACCTATGGTTATATCCATGTTTCTGAAACACAAAATACTGCTCATTGCGCCATCCCAGCACCAACTACTGATTGGGCATGCTTTTACTACTATTAAGGTGATACTAAAGCTAAAACGTTTTTTTTACCCTAATGCATTCCTTGCATTAAGGTAAAAATTATTTATTTCTCTGTCCCCCCCCCCCCCTGTGCACTGTGCATGGCTACATATATTCTCCACTTTCTTCCTCTTAACACAGCACTCAAGCAGCAGCAGGAGCCATTGGCTCCTGCTGCTGTTAATCAAATGCAGTAAGGAGGAAGTGGGGGCTGGGCCAAGTCCCTGGAGCACAGCTTCAAAGACACACAGCTCTGGAGCGCGCAGACACTGTTTGCCTCCATATTAAGCAGTTTACTATGGGGACACATGAAAAAGCAGAGGAGGAGCCAAAATCGCCAGCCGGAGGGCCAAAAGAAAAAGTGGATCAGGGACACTCTGTGCAATACCACTGCGCAGAGATCAGGCGAGTAGAACATTTTTGTTATTTACATTTTTGATTATCGACTTTAGTAACACTTTAACCACTTAAGACCCGGACCAAAATGCAGCTAAAAAGGACCTTGCCCCTTTTTGCGATTCCGCACTGCGTCTCTTTAACTGACAATTGCGCGGTCGTGCGACGTGGCTCCCAAACAAAATTGGCGTCCTTTTTTTCCCACAAATAGAGCTTTCTTTTGGTGGTATTTGATCACCTCTGCGGTTTTTATTTTTTTGCGCTATAAACAAAAATAGAGCGACAATTTTGAAAAAAATGCAATATTTTTTACTTTTTGCTATAATAAATATCCCCCAAATTATTTATATATATATATATATATATATATATATATATATATATATATATATATATATATATAAAAAAATCCTCCGTTTAGGCCGATATGTATTCTTCTACATATTTTTGGTAAAAAAATCGAAATAAGCGTTTATCGATTTGTTTGTGCAAAATGTATAGCGTTTACAAAATAGGGGATAGTTTTATTGCATTTTTATAAAAAAAAAAAATTACTACTAATGGCGGCAATCAGCGATTTTTTTCGTGACTGCGACATAATGGCGGGCACTTCGGACAATTTTTACACATTTTTGGGACCATTGTCATTTTCACAGCAAAAAATGCATTTAAAATGCATTGTTTATTGTGAAAATGACAGTTGCAGTTTGGGAGTTAACCACAGGGGGCGCTGATGGGGTTATGTGTTCCGTGAAGTGTGTTTACAACTGTAGGGGGTGTGGCTGTAGGTGTGACGTCATCGATTGTGTCCCCCTATAAAAAGGGATGACACGATCGATGACAGCGCCACAGTGAAGAACGGGGGAAGCCGTGTTTACACACAGCTCTCCCCGTTCTTCAGCTCCGGGGACCGTTCGCGGTACTCCAGCGGGGATATGATGTGCCCAGCCGTACCATTCTGCCGATGTATTTCGGCGTGAAGGGGTCCTTAGTGGTTAAAGAGTATTTAAACCCAACATTTTATAGTCCTGATGTGTAGCCGCTGTACCATTTACTTGTATGAGAAAGTATCCTGTTCGCTTTGTATTGCTTCCTTTGTGGGAAATCCCTTGTGATCCTGCTAGTCCCTCTGCTTTCCTTGATCGTTTGCAATCAATTTAATTTGTGTATGTGGGTATCCACGTTTTAATTGCTGATCATATTGCAAAGGGAACTTTTCCTGTAAGGCTCCATGTACACGAGCAGCTCCTAAACTTGAGGTTTATGGTTATGGTGACTACATAAAGATGGGTAAGTGTTCTGTGTGTAATTGCTCAGTTGAAGACTGCGTCCTGAAGTTTCTACCAGCAAAACAAGCCTTGGATCCAAGCAGCTCCTCAATCCTGAGTAGAGGTCGACCAATATGGGTTTTTCTCTGGCCGATGCCGATATTTGGAAATCAGGGCGACGGTGGCCGATATGTGTTGTCGATTTTTGCGGCCGATATTTAGGCCGATTTTTTTCCCCTCATCTCAAAAAACCTAGGGTGGAGAGGAGATAATTGTTTAGGGTGGAGTGCAGCCTGTCAGTGCCACATCAGTGCCCACCAGTGCAGCCCATCAGTGCCACCTCATTAGTGCCCACCAGTGCAGCCTATCAGTGCCCACCAATGCCACCTCATCAGTGCACCAGTGCATCCCATCATTGCCCACCAGTGCATCTCACCAGCGCATATCACCAGTGCATCACCTCATCAGTGCCCACCAGCGCATATCACCAGTGCATCACCTCATCAGTGCCAACCAGTGCATCACATCATCAGTGCCAACCAGTGCATCACCTCATCAGTGCATAACCTCATCAGTGCCTCACATCAGTGCCCACCAGTACAGCCCAATGTCATTCACTGCCACCTCATCAATGCTCACCAGCGGAGAGCTCCAGGCTCCGTTCCATCTCCCAGCACAAGAAAGCTCCAATGTCCCTGGCCCTGACGTGCTGCCCCGCCTCTGCCTACAATCCCCAGAATGCAGAGCGGGCCTGTAACAGCCAATCGGCGGCGGTCGCTGCCGACATCCTCCACTCTGAAAAAAAACGTCCCTTGACGTGCTGCGCACCCTGCCTCTGCCTACAAACCCCAGAATGCAGCGCGGGCCGGCAGTTACCAGCCCGCGCTGCATTCTGGGGTTTGTAGGCAGAGGCTGAGTGCGCAGCACGTCAGGGGACATTTTTTTTTCAGAGTGGAGGACGTCAGCAGCGGCGGCCGCCGATTGGCTGTTACAGGCCCGCTGGTTGGCTGCCGCGCTGGGTGTACCAAGATGGATTGCCGCCGCGGTCACAGCATCAGGAAAGGTTGCGGCTTCGGCCTAGCTACGGAGCCGTGGCACCGCTAGCAGCCATGTTAAATATCGGCTTAATTTGGAAAAAAAATCAGCCGATAACTATTTCTCGTCATCGGCCAAATATCGGCTGACCTTTAATCCTGAGTATCTGGTTGTACTTTGCAAGTCCTTCAGATCTACATGGGGCACCAGTCTTGATCTGTTCGGTACAAAGGCCAACCACCAGATCAGCAATAAAGGCATCTTCAATTTCTCCTGATCGATGGCTGACCATCACTCTCCAGGCATTGGTCTGGGCCAGCTTGCATGCCTGTAGAGATTCTGCGACTGTTCCAATCTTGTTAACCTTCAGGAGAAGGCAGTTGCAGGCCTTCTTTGACACAGCTTGCTCAATTCTCTTGAGGTTGGTCCCAGTCAAGTCATCACCAACAACCTGGATTTCCACATCAGCAGTGAACTTTGACCATACATCCCAGTCATCCTGATCAAATGGATCTTCAATTGACACGACTGGATAATTTTTAACAAAGTCTTTGTATAGATCAGCTAGCTTGTCAGGCGAGATGTATCTGGAAGGGTCATCTGGGGACTTGAAGTCCAGGTCATACTTTCCATAACGGTAGAACTCAGATGCAGCAACATCCATTCCAATCACAATCTTATCCGTGTATTCAGCTTTGATGATGAAGTTTTCAGGAGCTCCAGAGCTTTCTTATTCTCAAGGATGTGCGATATAAATCCACCTTCATCACCAACATTTGTGGCATTCTCCTTGATCACAAACGTATCATATTTACTTCCACTGTGCAGTTAGTTTTGCACAGTGTGGCCCGAACCTCGTCTTCTGGGGTCCCTCTGCGGTGCTCGCGGCTCCTCCTCGCATCAGTAAACCCCCTGGGAGATGCGCTCTCCCTGGGAGTCACCTTGAGGGCGCACTCCCAAGTCCAGCATTTGCGTGTATAGACACAGAGTGCTGTACTCGGCCCTGTGTCATTGGATTTGGTTGACAGCAGCGGGAGCCATAGGTTGCATTAAAGGGGTTGTAAAGGTTTGTTTTTTATTTTCTAAATAGGTTCCTTTAAGCTAGGCATTGTTGGTTCACTTACCTTTTCCTTAGATTTCCCTTCTAAATGTTTTTTTCTTTGTCTGAATTTCTCACTTCCTGTTCCTCCTCAGTAAACTTGCTCCTTAAGCTCCTACTTGGGCAGGAAAGGGACTGTTTTCTTTAAAAAATAAATAAAAAAATAGCTGTCTTATTCACACCTGCCCGACGTGCACATGCATCTTTTATCCAGCTTTTTTTTTGCATGTTTTCAACACCACAGCATAGGGAGGCTCATTCACTTGAACGGGCTGCCCTATGTGCAACAATTGTAGATCCTGCACCGTTTTTAGCAGTGATCCTCACGCAACAAAACACGTATTTGCTAGCCACATTTGGGGTGTCATTAGGAAATAATGGCACTTTTCCGTGAAGCGCGTTTCTGGATACGTCACATGAATGCAAAGTTGTGAATGAGGCCAAGTGTCTACTGATGGGGTTTTATTCAATCAAAGCACCGCATGTCTAACATATGAAGACCCAGCCCATTCACAGTTACACAGTTGGCATAAATTTAAATGCACAGTTGAAATACTTGTTTAACCTGCCACAGGACTTGTTATTCGCATCAGCCAATCTTTACATACCACTTGAACCTTGCCCAGCCAGACAGGTGATATGCTTATATCTTGGTTTTGTGGCTTCCTAGGTCACCTTCCCGTCCTGTCATACACAAAGAGTCAACTTTGTGACCCCTGTCCAGTGATCAGGAAGCTGACCCACAAAACTATTATTATTATCTGAACCAGGAAGGGTAGGGGATCTCGTACATGGGCACAGTCTCCAGAATATGAACAAGCAGGCATATTTTAGTCCTCAGGAGTCCCTAGTGTGTACAGCCAACCATAGACATAAAATGGCTAAAACTGTGCACAGACGTACATACAGACATAATGTCCAAACACAGGTAGTATGCATTTGGGACTTACATCTGTGCACATGCAAAACTTTATGCAAGTAGGGGAGCATAGGTGTGTACAGCTACCTTCACCCAGGCACTAAAATGTGCCCTTTTTGTTTTTTCTTACACTGCATGGGAAAATGTGCCCATGTGCATGAGCTCAATTGATAAAACATTACTACTCTGCTTAGTAACACAGTGATTATGAGTGCTCATTAGTACACTTCTGTGTTTTTTAAAAGAACAGTCACTTCCTAAAACCTACTCGGCTCCAATATCCCACAAAAGTGAGTACACCCCTCACATTTTTGTAAATATTTTATTATATCTTCTCATGTGACAACACTGAAGAAATGACACTTTGCTACAATGTAAAGTAGTGAGTGTACAGCTTGTATAACAGTGT
This sequence comes from Rana temporaria, assembly GCF_905171775.1. Classification (NCBI taxonomy): domain Eukaryota; kingdom Metazoa; phylum Chordata; class Amphibia; order Anura; family Ranidae; genus Rana; species Rana temporaria. The sequence continues at coordinate 261,980,492 of NC_053491.1, forward strand.
AAATTTGCTGTCCTCTCAAAATAACTCAACACACAGCCATTAAACAAAAGTGAGTACACCCCTAAGTGAAAATGTCCAAATTGGGCCCAATTAGCCATTTTCCCTCCCCAGTATCATGTGACTCATTAGTGTTACAAGGTCTCAGGTGTGAATGTGTTTATTAGTGCAACTCCTCCTTGCTGTCAGTAATTTGGTTGTTTAGGAGTCGGCACCCGCCAGTGTCCGAACAACCTTTATTCATCCCTGCTGTTGGCGGGGGGTTTCCCCATTGTCAAAATGTAAAACAAAAGAGCTGGCATTAAGAAAAACAATTATGGCAAAATCTTCCGGTCTTGTATGGCTTTTTAAGGGGAACGAACCCATGTTAACCACTTGCGGACCACCCACCATACATATACTGTGGCAGGGCTGCCACTTTCTGCCAGATTACGTACCTAGTACATGATCTGACACTTGTGGGTCTGGGGCATGCACACGCACTGCCGGCAACCCATGATCTGTTAGAAGGGAAGACATTGATCCTGTGTTCCTGCATAGCACTGACACAGATCTTTGCCTTCCCCTAGTAAAAACACCTCCCCCACAGTACACAAGCACTGGCTAGGAACACATTTAACCCTTTGATTGCCCCGTTAACCACTTCCCAGCCAGTGTCATTTGTAAAAGTGACAGTGCTAGGCTCGGAGAAGGGGGGGTAGTTTTTTTATTTTATTTTTGGTGGGGTCGGCACTCATTGTGATTGACCTAGAAATCATTGGAAGACATGATTGATGACTGATGTGCATCTGGAGATTTACTTTTTTAATAAAAGACTTGCACTCTATACTTATTAACTTGAAGCGAGGGGGGCTTCCAGATTTCAAGAAGTCAACCACAGCACCTCCACAACCACTAGGCCAGGATTTTGTGGAGGAAGCCCTTGTACTCATTAGCATAGGGACAAGGTGTTTTGGCAGGAGGCGTGGGAGGGGGTCCAATGTAACTATGGAAAAATTGCCATACCCAAACTTCAGTTTTAAGAAGTCAACATTTTTCCATGAGCTCTAATGATATTCTCTGTAACAGATTTGTTGTGTTGGTGTCAGGCGAGGCACAACAAGAAAGAATGCAGCCAAGGGACAAAGTAGCTGCAGCTAGATGGACTGTTGCCAAACCCTAGTGGGGCGTTTACAGAGCATATCTTATTGCTGGGAGATTAAACGGCCAAACTATTTTTAGTCAGGTCTTTCTATTTGCCAGCTATTGCTTTTTTTTTACTTTTAGTCATTAAATTCATAGTTGATGCTATACATTTACTAAGACAGAAGAGGGGAATGCTTTCCACCTTCCCTGAAAACAAGTTTGCATTCAAATGCTGACAGTTGAACATTTCAATGTCTGCAGGTACCCTTTAGGGGCTCGTTCATGCCAGCTTTGTTGGGCAATTTGCTTTTATGTCCTAAAGGTTCAGTGCAAACCAACACAATGAAAAAAATGAGAACATGTTGCATTTTTGAAACATGCGTTTTAAAGTCTGCAACTAAAAAACAGGCTATTGCATTAACACTTCAAATCATTTAAACTTTCAAAACAATTTGTTAAAAAAAAAAAGCTGTAAAAACCCTGCAGTCAAGGGTTCGACTTTAGAAAACACTGTGCAGCTTAGCAGACTGGAGCTTGGCATACATGATATCCCAGTAAGCCAGGGTTTGACAAATTTGCTTGGAATCTAGGAGCCAGCTAAAAAAGTTAGGAGCCAGAAAACGCGCTCCGTCCCGACAAGCTCGCGCGCAGAAGCGAACACATACGTGAGTAGCGCCCACATATGTAAACGGTATTAAAATCACACATGTGAGGTATCGCCGCGATCGTTAGAGCGAGAGCAATAATTCTAGCTCTAGACTTTCTCTGTAACTCAATGCAACCTGTAGAATTTTTTAAACGTCGCCTATGGAGATTTTAAAGGGTCAAAGTTTGCCGGCATTCCACGAGCGGACGCAATTTTGAAGCGTGACATGTTGGGTATAAATTTACTTGGCGTAACATTATCTTTCACAATATAAAAAAAAAAAATTGGGATAACTTTACTGTTGTCTTATTTTTTAATTAAAAAACAGTGTATTTTTTCCCCAAAAAAGTGTGCTTGTAAGGCCGCTGTGCAAATACGGCATGACAGAAAGTATTGCAACGATCACCATTTTATTCTATAGGGTGTTAGAATAAAAAATATATATAATGTTTGGGGGTTCTAATTAGAGGGAAGGAGATGGCAGTGAAAAATTACACATTACACATGCTGTTTTACTTGTAATGCCAAGGGCCACCACCAGATGGCGCAAGTCACAGAAGGAAGCTTGGCACTTCACAAAGCCGTGGCCTCAATTACCGGCCGCCACGTGATCAGGAGGTGGGGGCGCACGGGGGCACCTTGTGCATCTGTGCGCCCCAACCTCCCCCGCCGCATGATCGGCGTGCCCACCACGGCCGGTAATTGAGGCCGCGGCTTTGCGGCCTTGTAGGCCGCAAAGCCGCGGCCTCAATTACCTGCGGGCGCCAGGTTACAATTTCTTGTCGCAATTGCAACCTGGCGCCCAGATTTTGTCGAGCCCTGCAGTAAGCCAATCTCTGCTTACCCATAGCCTGGCCAAAAACCATCATCCTAACCAATCAGCCCCATCCTGGGGATAATACACCAAAGTCCTGGGGACTTGCCAAGGCTCGTATTTGGCTTTTATATAGAAACCTGAACCTGCTTTTGAAACATCTTGGCATTCAGACTGCCATGTTGATGTACAGCGCATCCGGAAAGTATTCACAGCACTTCATTTTTTCCCCAAAAAATTATGTGTTACAGCCTTATTCCAAAATGGATACATAAGTATTCAATACAGTATTCAAAACAGGATGCACCTGAGCTCAAAATTTAGTTCAGGTGCCTCCTGTTTCCACTAATCATCCATAAGATGTTCCGTTCCTACAACTTGATTGGAGTCCACCTGTGGTAAATTCAGTTGATTGGGGTGATTTGGAAAGGCACACACCTGTCTATATAAAAGGTCCCACATTTAACAGTGCATGTCAGAGCACAAACCAAGCCATGAAGTCAAAGGAATTGTCTGTAGACCTCCGAGACAGGATTGTATTGAGGGGCAGAATCATTTCTGCAGTATTGAGGGGCCCAATGAGCACAGTGGCCTCCATCATCTATAAATGGAAGCAGTTTGAACCACCAGGACTCTACCTAGAGTGAGCCGCCTGATCAAACTGGGTGATTGGGGAGAAGGGCCTTAGTCAGGGAGGTGACCAAGACGACCAAGAAGTAACTCCAGCATTTCTCTGTGGAGAGAGGAGAACCTTCCAGAAGAACCATCTCTGCAGCACTCCACCAATCAGGCCTGTATGGTACAGTGGCCAGACGGAAGCCACTCCTTAGTAAAAGGCACACGACAGCCCTCCTGGAGTTTGCCAAAAGGCACCTGAAGGACTCAGACCATGAGAAACAAAATTCTCTAGTCTGATGAAACAAAGATTAAACTCTTTGGCCTGAATGGCAAGTGTCATGTCTGGAGGAAACCAGGCATTGCTCATCACCTGGCCAATACCATCCCTACAGTGAAGCATGGTGGTGGCAGCATCATGCTGTGGGGATGTTATTTAGTAGCAGGAACTGAAAGACTAGTCAGGATTGAGGGAAAGAGAAATGCAGCAATGTACAGAGACATCTTTGATGAAAACCTGCTCCAGAGTGATTTGGACCTCAGACTGGGGTGGAGGTTCATCTTCCAACAGGACAGCGACCCTAAGCACACAGCCAAGATAACAAAGAAGTGGCTACGGGACAACTTTGTGAATGTCCTTGAGTGGCCCAGCCAGAGCCCAGACTTGAACCTGGTTGAACATCTCTGGAGAGATCTAAAAATGGCTGTGCACTGACGCTCCCTTTCCAACCTGATGGAGCTTGAGAGGTCCTGCAAAGAAGAATGGGAGAAACTGCCCTAAAATAGGTCTGCCTAGCTTGTAGCATCATACTCAAAAGACTTGAGGCTGTAATTGGTGCTAAAGGTGCTTCAACAAAATATTGAGCAAAAGCTGTGAATAATTATGTCCATGGGATTTTCTTTTTTTCAATAAATATGCAAAGATTTCAAACAAACTTCTTTCATGTTGCCATTATAGGGTGTTGTTTGTAGAATTTTGAGAAAAATAATGAATTTAATAAATTTTGCAATACGTTTCTGTTGCGGTCTGCTGCAGTGCCATCCAATCCACTGTGCAAAACTGCTCATGTCCCCAGATATAGCTGCCCTGGAGGATAAGCTTCAATGAAGACGTTGCTGGCCATACACTATACAATTTTCTTGTTCAACTTTCCTTTAGATTTACCAAAACCATATAATATAAGGTCAACCCTAAACCCTTTAAATTTGTATGGAATCAGGGAGGCCCTTGCACTACATATTTGAAGATAGATATAAAAGGAATTTGAATAAGAAAAAATTGTATAGTGTATGGCCAACCTAACTCTACACTTGCTTACACATGTTTACTACAACACAATGAGGTACAAAGCAAAATACCTGTCTGTATCAAACCATTTGACTCCACACAAAATTCAAAACACCAAGCACTCCCCTTCTGGCACTTAAGCAGACGAAGTGTATTAACACGAAACGCGTTGGGTGGACTCCACTGCCGCCTTATTTTTATACAAGCGCTTGAAATTTAAGCTAAAATGTAAGTTTAATAGCTGCAATAAATTGTGTTTACTTTTTATAAAACGAGATTACGCGATGTGGCCATCTTTCTCTTTTATCTCACACTTTTACCGGTGGTGGATTTGCACATTCTACACAAGGTGTCACGATTTTTTGCCTACAAGAGTCACTTGAAAGTTATTGATGTTCATTCATCTCAGTCATCTTATCGGTAGCGCGCCTAATTCAAATGAGGATGGGGGGCGTGTTTTATGTTAATGTTTGGTGACCTGACGTGATTGACGTTTTTTACGAACGGCGCATGCGCCGTCCGTGTACATATCCCAGTGTGCATTGCTCAAAAGTACGCCGCAAGTACGTATAGGTTTAGACGTGAACGTAAATTATGTCCAGCCTCATTCACGGACGACTTACGCAAACGACGTAAAAATTTCAAATTTCGACGCGGGAACGACGGCCATACTTAACATTGACTAGGCCAGCTATTTGTTGGAATAACTTTACGCCGGAAAATGCCTTACGTAAACGGCGTAGCTTTACTGCGACGGGCGCACGTACCTTCGTGAATCGGCGTATCTAGGCATTTACATATTCTACGCCAAACTCAACGGAAGCGCCACCTAGCGGCCAGCCAAAATATTGCACCCGAGGATACGACGGCGTAGGAGACTTACGCCGCTCGTATCTTAGCCTAATTTAAGGGTATCTGGTTTCCAGAATACGCTTAAATTTACGACGGCGCAGATTCAGAGTTACGTCGGCGTATCTACTGATACGCCGGCGTAACTGTATCTGAATCTGGCCAGAAGTTTCGTATTCAATTTTTGTTTGAATTTAAAGTCGCAATTATTGTTATCGTTGTCACTGTGAGCACATCACTTTTTTTGTGGTATAGCCACTCACTATCATATTAATTGGGTTTTATTTCTATGTGCTACATATAATTTATCCACTTTTTTCCCAGCTTTTTTCAATCAGCTGTGTTAGCAGCTAAACTGTATATTGGCAGCACAGGGTTATTTACACCATTTATTGGTAATAGACTGGTTTTACACATGTTTACAGTTACCAGGGATCAATTTTGAACCTACTGTACAGCCAAACATCAGTGCGAGGTAATCCTTACCTTTACAATCTTACTATATTCCAGTTTCAAAGAAAAACAAAAACACATTGCTTAAAGCAGGATTCCACCTGCAAATTTCTTCTTTTTTTTTTTAAGTCAGCAGCTACTAACACTGTAGCTGCTGACTTTTAATAAGGACACTTACCTATCCTACTCGCCCGTGCTGATGGCCCCCCCAATGCCGATCCCTCGATCGGTGCAGGTCCCGCGCCGCCATCCACACTAAGGGAAACAGGCAGTGAAGCCGTAACGGCTTCACTGCCCGTTTCCTACTGCACAGACTTGTGAATGGGCAGCTGCTCTCTGGGATTACACACAGTTCCCAGAAAGCAGCGCGCCCCATTCACTAGAAGAGGATGCAGAAGAAGACAGACCGCGGTATTTCGGTGGGTATAAAAAAATAAAATTCCTGGGTGGAACTCCACCTTAACATCTCTGTTAAAGTTGAGGACACAAGGCCTTGCTTAGTCATTAGATCCCTTCGGATAGCCACAGTACAGTAACGTGGTAAATGGCTAGTAACATATGCTGGCACAACCCATCACATCATGCTACTCTTGTATGGAGACTGTTCCTCTAGTGGTTGCCCCAAAAACACTGGTGCTGTATTCACCCAACTTTTACTGCAAAGGAAAATCCAGCACCAGTGTTTTTGGGGCAACCACTAGAGAAGGGATATGCAATTAGTGGACCTATAGCTGTTGCAGAACGACAAGTCCCACGAGGCATAGCAAGACTCTGACAGTCACAAGCATGACACCCAGAGGGAGATGCATGATGGAACTTGTAGTGTTGTAACAAATGGAGGTCCGCTAATTGCATATCCCTGCACTAGAGGAACAGTCTCAATACAGGAGTAGTGGCGTCCCCAGGGGAAACAATACATGCTATTATCAGAAACAGCCTCTATGCCACACCACCAGTTGTTCACACAGCACTAATTTATGTTTTAAAGGACACTTGACAGGAGTCTTCTTCCAAGGGTCCAAAAATAGCCTCCATATGAACTAGGCCTACGGGAAAGATGCAGCAACAGAGGGCACCAATATGTGACTGCATGCTCACTTTGCATTTTATAAGACCTTGTAACAGTTGTCCTTTTTTATAGGAAACCTGTAGGTTTTTCAAACTCGGTCCCCTTGCCATGCCAGCATACAGCAAGTACCCAGTTTATTTTCAAACTACTCCCAAAGCCCACAGTTAGGATTTCTTCTATGCAAATTACAAACAGAGCATGTATGGACACGCTTTCCCAAAGACAGAAGTCCTTGAAATAATGATGGAGCTGTCATCGCATCCACCATGCAGATTCCACAACTTCTTCAACCAAAACAGGAGTAGCAGGCAACAATGAACCACAGAACACACACATTCATGGAACAACATCTACTGCTTATTCACTGAACAAATCCTCATAGCTGTGCTTGTTGCTTCTGCATGGAGGAAATGCTAAAAAAAAAGGATTCCCTGATGACTGGTATAATTATAGTTCTACAAGCTCATTAAAAATTCGGATTGAAACACATTTCTACAATTGTATGCATATAAATACAGGGTTGTTGAAAAGATTACACCCTAGAGTTCCGCTCGTCTCTGGGAGAGCCTAGAAGTATGCATCTGAAACACTTTGAAATAATATTTTTATCATACCTGAGATAAGTATGTAGTTCCCAGGTTGCACTGTCATAAAGGCCTCACATAGCTTGAAGATTGCTAAGTAATTACTGCAGCCTACATGATGTGTTACAACACAAAGGGGCCTCCTTATAAAGAAGTGGCCTTATAGGATTATTCTCAGTACTGTATATATGTAGAAGTTATATTATAAGTGGTCTCTCAATGGCTGAAGAAAGACATTTCTGTTCTAGAGTGGTGAAGGAGAGTGCATAGAAGAAGGTAAATCTACCATAATGTGGAAGAAAGCTGTGCATCCTTGCAAATTATTACTGATGCTCCTGCAGTTAAATTTCAGCATGTTTAAAGCTTACTACTATAAACTCTGGGCAAACATTGAGGCTGTAGGTCTTGATTTAACGAAGTGATAAAATTCAGTTCTTTTGAGTGACCTTGTCAGGATTAAAATAAATCTGCAAATAGAAGACGCCTTATACACGTCCCTTGGGCAGCCTACGTCTCCTACCTTTCCTCTATTCCAGCACTGCAGCCTCTGGAAGGGTTCTTCAGCAGATACAAAGCCTACGTCTCCTACCTTTCCTCTATTCCAGCACTGCAGCCTCTGGAAGGGTTCTTCAGTAGATAAAAAGCCTACTTCTCCTACCTTTCCTCTATTCCAGCACTGCAGCCTCTGGAAGGGTTCTTCAGCAGATACAAAGCCTACGTCTCCTACCTTTCCTCCATTCCAGCACTGCAGCCTCTGGAAGGGTTCTTCAGCAGATACATAGCCTACGTCTCCTACCTTTCCACCATTCCAGCACTGCAGCCTCTGGAAGGGTTCTTCAGCAGATACAAAGCCTACGTCTCCTACCTTTCCTCAATTCCAGCACAGCAGCCTATGGAAGGGTTCTTCAGCAGATACAAAGCCTACGTCTCCTACCTTTCCTCCATTCCAGCACTGCAGCCTCTGGAAGGGTTCTTCAGCAGATACATAGCCTACATCTCCTACCTTTCCTCTATTCCAGCACTGCAGCCTCTGGAAGGGTTCTTCAGCAGATACATAGCCTACGTCTCCTACCTTTCCTCCATTCCAGCATAGCAGCCTCTGGAAGGGTTCTTCAGCAGATACAAAGCCTACTTCTCCTACCTTTCCTCTATTCCAGCACTGCAGCCTCTGGAAGGGTTCTTCAGCATATACAAAGCCTACTTCTCCTACCTTTCCTCTATTCCAGCACTGCAGCCTCTGGAAGGGTTCTTCAGCAGATACAAAGCCTACGTCTCCTACCTTTCCTTCATTCCAGCACTGCAGCCTCTGGAAGGGTTCTTCAGCAGATACAAAGCTTACGTCTCCTACCTTTCCTTCATTCCAGCACTGCAGCCTCTGGAAGGGTTCTTCAGCAGATACATAGTCAACATCTCCTACCTTTCCTCTATCTAGCGATAGTAGCCTTAGAGGCCCCTGATACTTTCCTAGACCCCTAGTACAGCACAAAAAGGTTGGGTACTGTCCTACAATCTTTGGTTCGTTCAATATAGCACAATAAGCATCTTCTTAACATCTAGTTTGTGGAAATACTCTTCTTGTTTTCATAAAAAGAAGGGATCACAATCTTCGGTGACCTGTGGAAGTCTGAGGAAACTTTGGATGCAGAGACAAACCTTATCCAGTAAAATAGAGAAGTAAGGCTCTGCTACGGATATACTGTAGCTTGCAGCTCACTTACGCTCCTGGCCAAAACTAAGACAGTAAGTAATACGGTCTTGCAAATTAGTATCTTCAGTTAACTTTCCTCCAGTGACTCAAAGCGTTGTTTCATAAAGCTCTTTAGAACTGTGGACAAATCCTAAGGAGGAACCCTCTATTGCTGAGGAGCTCAACTCCTTGAGACTGCTTTGATTAATCTTTTTATTCCCACTAATCAAAAGTCTGCCGCCTGAAAGTGTTATGGCGTGAGCCCCAAGTCTGAATCATCCTATAAAAAAAAAAAAAAACTCAAGAACTGCGGGAATGAAAGGCCTGGAAATCTTGCCCACCTCTTTTTGCCAGGCGCAGAATTTCTTCCAAATTTTGGCCTAAATTATGTTTGTCGATTTCTTCCTACTCTACAAAATAGCGCAAACCACTTTCTCTGACAGCCCTTTGTTTCTTAGCAAGACCTTTTCAGGAGCTAGGCTGTCGGTGAAAAAAACAGTCCACATGAGGGTGACAAAATTTCCCTTGGATCAGTAGATCTTCCCTCACCGGAAGCCTACAAGGATCTGCCATCGACAGTTTTTGGAGGATCGCAAACCAAGACCTTTTCGTCCACACTAGGGCTATCAGACATGCCTTTGCATTCAAAAAATTGATCTTCTGCAAGACTTTGCCAATGAGCCTGAAGAGAGGGAATGCATATAGGAACTTCCCCGCCCAGGGATGAATGAACACATTCAGCCCTAAACTGTTTAGATTCCCTGTGTATCGAGAAGAATTTCTCCACCTTCTTTTTCTTTGAGGTAGCAAAAAGGTTTGTCCCCATTTTTAGTGATCATAGTTAACACTTCTTGGTTCAGATTCCATTCTGTGTGGGAGAATTGTTCTCTGATCAGGATGTATGTAAGCATGGAAAAGAAGGTGCAGTGAAAAGGCCTACTGCTGCACTTCCGGCGCCAGGTAGCAAACAAAGACCTCAACCAAAGTGGTAGTGTATTGGTGATGTATTAATTATAGATATAGAAACAATAGAACCAACACCTATAAAGTGGGTGGTGTTGTTCTAAGCAGCGGCTATTTTAAGATAAATAAATAAATGAATGGAGATCCATCTATAAATAAATAAATAAAAATTTTGAACAACAGTTCACGTGTATTGATATTCTTTTATCATGTATGTAAGCATGCTTAACTCCCCCTTGAGATATACTTCTGCTAGAGAAAATTGTTACTTCCGCCCAGGAGAATATTAGCTCTGCAAGTTCCATGAGAGTGTGCCTCCTTGTTTGTTTATATAAGAAGCTGCGGCAACGTTGTCTGCGAAAATCAATACATTACTTTTTCAGTTAGCTCTTAACATTTGACAAGTGCCTGGCCCACCTCTGCTCCCATTTCTCTTGGGCTACCTTATGGCTCATGTGGGCTCTCCATCCCCACGAACCTGCATCCAATGTAATTCTTATTGGGCTTTCCTGCGTTCAGGCACGTCACAATGCCAGATTCATCTCCTGTAGCCATCACTGTAAGGACTCCTTCACCTGACCCGGAAACTTCACTAAGTTGCTTAGTGACCATTGATGACTGTCCAAGTCAGCATGAACTTCCGAAGTGAGCTCATGTGAGACCGAGCCCATGGTACTGCTGGAATTGCTGCTGTCATTAGGCCAAACAGCCTCATTATCTCTTTAATGGATGTCTTGTGGCTTAGCATCTTGGAATATTCTACCATCAGCGCAACCCTTTTTTTTTCTTCCAGTAAGATTATTGCCTCCGGAGAGTTAAAGATTTAGCCAGGAATGTGATTCTATGCATAGGCTGCAAGTTTGACTTTTCTGAGTTTAATATGAGCCAGCATGACCTTTAAGCATTGTTCCAGCTCTGTAGCTGAATCCACGAACAAGAGCAAGTCGCCCATTCAGGGTATTATTTGGATGCCCGCTATTCTTAAGGTCTGTAGAGATTCCACTTGTACCTTTGTGAAGATTCTCAGTGCGGCCGTCAACCCAAATGGCAGAGCGTTGAACTGAAAGTAGACACTTTAGCTTGGACCCCTTACTACAAACCTGAGGAAGATTCTTAAACATTTCCTAATGGGTATGTGTAGATATGCATCCCTTAAAGGGGTTGTAAAGGTTTGTTTTTTATTTTCTAAATAGGTTCCTTTAAGCTAGTGCATTGTTGGTTCACTTACCTTTTCCTTCGATTTCCCTTCTAAACATTTTTTTTCCTTTGTCTGAATTTCTCACTTCCTGTTCCTCCTCAGTAGGCTTGCCCCCATCATCTGAGCCGTTCTGGCTGGGTGTTAGTCAGCGTGCTCGCCCCCTCCCTTGGGACTATCTCCCTGCGGGGAGATGCTGTGGTACCCATGAACACTCACCGAGACAGAAATGTTCTCGTTGTGAAGATAGTTTCCATCTTGAATTTTGTGTATTTGACCGTCATGTTGACCATCTTCAGGTTGAGTATTAACATGTATTTTCCTTCTCAGGAAGATATGAGAGTAGAAACTGCCAGGTTTTTCTTCCTGAAATAGGGGGGGGGGGGTATGACTCCTTGGTTCACCATCTCTTGGAGCAACTCTGTCATGGCCACTGCCATGTCCGCATTTTTTTTCTTTCAATAAATTTTTATTGGTTTTGGATAGTATACAAATTCAATTCAAATGCATTGCAGTGTCATATACATACATTGCATCAATACATAGCATCCATAGTGTAAAACGGGTTACAAGTTTATTACAATTGAATCAACATTCAGGACAGAAATATACGAACAAGAAAATATTCAACTATTCAATATCATGTTGAGCCTGTGTTAACTATGAACACAGTACGATTGTAAGGATACAGTTATATAAACAAGTATGAACAGGTAAAATGAAATCGGAGGTTAATGGAACCGTTCATGTCCCTAACTCTATCTTTGCACAAACAATTACAAGAAATCACAATCAAAAGTGTAAAAGTAAATGTGAGTACCTATTCACTATGTTCGTACCAAGATTTGCAAGGGGCCCAGGAAACATCGTGCTTATGTAGGGTATTCAGGGAAGTGGCTATAATTTGTTCATATGTGAAATGAAGATTGGTTAAATCAATAGCTTCGAGAACAGAGGGAGGACAAGGGTCCTTCCATCTCCTAGTGATCGATAGTCTGGCAGCTAATAGTAAATGAATAATTGATCTTTGGTGGTTGATCATAAAGTCGCCAATACCCAATGACAGTAAAGCCAAGGCTGGCTTAGGATCAATCCAACATCCTGTCATAACAGATACTATACCAAATATGTCGGCCCAGTATTTCGTAAGCATGGGACAATTCCATAATATATGGAGTAAGTCTCCCTTGTCTCCAGCATTTGTCAGATTGTTGGCAGCTGAATTTGGACATAACATCAGGTGTATAATACCACCTCAGAGTAATACCACCTCATGTCCACATTTTTGAGTAACTGGGTCACAAAAAATGCTCTGGGGGATTTTGATTGAATCCCCCATGCTTATTTGCGCGTTTGCATACAGCGTCGTCCAACGTTTTTGTACTTCAACGTTTTTTATTTTAGCCAATAGGAAAAATGATCATTTTTTCATCACTTGTTGCTATGTTGGTAGATTTTTTTTATCTTCTGCCTGGGTGAAATGTTCTATTGATTAAAGCGACAAAACGCCCGTAGCAAACGCTCGTTGTCGCGCTAGTCGATTGAATGGAGCGTTTCCATTACTTTCTATGGGAAATAGAAACGCTCAAAAACGCCCAATTCGCGCCTGGAACTTGTTTGAGCTTGAGGCGTTCGGCGTCAGGCGTTTTGGAGTGGAGATGTGAACCATCTCCATAGGGAAATGTATTTTTTCCCCTCTAGCGTTTTTGAGCGTCGCGCTTCAGGCGAAAAAACGCTCAGGTGTGAATGAGGCGTCTGCAATATAAGCAACTGCCTTCTTGAGAATTGTAAGGGTGTTCAAGAGCTCTTCCTTAGGGGTATCATTTTCCACCAATATCTTTAGTTGTTTTAACCAGAGGTGACGGGTTATGGCAGAACAGGTTGAAGCAATGGCAAGCTGAAAATTTGCTGCCCCCGCATCCCGTGCCTTCTTTAAATGACCCTCTGCCTTTTTTTCCAAAGATCCCACATATTTAAAGGATGAAGCCGCATCCAACCTTGGGTACTTTTCCCATAGCGAAGCATCCACATTTTGAGACTTTTGGGGGAAAAAGGAGGAGTAATCCTGCGTATAGCTTATCATGGATGGACAATGATGACCAGGTGCTTCCTCAACAGTGACAATGTTAAGACTAGACACTGGAGCAAGAGATGGGGCAGTGGGTGTAAGGGCTCAGGCACACGTGTGGCTAGGAGGTAGTAATAGCAGGCGGTTGAGCCATGGTTTTACTGCTCCTTTCAACTGCCAACCTAAAGAACAGCATGCAGGCATGACACCCCCATCTGATAAAAAAGTAAAACTTCTTTCTGAAACCCTAAGGCTTCATGTACACGGGACGTTGTTCAACCTCTCCTGAACGATTTAACTTAAAAGCTAGAAACCAGCATCTAAAAACAGACGTTTGTTTTTTTTGTTAAATGAAAAACGTCTGTAAACGAAAGGCTGCTAAACGCGAGTTACCGCATTTGGTGCTTGAAATGCCTCTTAACACATGCATTTTTTTGATTTTCAAAAAAAGCCTCTAAACTCAACTGCCTAGAAGCGACTGTAGACAACCCTGTGTATTCAGGGTTTGACAAATTTGCTTGGAATCTAGGAGCCAGCTAAAAAAGTTAGGAGCCAGAAAACGCACCCCGTCCCGACAAGCTTGCGCGCAGAAGCGAACACATACGTGAGCAGCGCCCGCATATGTAAACGGTGTTCAAACCACACATGTGAGGTATCGCCACGATTGGTAGAGCGAGAGCAATAATTCTAGCTCTAGACCTCCTCTGTAACTCAAAACATGCAACCTGTAGATTTTTTTTAAACGTCGCCTATGAAGATTTTAAAGGGTAAAAGTTTGTCGGCATTCCACGAGCGGACGCAATTTTGAAGCGTGACATGTTGGGTATCAATTTACTCGGCGTAACATTATCTTTCATAATATTAAAAAAAAATGGGGATAACTTTACTGTTGTCTTATTTTTTAATTTAAAAAAGTGTAATTTTTTTCCCAAAAAAGTGCGCTTGTAAGACCGCTGCGCAAATACGGCGTGACAGAAAGTATTGCAACGATCGTCATTTTATTCTCTAGGGTGTTAGGATAAAATATATATATAATGTTTGGGGGTTCTAATTAGAGGGAAGAAGATGGCAGTGAAAATAGTGAAAAATGACATTAGTATTGCTGTTTAACTTGTAATGCTTAACTTGTAATACCAACGGCCACCACCAGATGGCGCCAGTTCACACAAGGAAGAGCTGGGGGACTTCACAAAAAAAAAAATTTTTTTTTTTTTTTTTTGCCCACCTTCCAAGCCAAGTCGCCAGGATGCCATTTCTAGTCGCCATGGCGACCTGGCGACTGGGATTTGTCGAGCCCTGGTGTACATGTACTGATAAGATAACAGAGGGGAGTTCAGGAGCTGTTGGAAAAAATGCCCAACTGCTCCTAAACGTCTGTTTATCAGCAGCAGTGTACATGAGGCCTTACTCACAGCTGCTAAGGCCTGTATGCCAGCGCAGTGGAAGAGATCAGATCCCACTAGCCCCCCCTCCCCTTGCCCTCCGATGCTTCTGCCGGCTCACTTGTGCGATCAGCGAGCCGAGAAGGAATCTACCGTTGCAGGAAGTTTGTCATAGAGAAAACCAAGGACCAGATGGTCCCCAGCAGTCTCTATGACTCTTGGAGGCCCGGGCGCGACGTTTTGATGTCACGTCCGGGCCAGAGGAGGTAAACAATGCCAGAAACTCGGCTGGAAACTTTTTTATTTATCTCAGGCTTTCCAGCCTGGAGGAGGGATGTGGGGTCTTACAGACCCCACATCTCTCCATAAAGAGGACCTGTCACGCACTCTTCCTATTACAAGGGATGTTTACATTTCTTGTACTAGTAATAAAAATGATAAAAAAAAAAAAAAAAAAAAAAAAATTTTTTAAAGGGAAATTTAAATAAAAAATATTAAAAACTATAATAATAATAATAAAAGTGCCCCTATCCCTGTGGGCTCGCACACAGAAGGGAATGCATACATAGGTCACGTCCCTATATATAAACGACGTTCAAATCACACATGTGAGATATCAATGCGATCGTTAGAGCGAGAGCAATAATTCTAGCTCAAGACCTCCTCTGCAACTCTAAACAGGTAACCTGTAAAAAAAAATTAAAGTGTCAATTATGGAGATTTTTAAGTATCGAAGTTTGGCACCATTCTACGAGCATCCACAATTTTAATGTGTGACATGTAGAGGTACAGTATCTATTTACTCAGCATAACATTATCGGTCACATTATACAAAAAAATTGGGCTAACTTTAAAAATAAATTGTGTTTGAAAAATTGCTGTGCAAATACCGTGCGACATGAAAAGTTGCAATTACCACCATTTTATTCCCGAGGGTCTCCGTTTAAAAAAAAAAAAATATGATTTTACATGTAGAAGGGAAGTGATGGAATTTGTGCGGTATGAAAGTGGTTAAAATAAATACATATTTAAAAAAAAATGCCGTGGGAACGCAACTCAATATGTATACTTTTTTTTTGCTATTTCTTGTATCTTCGGTCAGTATGGGTGATAAAAAAAAAAAAGAAGGGCATGCAGCTGCTCAGGGATTTACACATCTTGCTGTGCAGTTGCTTTAAAAATGTAATAACATGTTGCATTTAGCAGGCAGTACCACCATCAAATGTGACCCATTCAAGTGTATGGGGCTGAGACGCAAATACCCCGCAACCATGTGAAATACACATGGTCGTTGAAGCTTTTTTAGAGTTAAAACAAGCAGTGAGGAGGCGACAAAGCGACTCCTCACCATCTGTCAAACCCTCTCTGAAAAACGTTCCACCGTGAATTGCTTTTCACAGGAATGGAAATGCCTACTGTACATGAGAATGAGCCCTAATAGTAAGTGGATGCATTCCAGTAGGTATAGACTAATGGGGGGGGGGGGGGGGGGCATAAGATTTTTTTTTTTTTTAAAGATAAAAATCAGAGGTCTAGTATCTGATCTCTTTTTTGAGTTTGAAATATGCTGAATAATGAATAATGAGTTGAACTAGCTCTCCATAGCTGTAAAAACAGCTGTCTGTGACGCTAGCCAACATGAAGCAATACTGCAATGAAAATCTTGTGCTGCACACAAAACCGCTCTGGGGAACTGGATGAATCTGCTTACTTCAAGCATTCTCAGCAGAATTTTTAGAAACCCTCATTTATTTTATATGCAACCACAAACGTTCAAGTCATGTGATACAAACCAAGTAATCAGTGGAAAAAGATGAACCATGTGTCAGATGATTTAAATGGGGGGGGGGGGGGGGAGAGACAACTTCTGCAATAAAGAGCCGACTACCTTACCAACAAATCATTTACATAAACAGATTCCATCTGCTAGTGTGGACCTGCTCATACAGCGGGCAGTGTTTATTTTTTATTTATAACAGGTACTTATATAGTGCCATCAATTTCCACAGTGCTTTACACATATATAGTGTACATTCACATCAGTTCCTGCCCTCAAGGAGCTTACAGTCTAAAGGTCCCTAACTCACATTCATACATACTAAAGCCAATTTAGACATGAGACAATAAACCTACTAAAATGCCTTTGGAATGTGGGAGGAAACCGGAGTACCCGGAAAAAACACACAAGCACAGGGAGAACATGCAAACACCAGGCAGGTAGTGCCGTTGGGCCAGGTTCTTGAGAGATTCATGGGCGAATGGTCTCAGCTTGAATTTGAGCCGTGGGTGCTCCTGAGAACACCAACCAGCTTGACAATCTTTGACTGAAATTTTAAAGGAGGTATGCAGAAAAACAGTGGCCGACAAATGACTGCAGCCAATCAGGTGGATAATAGGCTGTTGAGCTGTGGTTTAAAGCGTTTGTAAGCCCTGCCTCCTATTGCAGTGTTCCCCTCTGTGAATGATTTATAAATATAAATGCTGCAAATACCTAATTTAAGAGCCGAGATTGCGATCACATGACCACCCAGCTCTCGCCTCCCCTCCAGAATATCAGCCTCGTCCGCTGCATCTCTCAGAGGAGGAAAGGAGAAAGCTGGCCAGTCATGTGATCACAATCTCAGCAGTGAAATTAGGTATTTACAGCATTTATTTTTATAAATCACCCACAGAGGGGGATACTACAATAGGAGGCGTTGCCGATGGTGTATACAGGTTAGACAGCTTAACAACCACTTTAACTACCCATGACAACCCCCCCCCCCCCCATAACTTAACACAACAGTCAGAGGGGGCTGTACACATGCCCTGGCAAAAATGATACCTCCTTGTTGTGTCTGGCTGCAGTATTGCCCAAATGTGGCAGAGAATATCATTTTTGCAGCGGCCAGAGCATATGTTCAACTCCCTCCAGCCACTGTGCTAGATAAAGGGCCAGTTCACACCACATGCAGTCCAGTGAGTTTTTTTCTGCATCAAAAACGCATGGAAAGTAGGCTATATGGATTTCAATGACATAGCTCACATCAGTGCTTGCAGTACCAGGCTCAGCCTCTCAGCGATCCGCCAAGAGCATGATCCAGCCACTCCCACCCCCATCACAGCCCAGCTCTTCAGCGAGTGCTGGAGGGGCAGAGCAAAGAGCTGGCGATAGACAGTCCCAGGTCACTGCTCAGAGTGGAGGGGGAGAACTGAGCGAACGCTGTCTTTGATGATGTTTTTTCTTTTGCAAAGCCCATACTTCTGTTTTAACCACTTAAGACCGGGACCAAAATGCAGGTAAAGGACCTGGCCAGTTTTTACAATTGGGCACTGCGTCGCTTTAACTGACAATTGCGCGGCCGTGCAAAGTGGCTCCCAAACAAAACTGGCGTCCTCTTTTTCCCACAAATAGAGCTTTTTTTTGGTGGTATTTGATCACCTCTGCGGTTTTTATTTTTTGCGCTATAAACAAAAATAGAGCGACAATTTTGAAAAAAATTAGGGCTGTTACTGATTAAAATTGTTGTGTTCGATTACTTTTTTTTTCTTTTTATTTATCAGTCGACTAATTTTGATTAATTATAAAGCACATACAGATCCAACTACTTTTAGCTGATCTCCTTGCAGGCTGATTCCCAGTGCAGCTACCAACCACTGGAAAAATGGATAGCAGGATACAAAAAACACACAAAGGCAGCGCTCGATGGGAATAGCATTAAAACCTTTATAGTCTTCAAGTAGATAAGAAAAAAATGTGGCACTGGAGATAAATTTGATGTAGCTAGATAAACTGTAAAAATGGTGCGAGTAATACCAAACGGTACCAAAAGCACTCATATAAACACAAGTACCCAAGTATGATACTGGTATAAAAATGTGTACAACGATGCCACTGCTGAATCCAGATGAAGAGGGGTTAACATCAGTCCATCGGCATGTAGATGTCCTGTGAAGGGAACTATCACAACTCCCAGTGGATGGCTGTAGAATCCCAGGTTGATAGAGGGAAGTGTAACAGCCCTTGCGTGTGGCAGATAGTAAGGTCCCGCCGCCAAGCAGATATGCAGGCACAGCAAAGTAGCCCTTCAGTTGGACACGGTAAGCCCCGCCGATGTCCGTGACGTCACCGGATCTCTGACGGGAACTCCCTGAAGGCCCGGAAGCCGGCGAAGAGGTGAGTACCAATCAAAAGAATTTTGATCGATCAAAAAAATTAAAGATTAATCGATGAATTAATAGTTAATTTCCCCAGCCCTAAAAAAGAATTCAATCTTTTTTCCTTTTTGCTATAGTAAATATCCCCAAAAAAATATATAAAAAAACGTATTTTTTTCCTCAGTTTAGGCCGATACGTATTCTTCTACCTATTTTTGGTAAAAAACAAAATCGCAATAAGCGTTTATCGATTGGTTTGCGCAAAATTTATAGCGTTTACAAAATAGGGGATAGTTTTATTGTATTTTTATAAAAAAAAAAAAAAAAATGTATACTACTAATGGCAGCGATCAGCGATTTTTTTCGTGACCACGACATTATGGCGGACACTTTGGACAATTTTGACACATTTTTGGGACCATTGTCATTTTCACAGTAAAAAATGCATTGTTTACTGTGAAAATGACAATTGCAGTTTGGTAGTTAACCACTAGGGGGCGCTGAAGGGGTTAAGTGTGACCTCATATGTGTTTCTAACTGTAGGGGGGCGGGGCTGGACGTGTGACATCATTGATCGTGTTTCCCTATATCAGGGAACACACGATCAATGACAGCGCCACAGTGAAGAATGGGGAAGCTGTGTTTACACACAGCTCTCCTCTTTCTTCAGCTCCGGGGACCGATCGCGGGACTCCAGCGGCGATCGGGTCCCGCGGTCACGGAGCTTCGGACCGGGTTGCGGGCGCGCACCCCACGGCTGGGCACTTAAAGAGGACGTACAGGTACGTGCTTGTGCCCAGCCGTGCCATTGTGCCGACGTATATGTGTAGGAGGCGGTCTTTAAGTGGTTAAGGACCGCCGCACGATGATATACGTCAACAAAATGGCACGGCTGGGCACAACATGTACTTCCCCTTTAAGAACCCAGCAGTGGGTCACCGGCGCGCTTGCGACCCGGTCCGAAGCTCCGTGACCGTGCCCGCGGACCTGATCGCCGCCGGTGTTCCGCGATCGGTTCACAGGAGCTGAAGAACGGGGAGAGGCGAGTGTAAACAAACCTTTCCCGTTCTTCTCTGTGGCATGTCACTGATCGCCTGTTCCCTGTCATAGGGAATGACGATCAGTAACGTCACACATCCAGCCACGCCCCCCTACAGTAAGAAACACACTATAGGACACATTTAACCCCTTAGCGCCCCCTAGTGGTTAACCCCTTCACTGCTATTTTCATAGTAATCAGTGCATTTTTCGCTGTGAAAATGACAATGATCCCAAAAATGTGTCAAAAGTGTCCGATGTGTCCGCCATAATGTCGCAGTCACGAAAAAAAAAAAACGCTGATCACCGCCATTAGTAGTAAAAAATAAAAAATGTATGCTTTTTGGACTAATCACACTGGGTTTTTAAGCCCCCCTAGCACTGTCTCCCAGGAGGCTTTTTTTTTTTTTTTTTTTTTTTTTTTAAAGCAAAATTAAAGCATAAACAAATAAAAAAAAAGCACTGGGAGGTAGGATTTTTATGACCTGTCTGCGTTTGTGTAAACTGAGCCACGCACAGGCAGCTTAGCCCACTCACACATAAGAGCTGGAAACCTGCTGTGAAGCCACAAGGCTTCACTTCCTGTTTCTCTTACTTGCTATGCCAGTGTTTTGTCGAGATGGTTCCTCTATCGGAATTGGTCCGGCCTCGACTGCGCAGGCATAGCGCATGGGCAGTCGGAGGCCACGGAAATCTCCGAGCCTGAACAGCTGTTCGTCAGCTGTAGACGGAGCATGTGCAATGAACACGGCGCTCGCTCCCGATGCTCAGGGCCGGTTCTACACGCCGCTCTCCGCTAGCTCTATACAGAAAGGGGCAGATACTTTTCTCAAAGGGGCGGATATGGTTATAAATGCTCGGATCTCAATACAGCAAGGGGCAGATATGGTTATAAGATGCCGCATGATGGCCAGTGCTTTTCTTAAAGGGGCGGATGTGATATTGAGCAGCCCCTTTCAAAAAAACACTGCCATCATGACTCTTCTAACCATATCCACCCCTTTCAGAAAACCATCTGCCCCTTGCTGTATAGAGCAAGCAGAGAGCGGCGTGTATAACCAGCCCTGAGCATCGGGAGTGAGCACCAGGTTCATTGCGCATGCTCCGTCTACAGCTGACGAATAGCTGTTCAGCCTCGTAGATTTCCGTTGGCTCGGATTGCGCCTGCGCACTTTAACACGGACCCTATCCGATAGGAGAACCATATCGTTAGAACACCGGCGCCTGCACTCGAAGTTGATTGAAGAATCAGTTCGGGTGATGACATCGCTGGATACTTGGACAGGTAAGTGTCCGTATATTAAAATTCAGCAGTTACGGTATTTGTAGTTGCTGCCTTTTATTTTTTTGGTGGAGCCTGGAGCTCCTCTTTAATTACGCAGAATATGTGGCTGATTAAGGTGGTAAATAAGCTCACTTAGTGCCTTAGGTGCATTAAATTAGCCTCAGAATCTGTGTAAATAATGTGTGTTTGGGTTTTAAAGGGATGAGATGGCAACAATGTGACACCTGTGAACATGTGTGGGAGTGATGTCATCACGGCCCAGCCAACCAAGCAGTGGAAGAGTCAGAACCGAGATGGCAGACAAAAAGAAGATGGTAGGAAGGTAGGATGTCAGCCATGACTGACAGGAGCGCTGACAGCACACTGATGAAGAGGAAAACTTGCCAGGCAAGTCTGCCATATTGTGCCAATACCCTGTGCATAGTGACACATTATGGCTAAAAGCTCTTGTGGGCTATTTGAGAAAATAATTTGGAAATGTAATGCCCGGGAAGAGGCACAGCTTTTACGTCACATAGCTGTTGCGATTTGCTGGCACAGCAGTCACATGATGGGAGCCAATCAGAAGCTTTGACCTGGAGCTGTTTGGGACAAATGGGTCAGTAAGCTGGCATCACATAACCTCCCACCGCTGTGAATCCACATATGTGGTGGCTTGGCTTTAAAGCCGCTGGCAATATGCGTTTGGCAAGAGGTTAACTGAAAAGTGAGCTGTACTTTACCCTCTTCTATTACATTCCACAAAACATCATTGAGGATTTCTGATCATTCACACTGTATTGTACATGAGACCATATGATACTCATCTACAAGACATATGCCATTGTCTATATATCTGTAATATTATATTGTCATGGTGTGTGTCCAATAATAAGAATGGTTCTGTATGAAAATCATATCTCCTCCAATAGAGGGAAGTGGTATTGCTGATAGCAGACAGGCAGCTGACCCACTAATCTGTGTACACTGATTATTCTTATCACTCCAATGGAACATTCATTAATAAGACCCATTCTAAACCCACTGATCCTGATCCCTGAACCAATACACACACACACTGCATTCAGCCCTGGTTCTAATTGCCATATAGACCCATATGGTTCTCATAACACGTCCCCCAACACTCCAGGCCTGGCAAATAACGTGTGAAATATTCATGTCACACGGCAAGGGCCGTCCACATGTCCCCGGGGCTCATCTGTCACACTGGGGAAAGCCCAAGCTGTCTGTTCCGGGTGTGGAGCTTCACAATAACAACACTGAGGCCTAGTACACACAGCTCATCCCCGGCCTCGCCTACAAGCCTCCCTCCCCCCGCCCGTCTCCTACCTGCTGGTATCGGCTGCCACTCTGCTCAGACATGTCTGCACCAGGAACCCGGACACGGCTGGGTGGAGGAATCCGGCCCACTCAGGACACCAAGGTGGCGGCGGCTGCAGGAACCGAGCCTGTGAATGATACTCAGAGATGGCTAATGCTTTCCTATGGAGGGGGTGGGGGGAGGAGGGAGCACAGCCAGGAAGAGGCTGACACTCACTGCAACAACTCAATACAGCACTAAGGACTGCCACTCCTCTACACTGTGCTGTACTGTATACTGACACCACTTCTCTGTATAGTGTACACAGCACTAAGGACTGCCACTCCTCTACACTGTGCTGTACTGTATACTGACACCACTTCTCTGTATAGTGTACACAGCACTAAAGACTGCCACTCCTCTACACTGTGCTGTACTGTATACTGACACCACTTCTCTGTATAGTGTACACAGCACTAAAGACTGCCACTCCTCTACACTGTGCTGTACTGTATACTGACACCACTTCTCTGTATAGTGTACACAGCACTAAGGACTGCCACTCCTCTACACTGTGCTGTACTGTATACTGACACCACTTCTCTGTATAGTGTACACAGCACTAAGGACTGCCACTCCTCTACACTGTGCTGTACTGTATACTGACACCACTTCTCTGTATAGTGTACACAGCACTAAGGACTGCCACTCCTCTACACTGTGCTGTACTGTATACTGACACCACTTCTCTGTATAGTGTACACAGCACTAAGGACTGCCACTCCTCTACACTGTGCTGTACTGTATACTGAAACCACTTCTCTGTATAGTGTACACAGCACTAAGGACTGCCACTCCTCTACACTGTGCTGTACTGTATACTGACACCACTTCTCTGTAAAGTGTACACAGCACTGAGGACTGCCACTCCTCTACACTGTGCTGTACTGTATACTGACACCACTTCTCTGTATAGTGTACACAGCACCAAAGACTGCCACTCCTCTACACTGTGCTGTACTGTATACTGACACCACTTCTCTGTATAGTGTACACAGCACTAAAGACTGCCACTCCTCTACACTGTGCTGTACTGTATACTGACACCACTTCTCTGTATAGTGTACACAGCACTAAGGACTGCCACTCCTCTACACTGTGCTGTACTGTATACTGACACCACTTCTCTGTATAGTGTACACAGCACTAAAGACTGCCACTCCTCTACACTGTGCTGTACTGTATACTGACACCACTTCTCTGTATAGTGTACACAGCACTAAAGACTGCCACTCCTCTACACTGTGCTGTACTGTATACTGACACCACTTCTCTGTATAGTGTACACAGCACTAAGGACTGCCACTCCTCTACACTGTGCTGTACTGTATACTGACACCACTTCTCTGTATAGTGTACACAGCACTAAGGACTGCCACTCCTCTACACTGTGCTGTACTGTATACTGAAACCACTTCTCTGTATAGTGTACACAGCACTAAGGACTGCCACTCCTCTACACTGTGCTGTACTGTATACTGACACCACTTCTCTGTAAAGTGTACACAGCACTGAGGACTGCCACTCCTCTACACTGTGCTGTACTGTATACTGACACCACTTCTCTGTATAGTGTACACAGCACCAAAGACTGCCACTCCTCTACACTGTGCTGTACTGTATACTGACACCACTTCTCTGTATAGTGTACACAGCACTAAGGACTGCCACTCCTCTACACTGTGCTGTACTGTATACTGACACCACTTCTCTGTATAGT
Source organism: Rana temporaria (assembly GCF_905171775.1). Lineage (NCBI taxonomy): Eukaryota > Metazoa > Chordata > Amphibia > Anura > Ranidae > Rana > Rana temporaria. The sequence goes on from NC_053491.1 coordinate 262,004,767, forward strand.
GTACACAGCACTAAGGACTGCCACTCCTCTACACTGTGCTGTACTGTATACTGACACCACTTCTCTGTATAGTGTACACAGCACTAAGGACTGCCACTCCTCTACACTGTGCTGTACTGTATACTGACACCACTTCTCTGTATAGTGTACACAGCACTAAAGACTGCCACTCCTCTACACTGTGCTGTACTGTATACTGACACCACTTCTCTGTATAGTGTACACAGCACTAAAGACTGCCACTCCTCTACACTGTGCTGTACTGTATACTGACACCACTTCTCTGTATAGTGTACACAGCACTAAGGACTGCCACTCCTCTACACTGTGCTGTACTGTATACTGACACCACTTCTCTGTATAGTGTACACAGCACTAAGGACTGCCACTCCTCTACACTGTGCTGTACTGTATACTGACACCACTTCTCTGTAAAGTGTACACAGCACTGAGGACTGCCACTCCTCTACACTGTGCTGTACTGTATACTGACACCACTTCTCTGTATAGTGTACACAGCACTAAGGACTGCCACTCCTCTACACTGTGCTGTACTGTATACTGAAGCCACTTCTCTATATACTGTACACAGCACTGAGGGCTGACACTCCTCTACACTGTGCTGTAGTGTATACTGACACCACTTCTCTGTAAAGTGTACACAGCACTGAGGACTGCCACTCCTCTACACTGTGCTGTACTGTATACTGACACCACTTCTCTGTATAGTGTACACAGCACTGAGGGCTGACACTCCTCTACACTGTGCTGTACTGTATACTGACACCATTTCTCTGTATAGTGTACACAGCACTAAAGACTGCCACTCCTCTACACTGTGCTGTACTGTATACTGACACCACTTCTCTGTATAGTGTACACAGCACTAAGGACTGCCACTCCTCTACACTGTGCTGTACTGTATACTGACACCACTTCTCTGTGTAGTGTACACAGCACTAAAGACTGCCACTCCTCTACACTGTGCTGTACTGTATACTGACACCACTTCTCTGTATAGTGTACACAGCACTAAGGACTGCCACTCCTCTACACTGTGCTGTACTGTATACTGACACCACTTCTCTGTATAGTGTACACAGCACCAAAGACTGCCACTCCTATACACTGTGCTGTACTGTATACTGACACCACTTCTCTGTGTAGTGTACACAGCACTAAAGACTGCCACTCCTCTACACTGTGCTGTACTGTATACTGACACCACTTCTCTGTATAGTGTACACAGCACTAAAGACTGCCACTCCTCTACACTGTGCTGTACTGTATACTGACACCACTTCTCTGTATAGTGTACACAGCACTAAAGACTACCACTCCTCTACACTGTGCTGTACTGTATACTGACACCACTTCTCTGTATAGTGTACACAGCACTAAAGACTGCCACTCCTCTACACTGTGCTGTACTGTATACTGACACCACTTCTCTGTATAGTGTACACAGCACTAAGGACTGCCACTCCTCTACACTGTGCTGTACTGTATACTGAAGCCACTTCTCTATATACTGTACACAGCACTGAGGGCTGACACTCCTCTGCCCACTGCACATAGGAGGCCAAGAGGCTGTACTGTAAACTGACACCACTTCTCCATACACTGTACACAGCACCGAGGGCTGACACTGCACCTAGGAGGCCAAGACACTGTACTGAACACCAGTGTTAATTTCGTCAACTAAAACCAACTAAAACATTTTAGTCGACTAACTTAATACCATTTTAGTCGACTAAAATATGACTAAAACTAAAACAATTGAGATGACTAAAATACGACTAAAACTAAAATGGCATTTCAGTCAAAAGACTAAAATGGGACTAAAACTAAAATGGCATTTTAGTCAAAAGACTAAGACTAAAACTAAATTGAAATTGGACGTCAAAATTAACACTGGTCTGTAGTGCATGTTCATACCAAAATAACATAAATAATAATATATTATAATTTTTTACTCCAGCAGTATATAATGAGTTTGGAAATTGTAGAGAAATGGTTAAATAATGCATTACATTTTAACTTCACCCATTTGATTTTAGATGACTAAAATGACTTTTAGTCAACTAAAATGTCCTGGAGATGTAGTCAACAAAATACAACTAAAACTGAAACAATTGCAGAAGACTAAAATTGGACTAAAACTAAAATTACATTTAAGTCCTAAGACTAATGGCGCGTACACACGGCCATTTTTCTTGTTGTAAAAAATTACTTTTTCCTTTAATGTCATTAAAAACGATCGTGTGTGGGCTCCAGAGCATTTTTCACGATGTAAAAAATGGGCATTAAAAATTTAGAACATGCTCTAATTTTTCACGATGTTTTTAACGTTGTCGTTTTTAACATCGTAAAAAAATGGTCGTGTGTGGGCTTTAACGACGTGAAAAAAACACGCATGCTCAGAAGCAAGTTATGAGATGGGAGAGCTCGTTCTGGTAAAACTACCGTTCGCAATGGAGTAAGCACATTCATCACGCTGTAACAGACAGAAAAGCGCGAATCGTCTTTTACTAACACTAAATCAGCAAAAGCAGCCCAAAGGGTGGCGCCATCCGAATGGAACTTCCCCTTTATAGTGCCGTCGTACGTGTTGTACGTCACCGCGCTTTGCTAGAGCATTTTTTTTTCACGATCGTGTGTAGGCAAGGCCATTTTAACGATCGGGTTTAAAAAAACGTTGTTTTTTCTAGACCATTAAAAATTTCATTTTTTACAACCCGAAAAACGGTCGTGTGTACGCGGCATTAGACTAAAGCTCGAAAATTGCTGCCAAAATTAACACTGCTGTACACTGACACAACTTCTCCATACACTGTACACAGTACTGAGGGTTGACGCTCCTCTACACACTGCACCTAGGAGGCCAAGAGACTGTACTGTACACTGACACCACTTCTCCATATGTAGCACTGACCCCCGAAGGAGCTGCTGATTCATTTTGGGTGGCATGTTACCTCTGTGGCTCCGCTGTCTAGGGTAGTTGATGAGAGCCGTAGTAATAGAATGTCCACACAGCAGGTGTCTTTTTCTTGTGCTTTTATTTACCCAACGAGGTAAAAACAATAAAACTTTCGGTGAAGGGTAAAGAGGCAGTAAGAGAAAAAACAGCAGATTCAGGCATAACGATACGGAAACAGTCCTGTCTCCAACAACCCTTCTCTTCGCCACTCCCGCTGAAGTAGGTTTAGTGTACCCGGACAGGCCTCTCTCACTGACCTGGCAGCCGGAGTATCACTTGGAACATTAAGGGAAGAAAGTCTCTGCCACAGACCCTCCCTAGAATTTAGATCACGGAAACAATTCTCCTCAATAGACTTTGTGCCTGGATCTCCTTCAGGTAGTTTGCAGTTATGTACCGACTGACAGGTGACTAACGTCCAGCCTTTCAGTGTCCGGTTACCTTGATCCCCGATAGATTGTTGAGGCCTTATTGGATTGCCAGCCTCTCTTGGCTCTCCTCAGGCGAACTCCCCACCGAACAGCTTCCTCTCAAAGGAACAACACTTGGGATCTTCTCAGGATTGGGGACCTGCCACAACTTAGACGTTCCGAACCAACGTGGTCCCGAAACCAGGAGCACTGCATGGCACGCGCACCCCGGCCTGGTAGGCCATTAAGCTGGGGGCCGTGATATGTGGTCACCCTGAAGGTGGGTGCCACACCGGAAGAAGACCCCGCCTCAATGGCGTCTGTTCCAGAAGTACCCTCTCCCAGCATGCCCCACGAGAGAACACTCCCTCCTGATTGGCTGCTGGTAAGAGGCACCCAAGCCTCGACTCCACTGGTGCCACCTGTCCCCCCGGGGTGGTATAACACCCCAGCAACAACAGAATGAGCCCACAGTACAGACAAGCCGAAACAGAGACACCCTTTTAGAATTGAAATTGAAATCAGAGTCACTTACACTCTGATTATCCCTTAAATTTTGACAAGCACCGGTACTTGGAAATAACCCGGCGCTACAAACTCCCCCCATTTGAATAGACACTGTCCTCAGTGTCTCACAAACTGGTGTTCAAGCCTGAACACCTGACCTGAATCTGCTCTGACAGTAAAGGGAAGAAATAGAAAAGAAAAGGCAAAAATAAAACATTACTTTGTACAATATTCACAGTGATACATTATGACATCAAACATTCCTGACTATCTATCCTGCCCCATTCTCCGACAGTTTTGATAGAAGATCAACAACCTGCAAAACAAAATACACCTACAAAAATACACACATACAGTCACTGAGTGTGAAACGAAGCTGCACCTCTTCCAACTGAGGCGAAGCCTCCTTTCCTCCCAAAGAGACACATCCAAATAAGTGCTGAGATTTTCTCAAACTGCAAGGACCTAAGAGAAAATATATACAGGATTATCTTTCTGCGGTAGTAGACGTTGCAGAACACTGCTCCTAGTGGTCAGTGTGCTGGTACCACAAGTACAGTGCAGTGACAGTCCAATACTCAAATTAGAGTAAACAGGAGAAAGAAACTTTTCTTCTTTTCTTGCTGATGATGAAGCCGTTGGGGCCCTGATCTTTCTAACTACAACATCCCCCTCAAAGTTCTGCACATTTGGGTCCAAATATGGATCCGTTGGAGATGAAAACAAAACTGAAAAGGGTGATCATTCCCGTCCATGACTTCTTTAAAACAGCAAGTGAGAGTGACAACGCAGGCATGAGGCCTACTTATAGAACCGTGGACCCAGCAAAATGACAATGTCCTCCCGGGAATTGGTAGTGGTGACAGAGAAAACTTGATCCACTTTTCCGGGACATTTAAGGACCACTCTATCATTGAAGATGTACCGGCCAGGGCTCCAGTCTTTCAAACAACTTTCAAATCTGCTGCCAACACAGATGAATGCATATTTTCCGTGTCACGGGCAAGTTTGGGGACATTCAAACGTTCCCAGACTGCATCCCTGTACCAGTCCTCTCTCATCTTTTCGAGCTCAGGTAGGAGGGCTGGAGGCACGTATGGGTATTCCCACCCGTAGTCGGTGGCCACTCTCCTCATAAATATACGCTGCAAACGGGCCAACTTGGGTAGAGTATGGGGTCTCCGTGGCCTTGTAACGCGATAGCATCAGGAGCTCTCTTCACTACAGGCAGAAGAGTAGACATGGGGTTAGTGATACTAGTGCTTGGCGCTCCAACTCCCCATGTCAACTGCGGGACACTTGCATTTGGTACGACATGGCCGGAGCGTTTCTTGCGTCTCGAAGACTTGTTGGTTCGGGAACCTCTACCATGTTGGGACTCAGGAAATTTTGGTTCAAACCATTTATCGTCCCCATCGTCAGACAAAGAGTCCAGATCTGAGGATTCACACTCTTCTGCGGGCAAGTAGATGCGCCCCCCAACATGGACGTTGGTTGAATCCCTCATACATACTGGTAGGCCTCTACCACAGCCGTGGGAGGCCTGTTCGGGGCCCATGCTAGCCATAGCGTGCCACACTGAGACCACATTAGTTGGTGTCGTCTCCGGTACGGCATCCGCTTCCACACTGGGCACACACTCGTTCTCATTCACGTCGCTTACCTCCGGTGATATGGTTAGGGTAGTAGCCGATGGCAATGTAAGCGTGGATGAGATGGTCACCACCTCCGGATCAATCACTACTGTAGTTGGGGAGGTTTCCGGCCATGGAGCCTCCTCCTTCGCGGTCACAGTCCCAGCGATCCAGTCCACCTTATACTCCCGGGGAGATTCGGTCGGTGGCTCGACTTGGAACAAGTAGGCCCGGCACTTCTTGCACCGGGCAAAGGGCAAAATCCGGACGGCCAGCTCCGAACAGCGGGGGCAGAACAGTCTCCATACACTGTACACAGCACCGAGGGCTGACACTCCTCTACACACTGCACCTAGGAGGCCAAGAGACTGTACTGTACACTGACACCACTTCTCCATACACTGTACGCAGCACCGAGGGCTTACACTCCGCTACACACTGCACCTAGGAGGCCAAGAGACTGTACTGTACACTGACACCACTTCTCCATACATGTGCTCTGCACCCCGAGCCCAATTTTTTTTAAGTCAATTGGAGCCCCAGACTTATTATGTGCTTCCATAAAAATAAAAGAAAACTCGTAGAAACCTATGGGTCTGGTGCCCGCATGGAAATTAAGGGGGCAGCGCCCCTTATGGACCAACCGCCGCTCCTTAAGTCAAAGAACAGGCTCCATTACTTTTTGTGGTTTTTCATTTTGTTAAAGAACTGGGATAGGATAATGGTGAGTCTTATGCTGGCCACACACTATACGAAAAATCGGCTGAAATTCGGTCGTTTAGACAGTTCGTTCGTATTTCGAACAGAAAATGGGCACAAAATCGATAATCGTTGGGACGTTTTTGAGCCGAAAAAACGAAGGACAAGTTTGGAAATGTTCTGCCGAACGAACGATAAATTGAAAGGCTAATGTGTTTCCCGTCCGAACTGTCTGCACTAGGTATATGAACGATTTATCCTCCACTGGCCTACCCCCTCTAAAGTTGCACATATCGCTGGCTGCATACACAAACTTCCTTGGCCATCTCCGTTAGCAACAGCTGTCTGTGCAAGGTAAGAATCCAGGAAAGAGCCCCCACATGTAGCGCAGAGCTGGGACTGGTCTGGCTGTTTGGTCCCAGGTTCTATACCCTGATTAGGGATGAGCCGAAAATCCGACCCCCCCCCCCCCGTTCGGTTCGCACCAGAACCTTCGAACGGACCGAACGTTCGCGCAAACTTTAGAACCCCATTGAAGTCTATGGGACTCGAACGTTAGAATTCAAAAGTGCTAATCTTAAAGGCTAATTTGCAAGTTATTGTCCTAAAATGGGTTTGGGGACCCGGGTCGTCTTGCCCCAGGGAACATGTATCAATGCAAAAAAAAGTTTTAAAAACTAACGTTTTTTTTGGAAGCAGTGATTTTAATGATGCTTAAAGTGAAAAAAAAAAGAAAAATTCCTTTAAATATCGTACCTGCTGGGTGTCTATAGTATGCCTGTGAAGTGGCACGTGTTTAAAACTGTCCCTGCACAAAATTACATTACTATAAGAAAAAAGACATTTAAAACTGCTTGAGGCTTTAATGTAATGTCTGGTCCCTGCAATATGGATGAAAATCATTGAGAAAAATAGCATGGGTTTCCCCCCCTCTCCCCAGGTCATTACCAGCCCCTTTGGCCCTATATACTTTGAACAGTAGTATACAGGCAGTGCAAACAAGACCTGGACTGTAGGTTTGTTGTTAAGTAGAATCTGATCGTAATTTTGAACTGGAGTGTAGCTCCAGCCAAAAAATCTATTTTTAAGATTTTCGGAAAACAGAGAGAAGGGTTATCACCCATGTAACATTTGTTTTGCTGTCTGTGCGCATCTGTTCAGAAGATTGCACTTCACTTTCTGTCCCAATGACAAATGATTTTTTGAAAATTTGTTTTTTTTAGTGAAACAAGGATTGGTGCTAAAGCATCAGTGGACAGGAGACACCTCTTACAGAAGAGAATTTCCCTTCCTAGAGGTAGATTTCCTCTCACTTCCTGTTGTCTCCTTCCGTTTGCAGGTAGGAGTCGTTTGTAAGTTGGATGTATGAAAGTAGGGGCCTGCCGTATATACTCTGCAGAAATTTGGGCCCTAGGTGTTGGTGTTGCCACAACACTGTAAGCCCTCACAGTTAGTCTTGGTGGGTGCTGGAACGCCCTGCTGTGAACTATTATATCAAGAATTGTAATTACATGCCATTGTTGAACAGTGGTAGAAAAATTGGGCCTTTGTTGCTGGTGCTGGTGCCACAACACTGTAAATCCTCACAGTTACTCTTGGTGGGCACAGGAACGGGTACTGCTTTGAAATATTAGATCAAGAATTGTAATTACATGCCCCTGTTAAACAGGGGCAGACAAATTAGGCCTTAGGCACTGGTGTTGGTGCCACAACACTGCAACCCCTCACAGATACTCTAGTTGGAGCGCAGTAATAAGCCCTGCTGCAAAGTATTGCATCAAAAATTGTTTTGCCACTGGTGGCAGTGCTCAGAACCAAAAATGTTCTTACAAGCTATCAGCATGATCATTGAGGAGGAAAAGGATAGTCACTCAGCATAACAGGATAGTCACTCAGCATCAGCATAGTCTTGAAAGGATCTGACATTTTAAAAAAAAATATTCAGTTACATCAGCATCAGGTGCTTGGTAGCTGGTGGTGATCCAAGCCTGATTCATTTTTATGAAGGTCAGTCGATCGACCGAGTGGGTGGAGAGGCGCACCCTGTGATCGGTTACAAAGCCTCCAGCAGCACTGAATGTGCGTTCTGAAAGAACGCTGGATGCAGGACAGGCCAGTAGCTCAATTGCATACTGTGCAAGCTCTGGCCAGTGATCCATCCTCAAGACCCAGTAAGCCAAAGGATTTTCGGTGGGAAAGGTGTCCAAGTCTGATCTTGCCCCTAGGTATTCCCACACCATGTAAAACAGACGCTGGCGATGGTTGCTGGCACCGGTCATACCTTGGGGCTGCGGACTAAAAAATTGTCTAAACACATCAATCAGACGCCCACCTTCTCCACCGCTCCTTCTGTGACTGACCGAAGCCTCAGCAACACGTTGTCCAGGACCAGGATTTTGTAACTTCCCAGTCTCTGGCAACGCATTGCACAGACCTTTCTGCAAGGCTTTCCGAAGATATTTCATCTTCTGCTCCCTCTGCGCCGGCAAGATAAGGTCCGCAACCTTACTCTTGTAACGTGGATCAAGGAGGGTTGCCAGCCAGTAATAATCCCTCTCCTTGACAGCACGAATACGAGGATCCTTCTGCAGGCTTTGCAGGATCAGGGAGGCCATACAGCGTAGGTTTGCTGAGGCATTCGGTGCAGAGTCCTCTGGGTCAATGAGAACGACATGATCCGCAGCCACCTCGTCCCAGCCACGTACAAGTCCATGGGTTTCTTGGGACTATAATTGATCCCTTGAAGAATGCTGCTGATGCTGAGTGCTAGGCTCCACCTCCATGCTGACACAATCCTCCTCCTCCTCCTCCTCCTCCCAGTCCTCTTCCTGTGTGATAGGCGGGCAAGCAGGAACACTGTCTGGATAAAGGGGGCCTTGAGAGGTAAGGAAGTCCTCCTCTTTCCCCCTCTGTTCTGCCTCAAGGGCCCTGTCCATTATTCCACGCAGCGTGTGCTCCAACAGGTGGATACGAGGGACAGCGTCACTGATGCATGCACTGTCACTGCTCACCATCCTCGTGGCCTCCTCAAATGGTGACAGGATAGTGCATGCATCCCTGATCAAGGCCCACTGGCGTGGGGGAAAAAACCCAAGCTCCCCTGACCCTGTCCTGCTGCCATATTGGCACAGATACTCATTGATGGCCCTCTGCTGCGTGTGCAGCCACTGCAGCATGGCCAATGTAGAGTTCCACCTGGTGGGCATGTCACAGAGTAGACGGTTCTTGGGCAGGTTGTATTCCTTTTGGAGGTCTGCCAGCCAAGCACTGGCATTATATGACCGTCGGAAATGCACACAGAGTTTCCTGGCCTGCTTCAGGACATCCTGTAAGCCCGAGTACCTTCCCAAGAACCGCTGCACCACCAAGTTAAGGGCATGAGCAAAACAGGGCACATGGGTCAGTTGTCCCTGTCGCAGGGCGGAGAGGAGGTTGGTGCCATTGTCGCAAACCACCATTTCTGGCTTAAGCTGGCATGGCGTCAACCACCTCTGAGCCTGCCCCTGCAGAGCTGACAGAACCTCTGCCCCAGTGTTGCTCCTGTCCCCCAAGCACACCAGCTCAAGCAGAAGAAAGAAAGTCACCGCTCCAGGTGGGTCTACTATACGGTCACACACTGATACAGGATTCCAAGGGTGCTGGCGGTGCACTAGACAAGCATAAAAGATATCAAAAAGGAGAAAAAAGTGCGCTTATCTAGTGCAATATACAGCTGCAAACTCAAAATGTTTATACAAACAAAAAATTAACATAGAAAGAGGTGGAGTCGCGCTAAAAAAATGTGTAATGAATTATGTCTTATCAAATCATAGGGGACAAAAATAAATATAAAAAAGTCCAATGATGAAAACAATAAAAAAGAAAGTTCATAAAAAATGTGATATAATATAGAAATGTGGTATAGCAAATATTGTGAACAGTTCGGTGAAAAATCAAATTCAAAAACAGCTATCCAAAAAAATAAAGGAAATCTGGATCAGAGGATAAACCACGGACATGGATCGCAGCTTCCTGGTATTACTGACCCTTACCAGATAGAACGATCCAAATGGATCAAGCCAAGCAAGTAGCCATACACCTAAGCTGCACAGGGAATCGGAATCTTGAAGCGATCCTCCCAATGGTCCTCCAGCAGAGTATCCAGGCAAAAACAAATGAACTAAAATAGTGTGATACTGTATGGAGCACTTGCATGTATCATCCCCCAGTGACTGGCAAACGAACAGTGTGACACATACAAACCACCACCACCACAGTACACACTGATCCTTACCAGAGCCCTGGAAATAACAATCACAAACAGCATGTGTAGTGTGTGCAGCAGATGAAGGCTTTCCACAGAGCGATCCTCAGACAAGCAATCAAGCGATACACAAGCATGTAGAAGAGAACTCACAATAGTGTAACATCATTTAGACGTTTAATCAGTAAAAAAGTAATGCACTTACAGCATATAAGATATAAAGCAGCATAAAAGTTCCGGCCGGTAACAGAACGAGTATCCTCACTAGCGGTGACGTCAGTACGCCTCCTCCCAACGTTTCGTCCAATCAGACTTGTTCACGGGATGTGAGGAGGCGTCCTGCGTCACCGCATTAAATACACAACAGCGGGCGGAGCAAGCAATGGACACGTGTCCCGAATGACTGGCCATCCGCCATCTTGGTTGAGGGAAAACTTAAGGGAAACCAAGAAACAAAGACAAAAAAGTCTGGAAATACCGCGAGACCTACGGACATGAAGAAAAAACGTCAAACTAATGACATATATCCGTATTAGGCCTCAAATGAGCATAGGATCCAGAAATAACTAAAAAAATTATTTTTATTAATTGATGTAGTAATAAATCATAAAACCAGCAAGGTGGAAATAAACCACTAGCCGGAATGGATAAAAGCTTGGGTGATAGATCATCCAACGGACTATCAATCCATATTAGACCACCAATATATGGTTGCATAGGCAATACAGCAACAAAAATAATTAAAAACAAACATAGTCAAAAAAATGTCGCGGTGGTAATCATTGAATAATTGTCTCACCAAGGCTATAATAAGATAAAAGGTGATTCAGCGCTGGAAGATAAATAAAAATTAAACTAAATTGCAAGCCAGCACTGCAGATATAACTCAAATAATATCTCAAAGTGAATAAATAGAAAAATAGTGCAGCGCAAATAACACATTAAATAAAATAATAAATCAATCAAACAATTTGGTAAAGTCCATATGGTGCAAAATTGTATTTTATCACAAATGTTTTTATTGAATTATTTAATAACTGCTTTGTTCTTGTATTATTTCTAATGCAGTTATATTTAATGATGATCATGTGATAATTGAGGTCTTGATGAGGTAAAGGCGGCTGACGTCTAATTTATCTAATTTATGTTATTATTTATTTTTGTATTGCCTGGCTGATGTCCATTAGGATTTAATATCCTCTGTCTGGTGCTTTTTTCTCTAAACACTAGATGGCGCCAGCCTTAGGCTAATTGTATTGTGACTTTTTGGCCCTTAAGGTTTTTTATCTTTTATCTTGTATTCTGCTGTGTGGACACAAGATGGCGTTGGCTAATTAGTCCCTGTGAATGCTGCTATGGCAACCACATGGTATATATTGCGCTGCGGGACGTTCACGGAGATCCCCGCCCCACGCTGATGAAGTCCCGCCCACTTTGGGACGTAACGCGTACGAGGGGGAGGAGCTACGTCGACGTCACCCGCGTTTGCCTCACAGAGACCCAAACTAGCTGTGTACATTGATCCGGACGCCCGTTCCGGTAACTGCTGTTATACCTGCACTCGGTTTATGAGTGCAGGACCATGTGAGTTTTTATACCTTATGTTTTTACTTTTATTAAACGTTTTAAGCAGTTAGCACTTAGAATTGTCCTTCTTACTCCTTTTTCGGTCCATTTAAATGCTGTATGGGAGAGTGTTGCCTTGCTTATTGCCCGCTGGTGCCATCTGGTGGATTCTTTGGAATTGAACCCATGTAAAGCTGATTACTTTTCCTTGGAGGATTTGCTTCTTGCCTTTTGACCTAGCCACAGGTCGAATTATTGAGGTGAGAGGCCACCCTTTACTCTTGGTGGAGGATAACCCTTTCCTGTGGGTCACGGATCTGTTGAAGATTATTGCACCTTTTATCACCATTGATTTTTTGGAGCACTTTATCACTTTGCACCATATGGACTTTACCAAATTGTTTGATTGATTTATTATTTTATTTAATGTGTTATTTGCGCTGCACTATTTTTCTATTTATTCACCAAGGCTATAAAAAAGATTAATTAAAAAATTAAAAATAATCAGAATTATATTATGGATGTGTGCACTAATCATATATAAAAACACCCATATATTAAAAGGTTAATGGCGAACAAGTCATGGAGACACATGTCCATAGTGCTATAGACAGTCCATCATCATGGTCAAATCCACAGCCTTGATATAAATACAGAATAATAATCAATAAACGTATATAAAAAGGTATCAATTAACAAACAGCTAGCGCCATCAGATATTCATATAAAATACATTACATAGAGTAAGTCAAATACAGTATCTAGGTGGATAGTACATACAACCCAAATGTTATAGTGAACTTATCAGAACCGAGAAGGGAAAGAACAGAAATAAAAATAAAAAACACACATGAGACAAAGAAGCTAGGAATTATCAATAAAACAATTGACATCCACTTCAATGTTTAAGCCATGTGGTTCATAACACTTCAAAGTGTGTACCCACAGCATCTCGGTTCTTGAAATGTTCCTCACTAGATCGCTACCTCTCCAGTGTGCCTGGTATTTGTCGATACCAATACAACTAATACCTGTAGGGTCACTATTATGGCACAATAGAAAATGTTTTGACACTGAGTGGTTGGGAAAACCACTCATAATATTTGTTAGATGTTCATTTAAACGAATGTGTAGGGGACGCTTAGTCCTGCCCACATATTGAAGCCCGCAAGGGCATTGCAACAAATAGATAACCCCTATACTCGAACAAGTGATAAAGGACTCTATAGGATATAACTTGGGCGAGTGTCTTGAACTAAAACTCAGAGGGGCAGATTCATGTACAATGGTGCAGATTTGCACCGGCGTGGTGCATCATTTTTAGACTACACCGGTCCAGCGCGGAGCGGCAGTTAGGTGATTCAAGAAACTTTTTTTGTCTACGATGCCCCAGCGGGGCGGATTTTAGACGGCGTAAGGCGGGGTAAGGCCAACTGGGAGTCACCCTATGCTAATGAAGTGCCGACCGTGGCGCAGGGGTCACGCCGGGGCGCATCTTAGACCGCACATGCTCAGTGACATCCAGGGGTAAATGCCCCAATCTGCACATGCTCAGAACTGCGCCCCGGCGTGATCCCTGAGCTACGCCGACCCACTACCAAAGCCCAGTCCATGAATCAGCCTAGACTTCCGCCCTGCAGGTGCAAATGTACTGAAGCTTTTTTTTTTCTAAGCTAGGTCGTTTGCATTGTGGTGGGGCAGTTATGGCTGATGACGAATCCTCAGGTGGGCGGATGACCAATTTCAGCCCAGAAGAGAGGGCTGTAATTATTGAGGGCCTCTCCCAACATGGGGACCGCCTCTATGTGTTGTCCAGCAAGTGTTGTTGCTCAGTTCGTTTGTAACGCTGCTGCTTTAGCTGCTCTCCAGCTGACCTCTGCAAGTTTGGTGCAAAGTTACCCCTGCTTTTATGAGGTGTAACTTTGCACCGGAAATTTCAGCTCTGCTCACCGGGAGTAGCCTGCGCCGGTCAAGCTTAAGTTGATGAATCGGCCCAAAAACCTCATTTGCATATTTAAAACACAAAAACCATGGCCGCGCCAGATCCGACCAGCGTAAATCTGCGCCAACGCCGCGCCGGCGTGGAAAGGTTACACCGAGGCGATGAAGTCTATTTGTAGGCGTAATCTGGTTCTCTGGGTAAGGCGCAGCGATCCGCCGGCGCAAATCTGCACTTACGCCGTGCATCTACCAAAAAAACGGTGTAAGTGCTTCATGAATCTGGCCCAGAGTCTTTTTAGAAATGGCGGTATTGACAATGCAAACTTTGCACCTCCCGCACTTAAAGAAACCCACTAGGCCTGATAAGAACATAGATGGAATCTTGGGAGGATCCAATACATTAGGGGCCAGTTTATCCTTAAGGGAAGTGGAGCCCCTGAATATCACTCTCGGCCTGTCTGGGAGAATGGCACTCAAGGTCTTGTCACTTTTCAAAACATGCCAGTGCCTAGAAACGATATGTTTGACACTGGCATGTTGGCATGAGTAATCAGTAATGAAAGGGGCCTTGTAATTAGCCAACTGATCAACCCTAGGTTTTGACTGGAGCAGATCCTCACGCTTAGTCTTATTGACCAAATCCAAAGTCTCTGCAAGGGAATTGTGGTAATAGCCTTTATCTAAAAAACGCTCCGTTAGAACACTTGCCTGTTGGGCAAAGATTTCCTGTTCACTACAGTTCCTCTTGAGACGGAGGAACTGACCCTTAGGTACCGCTCTGAGCCATGCGGCATGATGGCAACTGTCGCTGGGTATAAACGAGTTCCTATCAGAGGACTTGAAAAAGGTAGAAGTGGTGTAATAATAGGGGAATAGTCCTCAAGTATGAGGCCAGCAGAGAAACCATTAACGTTTTAGATTTGACCATCTCTGTCAAGGGAGAGAGGTTCACCACTTCTACCTTTTTCAAGTCCTCTGATGGCAACTGTCGCTGGGTATAAACGAGTTCCTATCATGCCGCATCTACGTTCCTGAGTAGAGGGCCTGTGGCAGAGGTTCCACTCCTATTTCTAATTCCATTAGAGCCAAGTCAGTGGCAGAGACTTGTTTTCCTTCTCAAAGGTTCCGAGTGATACTCTGGCTGCCAGGTCGGTGTGAGAGGCCTGTCCAGGTACACTATACCCACTCCGGCTGGAGTGGTGACGTGAGTTAAAGTCCCATTGGAGGCAGGACTGCTTCTATTATCCATAGGCCTAAATCTGCAAATTCTCCTTTCACCAACCTATTTCTATCTACCACAAGTTGACTGTTTGCCATGTTGGGCGAGAAGTGAAGGCACGGGGGACGGCGCCCTGCTGTTTGGACATTCCATTATTGCATCATCATCATCGTCATCATCCCTAGACACATCACAGAGGTAACATAACATGCTGTTCCAATCTAGCCAGCGGCTCCTGAGGTGGTAGCGCTACATGAAAAACACAGAGCAAAATGTAATAATGCATTAAAGTGTTTGTTCACCAATGCCAGAAGTCTGCCAAGCAAAATAGGTGAGTTGGAAGCTCTGGTGCACGAGGAGAGCTATGATGTAATCGGTATTGCTGAAACTTGGCTTCATTCATCACATGACTGGGCAATTAACATTCCTGGCTATGCACTCTTTCGGAGAGACAGGGTAAAAAGGAAAGGTGGCGGGGTCTGTCTCTATGTGAGAAGTGATCTCAAAGCAAGCGTGAAAGAGGACCTGGTTGATGGAGAGTGTGATGAGGCTGAAGCATTATGGGTGGAACTGCATATAGATGTGTGTAGTTCAAAGTTAATCATTGGAGTTTGTTATAGACCACCCAATGTTAGTGAGGAGGTGAGGACTCAGCTCCTTGCACAGATGGAAAGGGCTGCAAGGGCTGGGACGGTGATAATAATGGGGGATTTTAACTACCCATACATTGATTGGAGTAATGGCACTGCTGGGACAGTTAACCTCCCTGGCGGTATGATTCTGTCTGGAATTACTTACCAAAAGCGGTACAATTATTTTGCAAGGAAATTTGGCGTTTTATACTGTAGGCCTGTAATTTTTAGGAATAACTAATTTAAATCTGACTAAACAAGAGTCTTGTAGGCATCCCGGGTATGATTTTTTTTTTTAAACGAAATTATAATATAATAAATAATTATAAATAATTATAACAAATAATAATATAATTATAATAAAAATTATTCAATAATGTAATCAACTCAAAATCACTGAAATTTGCTCAGTTGCAGAATTGTCGCTCCTAACATGGAAAACCAACCCCGAGTCACGCTTGGGTTTACCGCCAAGGGGGTTAAAGGGCAAAAATGTATAAACCTATTACAGGACAATTTTATGGTCCAGTTTATTGAGGCCCCAACTAGGAATGATGCTCTGTTGGACCTGGTAATCTCAAACCATGCAGAGCTTATTACTAACGTTCAGATAAAGGAACACCTGGGTAGCAGTGATCATAACATGATTTCATTTGATGTTGGCTGTAAGCAAGAAACCACATACGGGAAAGATAAAAACACTTAACTTCAATAGAGCAAATTTTCCAAGGATGAGGGCTGCTCTCCAGGACTTAGACTGGGAGAGAATATTGGCATCGATACACAGAACAGAAATGGGAATTCTTCAAAAAGACTGCTTGGGACCTTACTGCAAAAGTATATTCCCATGGGCAATAAGTTTAAAAGGCTAAAAATAAAACCTACGTGGCTCTCAGTCAAAGTTAAAAAAGTTATAAACAATAAGGCCTCGTACACACGATAGGTTAACCAGAGGACAACGGTCTGAAGGACCGTTTTCATCGGTCCAAACCGATCGTGTGTAGGCGCCATAGGTTATTTAACCTTAGGTTAAAAAAATGGCAACTTGCTTTAAAATGTAACCGATGGATGCATACCGATAGGTCAAAACAGATCATTAGTATGCAAAAGCATTGGTTAAAAACCCACGCATGCTCAGAATCAAGTCGACGCATGCTTGGAAGCATTGAACTTCGTTTTTTTCAGCACGTCGTGTTTTATGTCACCGCGTTCTGACACAATCGTTTTTTTAACTGATGGTGTGTACGCACGACGGACCATCAGTCAGCCTAATAGGTTAACCTAGGACAACTGTCCTTCAGACTGTTGTCCTCTGGTTAACCTATCGCGTGTACGAGGCCTAAGAAAAGAGCTTTTAAAAAAGATAAAAATGCATCACTGCTGTCTTATTCACCTAGCACTATTATGTTCACCTTGGATTTGTTACTATGCATCACTGAAGTCGTGTACTGTTACCAGGGCTCAAGTCCTGCGGGAACGCGTAGGAACGGAGTTCCTGCACTTTTTTCACAGCAAGAACGCAGTTCCCTTTGCAAGACTAGAGCAGCCGAGCCGCCCGAGCCAATCCTTCACTAAGCAGCGATGCCCAGCTCGAGTCACTGTCAGGGGCAGGCGAACCTTAGTAATCCGTTATGTTACTGGCCGCTTCCTGTATATGGATTCATCGGGTAATGTGCGGGTATTCGGTCACTTCCTCGATGCCGCAATGTCTCCTGGGAGCTTTTGTCATTGTTCCCAGGAGACATTGCGGAGGTCTGCCGCGAGTTATCGCGGGATTTAGAAAGAACTTGCTTAAAGTTCCCGTGATAACTCGCGGCAGACCTCCGCAATGTCTTCTGGGAACAATGACAAAAGCTCCCAAGAGACATTGCGGCATTGAGGAAGTGACGGAATACCCGCACACTACCCAATGAATCCTTATACAGGAAGCGGCCAGTAACATAAAGGATTACTAAGGTACAGTGGATTGAAAAAAAAAAAAAAAACATGCGGTTTAGTAATTATGCATATGAGCGTATCATTTTTTTTTTTTGGTGGGAGTGGATTTTGGGTGGGAGTTCCCACACTTTTTTCCCCAGGACTTGACCCCTGACTGTTACACTGTTTAGATGCACTTATTTCATTTTTGGATCTAGCACTGTATTTATGAGATTTATACTATTATTTCCTATCCCTACAACGCAGCACTATTTTTTATTCATATATTTTGGGTTTTGATACACTTGCAGTGCCGCAGCAGTTTTACCTTTTCTCCCCTTGTTTGTTCACTGTCCTTACCCACTCTCCCATCCCCCCCTCCCTTCCCTTTATTTTCCCTCCCACAAGTCCTTTGGTAGCGCGGTAATACCCCTTCTTACAGAAGTTAGGATGAACTAGAGGATGTATAGAGGAAATCTGAAGACTGTTTAACTGATTTTGTAATTGCAAAAGTGAAGAAGCATTACAATAGTCTAACCTGCAGTGGAGTTAGAATAGAAGAGGCCTTATTGCCACTGGTAAGGGTAACCAGAGTAATGTTGGGTGGTATCTTAGGTACCTAGCCTGAGAGGCAGGGCCGCTGATAAGCCAGTACAACTGGCCCTGTTGTAGGGGGCCCCGGGTCAGCAGGGGCCCGGATGGCATTTTTCTTTTTTTTTTTTAGGGGTCCGGAGGTCCCCAGGGTCCCAGATGACAACTCCCCTTTTTTTTATTTATTTTTTATAAAAAATATATATATTTTTTTTAATATATTTTTATTTTAATTTTTATTAAAGG
The DNA here is from genome assembly GCF_905171775.1 of Rana temporaria. Taxonomy (NCBI): domain Eukaryota; kingdom Metazoa; phylum Chordata; class Amphibia; order Anura; family Ranidae; genus Rana; species Rana temporaria. The sequence goes on from NC_053491.1 coordinate 262,023,352, forward strand.
GCCATTTTTTTTTTTTTTTAGAGGTCCGGGGGTCCCCAGGGGTCCGAAGGCCCCCAGGGCCCCGGATGGCAACCCCCCTTTTTTTTATTTATTTTTTATAAAAAAAAATATATTTTTCTAATATATATTTTTTTTTATTTTTTATTAAAAGGACAATTTTTTTTTCTTAGGGTTACGGGGGTCCCCAGGGGCCCGGAGATCCCCAGGGCCCGGGATGAAAACACCCCTTTTTTTTATAAAAAAATAAATACATTTTTATATATTTTTTTATTTCATATATATATTATTATTATTAAAGGTCCCCAGGGCCCCAGATGGCAATCCCCCTTTTTTTTATAAATTCTTTTTTTTTTCATATTATTTTATTTCATTTTTTTTTTCTTTTTATTCCTTATCACTCTATATGAGTTTTTTCCATTTTATGTGATTGCGGTTTGATTGAACAAAAAACATACTTGCTGGTGGAGAGTGCAACTTCCAGGATAAACACGGATATATATTCCAGGCTCTTTATTTCCATATTTGTGGTGAGTGCATCCCCAAAAGGGGAGTCAATATCCCCCCACGTGTTGAACGCCCCCCCTTGGTGAAAGGAGCACTGATTAAGGACTGTGTTCTGTGTATCTCATCCATCTGCACTATCATTGATTTCCTATATTTGTTTGATATATAGAAGTGTTTCAAACGCAAGTTTGGAAGTAGCACTGCTACAGTTTTACATTGGACTTTGGGACTCTAAGTTTTAAATGTTTTTTTGTTTTACTGTTTACCTTAAATGTTGTCGTTTTTTTAAGCAGCTGCTACAATTTATACATATCTGACAGTCTGGGGCCAAATTATATTAAGTGTGCAATCCAAAGCGCTGAGCTGTGCTAGAATATTGAAGGAAGGGCGACACCAGCACTCATTGGAAATGCACACATGCGCCAGCACACCAAGAATCCTCAAATGTCATCCAAAGGCTTTTATTGCCGAAAAATTACATCACAAGAGCAAGGTTTCGGAGCCTCGCAAGACCCCTTTGTCAGGCATGTAATGGAGAGTTATCCAAAAATTTGAGAATATGCTCGCTTCTAAGACGTGGCGCTGCCTTAACAATAATTTCACATGTCAGCAGCCTCCACCTGTAGATGCAGGCATTAGCGAGCAAAACCAGTGAGTCTGCAATTTTCACATATAAGTGGATATCAATTTATCTCATAATAAAAACATTCAATTTAATATCCTCCTGCACTCTGTACTTGTTTCCTCGCTGCTTATGTCTCCACAATCAAATAACAAAGACTTGTTCTGGCTCTTAAAAACTGGAAAAAATAGACTTGGAGCCACAGTGGAGATTGTGATCAAGTCACTGTCACACGCTGGTTTATATTGGACTGGACAGTCATGTACAGACTCTCTGCACAACTGCTGTATAATGTGAACATGGAGGCAAGACATGGAAATGGGAGCTTTTAGTACAATATCTGTCAGAGTGTGCAGCTTTATCCATGACCAACAGCTACATCTGCTCCATTTATCATATGATTTATATCAGTGGTCTCCAAGCTATGGCCAAGGGGCCAGATGTTGCCTTTTGCTTGTCTTTATCCTTGGGGCACTATTCCACCAACTGACACCAATGATAGGGCACCGTTGAATAAGTGATACGTGATGTAGCGCTGACCTCAATCAAATATAAAAGGGTTTATTTATTAAAGCAGGAGAGTACAAAATCAGCCTAGGTTCACACTGCTGCGAATTCAAAATCGCGGTAAAATGCGCGATTTTACCGCGATTTCGCGGCCGCGATTTTGCCGCGATTTCGGCCGCAATTTAATGTAAATCGCGGCCCGAAATCGCAAAAAGTAGTACAGGAACTACTTTTTGAAATCGCAGATGCGGCGTCGCACTGATTAGGACAGTGCCATTGCCGACAATTGCCGGCAAATGCCGCCGATTTGAGATGCGATTTGACATGTCAAATCGCATCTCAAATCGTTCCAAATCGTACCCAGTGTGAACCAGGGCTTAGACTCACTTTTGCATAGAAACCAATCAGCTTCCAGGCTTTATTGCCAAAGCTTAATTAAGCAAGCTGAGGTTAGAAGCTGATTGATTTCTATTCAGAAATTAGCCTGATACAATGTGCTAAAATACTGGTTGCGCAATCATGTTGGAACAGGAAGGGGCCATCCCTAAACTGTGCCCACAGAGTCCTGACCTCAACCCGATAGAACATCTTTGGGATGAAAAACAGTGGAGACTGCGAGCCAGGCCTTCTCGTCCATATTAGTGCCTGACCTCACAAATGCACTTCTAGAAAAATGGTTAAACATTCCCATAGACACCTTGTGGACAGCCTTCCCAGAAGAGTTGAAGAGGTTATAGCTGCAAAGGGTGGGTTAACTCAATATTTAACCCTATGGACTAAGACTGGGATGCCATTAAAGTTCATGTGTGTGTAAAAGCAGGCATCCCAATACTTTTGGCAATATAGTGTATGTAGCAGGCAGCTGTTTTTCTCTGCTGTTCCTGCTTTAAATTTAGAGGGTAGTCAGAGTAATAGTTATCTCTGACTGATTTGTTTTCAAAATTTGGGCACCTGTTCCAGCCATGGTTGTACTGCAGGTGACCACTATTGTTGTCTGGGGTGTCGGTTCTACCCCAGGCCAAGGGTGGCAGCAGTCAGATCAAGGTGTGTTGGGTATTCTTTCTCAGCGGCCAATCAGTGGGGGTTGATCGCCTCACTGTGCATGCTGGGGGAGAGTATTTAAGGGACAGATGTCACTGGTTCTGGGTCGTCGTCGTCTGAGCTGGGCAAAGTTCCGTGTGACAGTCTGGCTGCTAAGACTAGTGAGAGAGGCCTATCTAGGGGCACAATACCCACTCTGGCTAGAGTGGCGACGAGAGAGTTTATGTCTGGAAGCAGGAGTGCTTCTGAATAAGTTTACACCTGAACCGACTACCTATACCCTACTTCAACCTACTACTACACCTCTTCAACCTATTGTTCGTTCTTTTACCACGTTCGGTAAATAAAGCAGAGAAAAAGGAACGCAACGTGTGGACATTGACTCTTTTTCAGCTCTCATCAATCACTCTAGACGGCGGAGGAATAGAGGTAACGTGCCACCCAAAAATAACCAGCAGCTCCTTCGGAGGTAGTGCTACATGTATATCAATCCAATCCTCCAGGAGTAGGGTTGCCACCTCATTCCTTTAAACCCAAACACATAATAATTACACAGGTTCCGTGGCTGATTAAGCTGGTGCCTTATCTGCGTTATTTTAGCCTCAGAACCTGTGTATTTCATATTTGTTTGGATTTAAAGGGATGAGATGGCAACCCTATCCAGGAGCAATATTTCCACTCTATGGGACGCTTCAACCTCCGTCTACAGGGGTTTCCCTTAATGAGGTATTTCCGCGGGTGTGGGGATGTGGTTCCTTTAAATATTCATGCAGCCTTACTGCATAGCTCTAAGGCCCCGTTCACACTGAGGCGGGAGGCGGTATAGCGCCGTTAAAAATAGCAGCGCTATACGGTCGGATTTGCCACGGGATTCAGCCGCTAGCGGTGCGGTATTAACCCCCCGCTAGCGGCCGATAAAGGGTTAACATTAACTCTGCAGAGGCGCATTGCGGGCGGTATTGCCGCGTTTTTTCCATTGTTTTAAATGGGAAGGAGCGGTATACACGCCGCTCCTCTCACCGCTCCAAAAATGATGCTGGCAGGAGATTTTTTTTCTCTCCCGCCAGTGCATCGCCTCAGTGTGAAAGCCCTCGGGCTTTCACATTGAGTATGCAGTGCAGGATTTTTAGCACTGTACCGCCTGAAAAACCACCTGAAAAACTCCTCAGTGTGAAAGGGGTCTTAGTAAAGTAAAATACAGAGAAAAGGCTCCCATAGTGTAGTAGGCTAAACGTAACATCCAATCTAATTTTCTAAGAAATGCACTCACCACTTCAGCCCCGGAAGTATTGGCTGCTCAATGACTGGGCCATTTTTTGTGATACGGCACTGTGTCGCTTTAGCTGACAATGTGGTCATGTGATGTTGTACCCAAACAAAATTGATGTCCTTTTTTTCCCACATATAAAGATTTCTTTTGGTGGTATTTGATCACCCCTGCGGTTTTTATTTTTTGCGCTATAAACAAAATAAAGCGACAATTTTGAAAAAAACACAATAGGCCAGATCCACGTACCTCAGCACATATCTAAGGCCTGCGTAGCGTATCTCAGATACCCCTGCAAGAGCTTGCATACTATTGATTAATTCCCAGGGATGTATTTTGGGCCCTAAATATTGGTGCTACATTGGCTTTTCTCCAATCAGCTGGTACCATTCCAGTCAGTAGACTGTCAGTAAAAATTAGGAACAATGGTCTGGAAATTACCTGACTGAGTTCCCCAAGTACTCTCGGGTGCAAGCCATCTGGTCCCGGTGATTTATTAATGTTAAGTTTCCCAAGTCTAATTCTGTTAACCATGAATGTGCTTCCTGTGATGTGTCATGAGGATAAACACTGCATTTTGGTTACTGAAGCCCCCCGATGCTCTCCTGAAGACTGAGGAGAATAAATTCAATACCTTCGCCATCTCCCCATCTTTTGTAACCAGATGACCTTTCTCATTCTTTATGGGGCCAATATGGTCGGTCCTCCCACTTCTACTGTTTACATACTTAAAGAATTTAAGAAGCACTTGCCGATCCTGATTCCCATTACCTTTACGCAGCAATTTGAGCCCATACAAAATGAATGGGCTCAAGTCGTACTGCAAAGAATCGCATGTGACTTGAACAGGAATGCTGTGCAAGTCCTGTCTGAATTGCATGCGATTTTCATTTTGTATGGGCTCAAATCACATCTCACATACCGGTTTCAGGTATTGGAGCATTTTTACGAGTGCTTGCACAAAGGCTTAGTATTGGCACCGATAATGATATTAATATTGGTGTAGCCCTAAAGTTAATCCCAAATGCAGAGACCTGACCCTAGCAGGTGCTAAAGGCTAAAACCTGGTCCAAACCAATTAGAAGGAAAGGACTCCCACTGAAAACTTCCTAGCATGAAAGCCTCTCTCACCAAGCAATCTATGTCTTTTATTTACTGTGCTAGAACTACCAAGTAGACTTATTGGCTTTTGGCATCATGGGAATAATTGATTCAGTGTCTCTCAGAACCTGGGCGTTACAGCAAAGTTGCAGTCCGCTCATGAAGCAGGGTGGTAAATTTGTCCATCTTCTGTCTCAAGGGCTATCTGGAAGCACTCATGATGTATCTTTCTGGCGTCTTATCAGGTAAGAGAACAATATCTTGTAGCCCAGAGCTATGAGGATGACTGGAAAAAGAAAAGCAATACTGGGGTTGATTTACTAAAACTGGAGAACGCAAAATCTGGTGCAGCTCTGCATGGCAACCAATCAGCTTCTAACTTCAGCTTGTTCAATTAAGCTTTGACAAAATAACTTGGAAGCCGATTGGTTTACTTGCAGAGCTGCACCAGATTTTTGCATGCTCCAGTTTTAGTAAATCAACCCCTCTGATCCCAGGGAGTCACTAGAGCATATAACAGGCCAGGTTTGCAAAATAACTAAAAAACATCACAGGTGATATCATTTGCTGCTCAGTGATTGCAGTATTCTAGTCTGCTTCTCCCCAAGGTAATACTAAAAATCTGGCCTGTTAGTGGGTCTTGAGGACCGGAGTCGAGAACAACCTGTTCAAGAGGATCCCTATAAGGCCTCGTACAGACGAGCAAACATGTACGATGAAAACGGTCCGCCGGACCGTTTTCAGCTTACATGTCTGCCCGGAGATTTCTGTATGATGGCTGTAATCCCCATCATACAGAAATCCGCTCGTACTCGATACGCGGCGACGAGGCCGTGCCGACGCGGCGACGTGCGCGGCCCTGGCAGTTCAATGCTTCCACGCATGCGTCAAAGTCATTCGACGCATGCGAGGGATGGCGGCCGTTTGGACATGTACGGTAGGTCTGTACAGACGACCGAACATGTCCGACGGACAGGATTCCAGCGGGCATGTTTCTAAACATGTTTAGAAATATTTGCCCGCTCGAAAAAGGCCCGGCGGGCAAATGTACGGTGGAATCCTATCCGCTCGGCTGTACAGACGACCGAACATGTCTGCTGAAACTGGTCCGCGGACCAGTTTCAGCAGACATGTTCGGTCGTCTGTATGGGGCCTTACTGTAGACAAATCGTTTTAGTTTGTTGTTGAACCTAGAGACCAGGATTTCCCAATTCGATTTTTTTCTCCACCTGTGACACCTAGGCCCCTTTTACATTGGGTGGATCCGCTCACCGGGGGGGTCGCTCCGTTGATCCCCCCAGAGCAGACAGATGACAGGTCCCATCTCTGCTCACTGTGCAAAGACGGACCTGTCAGAGCCCCACTCTCTTCTATAGGGAGATTGTATGAAAACAGACAGTAAGTATGTTTTCATCCGATCCAATCTGTCCGCAGGTGGGTGGCAGCAGACACATCTCCATGGACATCCGTCTGCCCATACAAGTCAATGGGTGCCCCCGCTCAGATCTGCCTGAAAAACGGACAGGCAGATCTTTGCAGGCCAATCGTGTGAAAGGGGCCTTACGGGTATATAAACCATGCTTCCTGCTCTAGACACTGCTGGCTGATGAAGTCTACCAGGCAATCATCCACACCTAGGATGTAAACATTGCACCAGAAAGATCTTTGTGGTCATAGGAACTCTTAGACCCCTTTCATACTGAGGCAATTTTCAAGCTTTTTAGAGTATGTAAACCACCTGAAAAATGCCTCCCCTGCAGCCCCAGTGTGAAAGTGCGAGTGCTTTCATACTGGGGCGGCGTGCGTTTGCGGAATGGGGAAAACTAGTCCTGCAAGAAGCATTTTTGGGGCGGTTGGAATGAATGGGCAACACTTCCAAAGTGCCGCAACACAGGGGGAGGATGGAGCCAGGTGGACAGGAGAGGAGGGGGGGTGCAGCCAGGTGGGGGAGGATGGGACCAGGTGAACAGAAGAGGGGGTGCAGACAGGTAGGGGAGGATGGAGCCAGGTGGAGATGCAGTCAGGTAGGGGGGAGGATGGAGCCAGGTGGACAGGAGAGGAGGGGGGTGCAGCCAGGAGGGGGAGGATGGGACCAGGTGGACAGAGAGGGTGCAGACAGGTAGGGGAGGATGGAGCCAGGTGGACAGAAGGGGGGGATTTAGTCAGGTAGGGGGGAGAATAAAGCCAGGTGGACAGAAGGGGGAGGATGGAGCCAGGTGGACAGGAATGAGGGGTGCAGCCAGGTGGAGGGAGGATGAAGCCAGGTGGACAGGAGCAGGAGATGCAGCCAGGTGGAGGGAGGATGAAGCCAGGTGGACAGGAGCAGGAGATGCAGGCAAGTGGGGGGAGGATGGAGCCGGGTGGACAGGAGAGGAGGGGGTGCAGCCAGGTGGGGGGAGGATGGGACCAGGTGGACAGAAGAGGGGGTGTAGCCAGGTAGGGGGAGAATGGAGCCAGGTGGACAGAAGAGGGGGGTGCAGTCAGGTAGGGGGGGGAGGATGGAGCCTGGTGGACAGAAGGGGGAGGATGGAGCCAGGTGGACAGGAATGAGAGGTGCAGCCAGGTGTAGGGAGGATGAAGCCAGGTGGACAGGAGCAGGAGATGCAGCCAAGTGGGGGGAGAATGGAGCCAGGTGGACAGGAGAGGGGGGTGCAGCTGGGTGGACAGGAGGGGGGAGTGTAGCCAGGTAGGGGGAGGGATTGAGCCAGGTGGACAGAAAAGAGGGTGCAGCCAGGTGGAGGGGTCACACACCAGTGACAAGGTCTGGTCCTCCTATGGAAGCCTTCATCCCCAGCGCTTTCTCCACCACATGACAAGTTCTTACCCTGGGGAACTGGCACTGTGCTGCCTCTACATGTCAGGCAGCACCAGCCAGTATTACCTGTCCCAAGATCAGGGGATGGGGTCTCCTACAGGCTGTGAGTCACAGCTCACAAACAGGAGACCTCTAGCTCCTCCCCCATCAGAGCAGCTGATCACTCGGTCCCACCCCCGAGCGCCGGCGGGCTGCAGGAGTAGCTAAGCTTTGGGCTCCACCAGGACAAGTGGCCCGGCATGTATCCTATGGCCAATCTGGGCCTGGGTGGATCCATCCCGGCTGTCTCTGTCCACAATGCTGCCCAGCCTCCTCCTCCAATGACTGCACATCGCCCTGGTAGGGAAGCGGGCAGAGAGCTGACAAAGCTGCTGGACATCAGCACGATCGCCCCTGGCCTGGGGGGGGGGGGGGGTCTGCCTGCTCCTTTTTTCCCACCTAGCGACTCTGCACCAGCAGCCAGCCAGAAGCCGTCTCCTGCTCCTCTCGCTACACTCCACACCACCTGCGAGGGGAAAACCAATCCTCTGAACCGAGCGGCTGTAGCTGTGCCCCTAGGCAGCTGCCTAGTACGCCTAGCGGGAGCGCCAGCCCTGACTGCGAGTATAGGATTGTGTATAAATGATTGTATGATTTTTTTTTCTCCTTTTATTGGTTGAACTAGATGGACTTTTGTCTTTTTTCAACCTGACTAATGTAACTATGATTGTAGAATTAACCACCGGCCACCGCCGAATAAGGGCGGCAGGGTGGTTCCTTAACTCTGGGAGGACGTTATATAACGTCCTCCAAGAATCGCGCACACACAGTAGTCTCCGTGACCGCCGGGTCCGGAGGACCCGGCCCATCACGGTAAATCGCCGCTAGTAGCGGCCGTTTACCACGTGATCGCTCCGTCCAATAATGGAGCGATCACTTGTAAATAAACCGGCGTCATGTGAGGAAGCCGGTTCCTCCCTCCCCTCTCTGTACTGATCGGTACAGTGTGAGAGGAGAGGGGGAGAGAGCGGAGGCAGCAACACTGTGGGCTGGGGATCTGTGACAGTTGCAATATCCCGCGATACTCTGCAATACTCCGCAATACTGACTTCCTGCCGCCGTCATATGACGGCATCAATCAGATATTAACTTTTTTAGCCGGCGATTCCCTAAACCATAAGAATGATCATAGCGGCTGTTCCGCCGCTTGATCGTTCTTACGAGAGGCAAAAAGGGTCCCCCCCCCCCGGAGTCCTCCGGTGCTTCTACAGACTCACCGCTACGATCAAAGCCAGGATTGTTTTTTTTTATTATTATTTCAGGCTTCCTGGCCTAGTGGTGAGATGTGAGGTCTTATTGACCCCATATCTCACTGTAAAGAGGACCTGTCATGCCATATTCCTATTACAAGGGATGCTTACATTCCTTGTAATAGGAATAAAAGTGATCAAAAAATTAATTTTTGTGGAAAAAAGTGTCAAACTAAAAAAAAAAATGTAAAATGAACAATAAAATATAAATATTTTTTTTAAAGCACCCCTGTCCCTGTGAGCTCGCATACGCAAGTCCCGCCTACATATGAAAACGGTGTTTAAACCACACATGTGAGGTATCCTTGCGCACGTTAGAGCGAGAGCAATAATTTTGGCCCTAGACCTCCTCTGCAACTAAAAACATGCGACCAGTAAAAATATTTAAAGTGTCGCCTATGGGGATTTTTAAGTAGCAAAGTTTGGCACCATTCCACGAGCGGTTGCAATTTTGAAGGGTTACATGTTGGGTATCTATTTACTCGCGTAACTTCATCTTTCACATTATGCAAAAACATTGGGCTAACTTTACTGGGTTTTTTTTTTAAGCACAAAACTTTTTTCCGTAAAAAACGCGTTAGAAAAATTGCTGCGCAAATACCGTGCAAAATAAAAAGTTGCAACGACCACCATTGTATTCTAAGGTCTTTGCTAAAAAAGCATATATATATATATATATATATATATATATATATATATATATATATATATATATATATATATATATATATATATATATATATATATATATAATGTTTTGGGGTTCTATGTAATTTTCTAGCAAATAAATGATGATTTTTACATATAGGAGAGAAATGTCAGAAATGGCTTGGGTGCTCCAGAACGCCTGAAGGTGCTCCCTGCATGTTGGGCCTCTGTATGTGGCCATGCTGTGTACAAGTCTCACACATGTGGTATCGCAATACTCAGGAGGAATAGAAGAATGTGTTTTGGGGTGCAATTTGTGGTATGCATATGCTGTGTGTGAGAAATAACCTGCTAATATGACAATTTAGTGAAAAAAAATAATAAAGAAAAAAAAAATCTTGATTTTGCAAAGAATTGTGGGGAAAAAATTACAACTCCAAAAAAGTCACAATGCCTCTTTCTTAATACCTTGGAATGTCCTCTTTCCAAAAAGGGGTCATTTGGGGGGTATTTGTACTTTTCTGGCATGTTAGGGTCTCAAGAAATGAGATAGGCCGTTAGTACTTCAGGTGTGATCAATTTTCAGAGATTGGCACCATAGCTTGTGGACTCTAACTTTCACAAAGACCAAATAATAAACACCAATTTGTACTCTTTTTTTTTAACCAAAGACATGTAGCAGTATACATTTTGGCCAAAATTTATGAAAAAAAATTACTAAATTTGCTAAATTTTATAACAGAAACAAAAGAAAAATACATTTTTTTTTACAGAATTTTCAGTCTTTTTTCTCTTATATTGCAAAAAAATTAAAAACCCAACAGTGATTAAATACCACCAAAAGAAAGCTCTATTTGTGTGAAAAAAAGGACAAACATTTCATTTGGTTACAGCGTTGTATGCCTGAGTAATTGTCATTCAAAATGTGAGAGCAACGAAAGCTGAAAATTGGTCTGGTTATTAAGTGGGTTTAAGTGCCCAGTAGTCAAAATAGTTAAACAAAAGTCTATATTTTTCCGTTCTATGCAATAGAAACCTCCTCCTTTTTTGGGGCTCCTGGCCCCCATAGGCATTGAACAGATTTACGCAACTCAGAGAAAAAGGCTCCTGGTGTCCCAGCAAAGCCAGAGAAACCCAGAAGTGAGGAGAGAGAAGAGATGCAGATTTTCACAGCACTGAATCAAATGAAAGTTCAGGAAAGTAAAATGAGGGGTGGGGGAGAGATGCTGATGTCTAAACAAAATGTTTTACCTTAAATGGGTTGTAAAGGTAAAAGTTTTTTCACCCTAATGCATTCTATGCGTTAAGGTGAAAAAACATCTGCGGATTATTTGCCCCCCAGCCCCCCCGTTTATTTACCTGACCCCTCGAAAGTCCTGCACCGTGAACACGCTTGCTTCTCAGCCAGGCTTCTCAGCTCATTCATTGGTTGATTAAAAGCAGCGCAGCCATTGGCTGGCGCTGCTGTCAATCACATCCAATGATGCAGCGCCCCAAGTGAGTGATACAGTGAGCGGCTATGGCCGCCGGCTGTATCACAGGAGCGCGCCTGCAAGAACTCATCACCATGCGATGAAGGTGATGAGTTCTTGCGAGGGGGAGCCGAGACAGCAGCCGAGGGACCCCAGAAGGACCCCAATAGACCAGGTTCAAATCCAAATCCAAGCATAACATGTTTGTCATTTAAAAACATTTAAATAAAAAAAAATCCTTTACATACCCTTTAATGCAAGGAATGCATTTGCAACATATTGTTTTTTTGTTTTTTGTGAAGGAAAGAATCAATGTTTGAGTGTAACCAATACTAAGGGATTATATTACTTGCAGCACTGGGAGTTTTATATTCCAGGAGAATTTCAGACTAAAACACAGGAATTGTATCATTTTAATTGTCACCGTTTTGAATTCCACTTTAATCTGATACACAATTGGTGGATGTTTTCATCATTATTATTGAATTTGTTCCCCATCAGTATTTTGGATTATCACATCAAAATATGTTTTATTTACAGGAGTGTAACACTTTTATAGTACTGGAATAGATAAAAAGTTCTTCCAACGATTGAACGTTTACACTGTACTAGACAATAATCACAGTTACTGGTGCAAAGCTGAAAAATCTGAAATCTACAGTCATACATTTATAATATGTCTTATGAGAGATCGAACTGAGCAAAGACAAAGGGTGGGTCCAGGGGCAAAAAGATGACTGGCTTGGAATGGGACGTTAAATGATAATATGTCTGTCTGTCCGATGGAGGTGCAATTGTCCATGCAGCAGTTATGACATTTTAATGAAGCCGATCTCTGGATGGGAAGCATAGAGTTTATATATATATATTATATATATATATTAAAAAAAAAAAAAGGTATTCCATGACATCTTCCTTTCCAAGTCCTGTTCTTGGAGGATAGCATCCTTGTTGTGCATCATTTATTTTTATCTCCTATTATAGACAGAATTTCTCACTGCTTAGGACATTTTTACAATTGCTGCTAAATGTGCCCAAGTGCTTGAGCATTATTTCATTTCAATGGCCAGAATTAGACCCCATACACACTATACAACTCTTGTTGTCAGATTTCCTTTAGATTTACCAAAATCATGTAGTGCAAGGGCCTGCCTGATTACATATAATTTGAAACTCTTAAAAGTGGAGTTTCGCCCCAAAAAATTAAATTAAAACCCAGCAGCTACAAATACTCCAGGGCACCCACGATGTCCAAAGTCTTGCGGCTTCATAGCCTGGTTCCCTACTGCACATGCACGAGTCGCGCTACACATCCCGACTGGTCCCTGCTGTCTTCTAGGACCTGTGTGTCTCCCAGAAGACAGCAGGGGGAGGTCGGATGTAGATCTATGGCCAGAAGTGGGAGTACAATTTTTGGGTGGAACTCCACTTTAATGTTTGACCTCATATTATATAATTTTGGCAAATCTAAAAGAACAAGAAAAAAAAAAATCTACAGAAAATTGTGTGTATCCAGTTCAAGTTTTTGTAAAAGCTTTAGACACTTGCTAGCGTGAGGCATATTTTTTTTTTTTCTCCCTCTGCAAAACCACTGCTGACTTCTAGGAGAGTTAAACAAACATTCTGTGTGCATGAAGTGATACTAAACAGAAGTGTTAATTGCCATAATTCATTCAGCTCCCTGTAAGCCTTTATTGAACATAAAATGTGTATTTTGTTTTTATGTATTAATATGGTGTAGGCACAGCATCTGCATCCAATGCTTTACAGGTATCTGTATCTTTTGGGAGTTTTAGTGAATGTAATCAATCAGTATACTATATCTTGCCCCCAAAGTGTTTAGCAATAGGAGGACATGGAGGAGGGAGAAATGGGTAGTATCATTTACCACTGTGTATACACCCACATGTATGACTCTATAGTCACATGGGTGTCACAGGTAAGAAAAAGGAGGCGAAAATGAAAAAAATTTTTTTAGAAAGCAACTGAAAATGGAGCATGCCTAGTAGATGACAAAAGGTGGTCTACAGCTGTAGTGGGGACAAGGAGGGAGGGACAGCTGAAGGCAATATTAACCAGGTTTATTTCCCTGTACACAAAACAAATGCCCCACTGACTTTGTGAAAATGCACACTCAGTTATACAGCATGTAAATAAGAGTTTATCATAGTCCAAGTTTATCATTTTAACATGATACATTATGTGGGCCGTAGCGCAAAAAGGAGGTAATATAGAGCAAACTGCATTTCATTCATACTACTTACTTTATCCATTTAGTGACCTGTGTCCCAATTCAAAGTATCGATTTAGTGTGATGTGTAATGTGTAATTGTAGAGTGCATTAACGCATATTTAAAACAAAAATGTAATTATATTGCAGCTTACCACATGACTTCAGCCTTGAGAACAATTTAAAGTGGATGTAAACCCCCCCCCCCCCATACACCAAATTAAGTTTACAGCCTCAGATGATACACAGAGATTAACCAAATCTCCCTACATAGGTTTTATATGTATATATTTGCTGTGTTCACATTTATATACCATTTAGAAAGTTGAGATTGTGTTGGTAGATTTCCTTTTCCTGGTTAATGTCTGGGCATACAGCCAAGATAGCTAACATTGCTGATTGGAGGAAAAGCACACACCCCTCTGATCATAGGCAGAGACTCTCAGAGATGTTTTGTAATAGGAACTTCTCTCTGCTAATCTATTTTAGCAACCTCCTTTGACAAAAGATTCAGGCTGCTTTTGCCTAAAAAGTAAAAAAAATATGTCTGGAGTTCTCTGGTTGATAACAGAGGAACCGTTCAGAAGAGATCTATAAGACTTGGCTCATTGAAAATAGATAACAAAATACTGCAGATATACAGGTAAAACTCAAAAAATTAGAATATGATGCAAAAGTTAATTTCACTAATGCAACTTAAAAGGTGAAATATATGAGATAATTCAGGCTGTGATTTATCATAATTGTGATGATCATGGCTTACAGCTCATGAAAACCCCAAATCCACAATCTGAGAAAATTTGAATATTGTGAAAAGGTGCAATATTCTAGGCCAGTGATGGCGAACCTTGGCACTCCAGATGTTTTGGAACTACATTTCCCATGGTGCTCAACTACACTGCAGTGTGCATGAGCATCATGGGAAATGTAGTTCCAAAACATCTGGAGTGCCAAGGTTCGCCATCACTGTTCTAGGCTCAAAGTATCCCACTCTAATCAGCCAATTAAGCCATAATACCTGCAAATGGTTCCTGAGCCTTTAAATGGTTTCTCAGTCTGGTTCAGTAGGAATCACAATCATGGGGAAGACTGCTGACCTGACAGTTGTACAGAAAACCATAATTGACACCCTCCATAAGGAGGAAAAGCCTCAAAAAAGTTAATTGCAAAAGTAGTTGGATGTTCCCAAAGTGCTGTATCAAAGCACATTAATAGAAAGTTATGCGGAAGAGAAAAAAAAAAAAGTGTGGAAGAAAAAAGGTGCACAAGCAGCAGGGATGACCGCAGCCTGGAGAGGATGGTTAGGAAAAGCCCATTCAAAAGCATTGGGGACTTTCACAAGGAGTGGACTGAGGTTGGAGTCAGTGCATCAAGAGCCACCACACACAGACGGATCCTGGACACAGGCTTCAAATGTCGTATTCCTCTTGTCAAGCCACTCCTGAACAACAAACGTCAGAAGCATCTTACCTGGGCTAAAGAAAAACAGCTCAGTGGTCCAAAGTCCTCTTTTCTGATGAGAGCAAATTTTGCATCTCATTTGGAAACCAAGGACCCAGAGTATGGAGGAAGAATGGAGAGGCACACACTGCAAGATGCTTGAAGTCCAGTGTGAAGTTTCCACAGTCTGTGATGATTTGGGGAGCCATGTCATCTGCTGGTGTTGGTCCACTGTGCTTCATTAAGTCCGGGGTCAACGCAGCCGTCTACCAGGAGATTTTGGTGCACTTCATGCTTCCTTCCGCAGACAAGCTCTATGGGGATACGGACTTAATTTTCCAGTAGGACTTGGCACCTACCCACACTGCCAAAAGCACCAAAACCTGGTTCAATGATCGTGGGATTACTGTGCTTGATTGGCCAGCAAACTCGCCTGACCTGAACCCCATAGAGAATCTATGGGGCATTGCCAAGAGAAAGATGAGACACATGAGACCAAACAATGCAGAAGAACTGAAGGCCGCTATTGAAGCATCCTGGTCTTCCATAACACCTCAGCAGTGCCACAGGCTGATCGCTTCCATGTCATGCCGCATTGAGGCAGTAATTGCTGCAAAAGGGGCCCGTACTGAGTACATATGCATGCTTATACTTTTCAGAGGTCCGATTTTGTTCTTTTCACAATCCTTGTTTTATTGATTGCATGTAATATTCTAATTCTCTGAGATTGTGGCTTTGGGGTTTTCATAAGATGTAAGCCATAATCATCACAATTATGATAAATCACGGCTTGCACTATCTTGCTTTACATGTAATGAGTCTATCTCATATATTAGTTTCACCTTTTAAGTTGCATTAGTGAAATAAATGAACTTTTGCACGATATTCAAATTTTTCGAGTTTCACCTGTATGTGTCCAGCTCAAATTTCATGAATCGGATTTACATCCACTTTAAGTAACTTCTGCTGTGATCGATTTAGGACTTGCTTAACAGTGCCTGCAGCTACAGAGTTCTGGAAGGGCTTATGGTAAAGCTTCTTTGCTAGGAAGCTGTTAATACTTTAGTGTCCATGGCCTTGTCACAGTTTAACAGTTATCTTGTCATTACTAAATTACAGAGTCTGCTACTAAACATGATAGTTGCCCATTATCCAACCATTGTTTAAAAAGTATTAAGTCCTGGCCACAGTTAAAGTATACGGATCAAGAATTCAGTCTTTATCTGCAAGTTTGTTGCAGGTCAAAAAGGCACAAAAAAAAAAAAAAAAAAAAAAAAAAAAAAACTTGCATTTATACTTGAAGCGGACCTCCAGCACGTGCGGGCCCCCCCACAAAAATTAAGTCAGCAGCTACAAATACTATAGCTGCTGACTTATAATATTAAGACACTTGACATCGCTGGATTCTAGGACAGGCGGCACCCCAGCCAATTTTGCTCTCGGGTGCTGCAACAGTCGTTTGTGGTAAGGGAAACCAGCAGTGAAGCCTTTTGGCTTAACAGCCGGTTTCGTATTGTGCATGCATGAAGCGTGCTGCACTGAGAAAGCTTTTCTTTTGGGTGGAGCTCCGCTTTAAGTACTTCAATAAATTAAATTGCTATGGTCAGCTTGGTGCTCCCCTCTCTTCTCTTAAGCTGGTAGAATATGCATCAGATATTCCATTTGAAGCCCATATGTATGCTGCCAAAAAAAAGCACACTGCAATCAATGGTTCAGAACAGTGGCGGTACGTCCATAGAGGCCGTAGGAGCACCGCCCCCTCTCACTCCTGCACCGCCACTGAAAAACAATACATAGATTCATGCATTGCATGCGTTTGGCATGGCACAGTGGCGACAATTTTTGGGCACAGTGGCGACAATTGATGGGCACAGTGAGGCTGCAATTGTTTTTGTTTTTTGTTTGTGTCCCCCCCCAAACATTTTGAGCACCAGCCGCCACTGGTTCAGAAGCATGTTACAATGCCAGAGGTTTATAGGTGTTGGAGACAAAGCAAAAACACAATACTGCATACAAAGTGTACTTTAATGTCCTGAAAGGCACAAAACATGCCAAGATGTATAACACTAGTGAGACAATCCTTCAGGTGTTTTAAGTGGCAGACAGACGTTTGGCACTACATAGCTCATACTGCTACAGTCTAACCACTTCTCATCAGCTCCTTACACATGTTACAATGGCTACGGTATGTCAATAGTACTAATCAATAGCACTAAACAGCCAATTTAACTATTCCATAAACAATCTATGTGAATGATTTATATAGATTTGATGTTTGTCTAGGGGGACCAGGAACAGCAGTTTTATATACCCAAGCTCTCCTGGTATCTAGTGTTCTTTTCTCCTCCGACAGTGAAATGTCCCTCAGCCTCCTCATGCCCAATGCAGTTCTGTGGGCTCTGCATTGGGCTTGATGTCAAGAGGGCATCCAACCACCAGAGTATGGGCGAGAAGAGGCTGTGGGGTGCGGTCTCATAGCCTGGAGGGAGCAGGGGATTAGTCAAGTAAAAGTGCTTTTTGCGGCCCCCCCCCCCCCCCACTAGACTTAAAGCCCAACACCATATTTCTCAGCCAGACTATTTTGTTCCAGGAGTAGTATGGGAGCTTGCCAGAACACAGCGCTGTATATAGCTGAGGCTCCATACAGTTAACACAGTGCATCCAGCAAGCACACCTGTGCAGTAAATAGTTTCCATCAGCTTGGCCTAAACAGACTAGTTAAAAGAAACATTGAGTTGGGCTTTGGAGCTGGTTCACACCAGAACACAGTGCAGTAAAGACGCATTCCGTGCATGCTTCCCACACTTCAAAAATGCACTGCCTTTGCGATCTGCTGCAGGTGTTAATACATTAACAGCATCCAAAATGCAAATCGCAAATGCAGTGCATCTGCTGACACCAGATCACATGTTAGTACAGCGTGTGTTTTTCAAACGTAGCGCATGCACTACTTTGTGTGATTTGCAACCCATTTAAATGCATGCGCTGCCAAATTGCCTACTGGGAATGCACCGTAATCACACACCACTTTCCTGTGCATTCCTGGTGTGAACCAGCTCTAAAACAAGCATTTTAACCTTGCAGTGCATGGGCAGCCCCACTGCAAATTATAATTTTACTTTCTACAGAGTTCAGCTTTAACATTTTTGTAAAAATGTTGCCTAGTAACAATGACCAGCATGTGGACATCTCCACTAGAGCTTTGTGTGAAGGCTGACCAAAGATGGAAAATATACATCATATTTAATTCCCTGTAATAATACTACAACTGCAAGCTACTACAAAAAATATTTTGTCATACAAAAATATGGGTAAAAAGTGAAATGGATTTTCTCATATAAAGTGTACAAAACTAAGGCTAAAGTTAACTACAAGACATTGATGGTGGAGTTTTCACCTTGTGCTGCATACAGAATGGCTCTTCCTCCTGGTCTTGTCATGAGAATGGAAGAGTAATCAGTCCCCTTTAGCACAAAGAAGTAAAAAACATATACTCAGTGCAATGTAAGCATTCCAAAGCCAATGCAGCACTATTAACAGGACTTCAGTCACTGTATGGTTTCTTTGGAGTGCGTTCCTCTTCTGCCCCCTTTTTCTTCATGCTGTACAAAGGATCGACAAGTTTGTTGTGAACGTGCATTAATCCTGTAAATGTGAGAGTAGAGTTAATAATCTACAGGAGAATCCAACTCCCTAATTGTTTTCTATTCCAGAGCACCCAATTAAAGCTGAATTCCAAGTAGGTTTTCTTTTGCATAGTTACAGTACATTGGTCCAGCTTGAAGCAATAGAAGTTTACATATTCCATACCTTGCGGATTCCTATGGAAGTGGAGAATCATTGTAGTATTTGCCATTAGTACAGGGATCCCGAGTCCGGTGCTCTGCTTCTTTGTAACCACATGAGGTCAATGGCTTAGCACAGGCACCGTTCACATAATGCCATGCATTTTTTCTTGATGAATGCAAAGCATTCTCTGATTGGGAAGAAGGCAAAAAAGTGGGGCAATTATGTCACATTCTTCACCTCATCCAGCAAACCCTTTGCATCAATTATGAAAAAGGTGTTCTTTGAATGGCAGAAATGGAAAACCGCAGCGACAGCTAATACAGCGATTCACAGCTTCCACAGGGATTGGCCAGATATGGAATAAGTGAAATAGTAAAAGGTTAAAGCAAAACCAATTTAACTGTGAAAAAAAAAAACATATGGCGTTCAGCTTTAATGGGCAAATCCAGGTTCACACTGCTCCGACATGCAAGTTGGACGACTTCCAACCTGACGTCACAGGGCAGACTTCCATGCGACTTAAGGTGAATTCCCACAGCAAAATAAAAATGGCGTTGGGTCCCCCTTCCACTCCTCAAAATCCATATCAGACCATTACCCGAGCATGCAGCCTGGTAGGTCAGGAAATAGAGAGCGGAGGGGGCAACAAGAGAGCACCACCTGGACCATACCAGGCAACATGTCCTCAGCATGAAGGGGGTAGGTGCTTTGGGGGCAGGGGGGCTTTGCAGCTTCAGTCCCAAATCACCTTGCCATGGGGACAAGGGCCTCTTCCCGACGACCCAGGGCAGTGGTTGTGGGGGTCTGCTGGCAGGGGGCTTTTCAGAATATGGAAGCCACCTTTAACAAGGGGGGCCCAGATCCTGCCTCTACCCCCTACTCATTAACCAGAAAAAGAGGAAGAGAAGAGAAAAAAAATTTATATATATATATATATATAAATTTTTTTTCTCTCTTCTCCCTCTTTTTCTGGTTAATACACACACACACACACACTTTTTTTTTTAGGAAGGATTTTGAAATATGCCGCAAAGGGTTTACCTTTAAAATATTTCACAGTCTTCACCCGAAGTTCTAGAGTTGCATCTTCATCGCAGACAAACACTGTGCTAGGGTGTTGCTGAAAGGCAGACACTGTCCACATATGATTTACACCTTCTTCTATGGCTTTGTAAAGGGCAAAGGCTTTATGGGCACCTGTGATAAGGATCATTACCTGCAAATCACAATAGATATTGACTTTAAAGCTGAAGTTTAATCTGCTAATATTTTGTGAACTCTAGTTCATCACTCCTCTCT
Source organism: Rana temporaria (assembly GCF_905171775.1). NCBI lineage: Eukaryota > Metazoa > Chordata > Amphibia > Anura > Ranidae > Rana > Rana temporaria. The sequence continues at coordinate 262,043,376 of NC_053491.1, forward strand.
TCTTAAATATGCCAATAATTTTTTAAATCAAACCAGCTTTCATTACATATCCTGTTTTAGACACCGTAACCTCTGAGTGTCCATGACTGAAAAAACTGAATAAATGACTGGTGAGGGCCTAGGATAAATTAGCTGAGAAGGAAAGAATTGGAGGATAACCTCCAGCCAGGAAATGAGGCAGACCATTTGACTTGCTGTAGCTAATGTACATTGCGAAAAGCGCTTGAGGAGAGATTTACTTTCACACTGGGGCAGGACGTGCGGTGGCGGTATAGTGCCGCTAAAAATAGCAGTGCTATACCATCGGAATTGCCGCGGAATTCGGCCGCTAGCGGTGCAGTATTAACCCCTACTAGCGGCTGAAAAAGGGTTAATACTGCCGGCAATGCGCCTCTGCAGAGGCACATTGCTGGCGGTATTACCGCGGTGTCCCATTGTTTTTTTGGGAAGGAGCGGTATACACACCGCTCCTCTCACTGCTCAATGCTGCTTGCAGGAGATTTTTTTGTCTCCCGCCAGCGCATCGCCTCAGTGTGAAAGCCCTCGGGCTTTCACATTGAGAATGCTGGGGCAGGAGTTTCAGGCGGTCTTTGGGCACTAGTTTTAGTGCTAAATCGCCTGAAAAAAGTGTGAAAGGGGCCTAAAACTGGTCCACACAGAATCTGGTACAGCTGTGTATGGTTGCCAATGACCTTTCAACTTCAGCTTGTTTAAATTTAGCTTTGATAATCAAACCTGGAAGCCAACTGGTTTCAATGCAGAGTTGCACCAGATTTTTCACTCTCGAGTTTTAGTAAATAACCCCCATGGTGTGCAGTGAAAACAGAATAAACCAATTTCAGTACAGGAGAGGAGCCTGTACAGATTATTATTTTTTAAATACGGTCACCATTGCAGTACAGCGTTCATCATATAACTGGTGTGGTGGTGATCAGGGACACTGACCGACAGTATGAAAACTTTTTTTTACAAATACACACACACACACACACACACTACGATTGCTTATACCAGTGTATTTTATTGCTATAAGCAAGCATTTCACTGAATAAAAAACGCATTCAGTGTTTGTTTTGATTAGCTGTGATCGGCCAGAGCCAATCACAGTACAAATAGGCTGCGATTTGCCCTGTTTGTACCATGTGATCACACTGACCAATCACAGCTAGCACACAATTTTACACCATGGATGGCATGAAAAGAAGCCATTCATTGTGTACAACTATAATGGGTCATAGCAGTCACATGCTATGTACTGACAGCGAGCTGGTACACTGATCAGCCATCGGCTGTGTCCTATGACGCATCCAGTAACAGATTGCGCCACAACACGGCGCAGTCCAGAAGGACAGCATAAGATGTCCACCCGGATCGATGAAAGACCTAACACAATATGACGGCCGGGCAGTAACTGGTTAACATGCTTTCTAAATGACCAGTATAGTAAAAAAAAAGTCTTGAAATTGCTTTTTAACCTTATATGGAAAACTTTCAAACAAGAATCTCAGTGTAATTGGTACCTCTTTTGCATCCATCACTGTCCCCACACCAACCGTCAATGCCATAGTAGGCACATTGGAGAGATTACCATCAAAGAAGCGTGCATTTGCCAGTATGGTGTCCATAGCCAAGGTCTTCACTCTAGTTCTAGAGACCAGACTTGACCCTGGTTCATTAAAAGCTATGTGACCATCGGGTCCGATGCCTGGTAAAAGACAACCAAAAAAATATGATGCGACCATAGCCATAGTAAAACATGCATGCATGCATACATACATACATACATACATACATACATGGAAAAAAAAGCCTACTCTAAAGCAATGGTCTTACAAAACTCCAATCCTTCAAAGCTTTTTGGCATTTTCCTTTCGGTTGGGCAACTGCTAAAGACATGGGAAAACACCCCACCCACACATACGCTGTACTGCTGGCTATCTACAGGAATTCATTAAAAAATGGCAATTACTAGCAGAGGGGTAGCTTTTTTTACACTTTGGAAATTGTTAGAGCATAGCGGGAGACAAGTTTTATATGATATTTTTCTTAAAGTCAGCATATTGGAACACAAGGCCTGGTAGTATCTAACCAGACACCTCACTACATGTTTAGAAGGATATACCTATAACAGGACAAATCAATGAAATTAAGTGTTCCCAATCTGAAGTCTATGGGTGATTGGTAGTCCATAAACAGATTGCCACCAGCTCAGAATTAGCTGGGTAAAAAAAAATCAAAATATTTTTATGCATAAACCATAAGGATTTCTTCATACACGTCTGTGTTGATAAATTTTCGCCCACTGGCGAAATGAAAAAGATCAACAGTATATAGTCAGGTTAACACTATACACGTCTACTGGAGGGGAATGTGAGGCCCCTTTCACACGGACGGATAGAATGGTGCTTTTAGCTGGGGATTTTACCGCAGCTAGAAGCACACAATGCTTTCCTACGACACCCTTCACACACTATGGTTACCTGCGGTTTTGTGCGAATAGAAAAAAATAGAACTGAATGCGTCCGAGGCACATAACCGAAGGTAACCCCAGTGCACTGTGTCAGCTGTGTTTAGTATGAATCTTGAGGGGGGAACTCCACGGCAAATTTCAAATAAAAAACCGGCATGGGTTCCCCCTCCAAGAGCATACTAGGCCCTTGGGTCTGCTATGGATTTTAAGGGGAACCCCCGTACGGCAAAAAAACGGGGTGGGGGTCCCCCCAAAATCTATACCAGACCCGTATCTGAGCATGCAGCACGGCCGGTCAGGAAAGGGGGTGGGGACAAGCGAGGCCGTGCCAGGCCGCATGCCCTCAACATGGGGAGGTAGGTGCTTTGGGGCAGGGGGGCGCCCTGCGGCCCCCCACCCCAAAGCACCATGTCCCCATGTTGATGAGGACAAGGCCTCTTCCCGACAACCCTGGCCATTGGTTTCGGGTCTGGGTTAATAAGGGGGCCCCCAGATCCCGGCCCCCCACCCTAGGTGAATGAGTATGGTACCACTACCCATTCACTAATGGCGGCGATCAGCGATTTTTTTCGTGACCGCGACATTATGGCGGACACATCGGACAATTTTGACACATTTTTGGGACAATTGTCATTTTCACAGCAAAAAATGCTATAAAAATGCATTGTTTACTGTGAAAATGACAATTGCAGTTTGGGAGTTAACCACTAGGGGGCTGGATGTGTGACGTCATTGATCGTGCTTCCCTATATCAGGGAACACACGATCAATCACAGCACCACAGTGAAGAACGGGGAAGCTGTGTTTACACACAGCTCTCCTCGTTCTTCAGCTCCAGGGACCGATCGCGGGACTCCAGGGACCGATCGGGTCCGCGGAGATTCGGACCGGGGCGCGCGCCCACGGCTGGGCATTTAAAGAGGACGTTCAGGTACGTGCTTGTGCCCAGCCGTGCCATTCTGCCGACGCATAAGTGCAGAAGGCGGTCCTTAAGTGGTTAAAGTAATTAGTCAGCTCCGGGGGGCGTTCTGCCGGGGCCCCGCTTTCTTCTTTTAAGCTCTTTTACGAGCGCCGCCCCCCCCCCCCCGAGCTTCTTCAACGTCTTCTGCCGGGGGGGGGTCCCAGTCTTCACCGCCGTCTGGTTCTCTTCCACCGGGGGGCGCTTTCTTCTTTAGCTCCTTTACGAGGGCCCCCCTCCCCCGGGCTTCTTCGATGTCTTCTGCCGGGGGGGGGGGGGGGGTCCCGGTCTTCACCACCCTCTGGTTCTCTTCCGCCAGGGGCCCCCCGGGCCTCTGTCACCTTCTCTTCGATGTTGACACGTCGCTTCCTCCCACTGTAATGCCGTGTGTGTGGCTCGCACCAATTTATATAGGCCTTTTATGACGTCACAGTCCCATCATGCTCCGGGTGTTGACATAAGGGGGCTGATATCACCCAGAGCATGATGGGACTGTGACATCATAAGAGGCCTATATAAAAATCGGTGCGAGCCACACACGGCATTACAGCGGGAGGAAGCGACGTGTCAACATCGAAGAAGGCAGATGGCGACAGAAGCCCGGGCCCCCCCCCCCCCCGTTCGTAAAAGAGCTAAAGAAGAGAGCAGAGGCCCCCAGCAGAAGAGAACCAGACGGCGGTAAAAACCGGCCCGGGAACCCCCCCCCCCCCCCCCGGCAGAAGAAGCCCTCACTCTTAAAAGAACTTAAAGGAAGAAAGCGGGGGCCCCGGCAGAACGCCCCCCGGAGCAGACTAATAAATTACTTTAAAATCCCTGTGTAGTGTTTTTACATTTTTTTCCCGCCAGGTGAATGGGTAGGGGTACGATACTCATTCACCTAGGGTGGGGGGCCGGGATCTGGGGCCCCCTTATTAACCCAGACTCGAAACCAACGGCAAGGATTGTCGGGAAGAGGCCTTGTCCTCATCAACATGGGGACATGGCGCTTTGGGGTGGGGGGCCGCAGGGCGCCCCCCTGCCCCAAAGCACCTATCTCCCCATGTTGAGGGCATGCGGCCTGGCACGGCCTCGCTTGTCCCCACCCCCTTTCCTGACCGGCCGTGCTGCATGCTCGGATACGGGTCTGGTATGGATTTTGGGGGGACCCCCACGCCGTTTTTTCCGGCGTGCGTGTGTTCCCCTTAAAATCCATAGCAGACCCAAGGGCCTGGTATGCTCTTGGAGGGGGAACCCATGCCGATTTTTTATTTGAAATTTGGCGTGGAGTTCCCCCTCAAGATTCATACTAAACGCAGCTGACACAATGCACTGGGGTTACCTTCGGTTATGTACGATGTACCCCATACTCATTCACCTAGGGTGGGGGGCCGGGATCTAGGGGCCCCCTTATTAACTCAGACCCGAAAACAATGGCCAGGGTTGTCGGGAAGAGGCCTTGCCCTCATCAACATGGGGGACAGGGTGCTTTGGGGGTTCCCCTTAAAATCCATAGCAGACCCAAGGGCCTGCTATGCCCTTGGAGGGGGGAACCCATGCCGTTTTTTTATTTGAGATTTGGCGTAGAGTTTGCCCCCTCAAGATTCATACCAGACATAGTGTTTTGTATTGGCAGGGATCCAAGTTGGATCCCTGTTCAATATCGTGCTGCGGCTAAACGCAACCACAGCTAATTGCACTGTACAAATGCAGCTGACCGCTGTGCCTGGAGTCTTGAATTCCAGCAAAAGATGAACATGCTTTTATCTGCGGCAAAATAGCCGTCCGTGTGAAAGGGGCCTAAAGGAGACTATGGAAGCTAAACATCAGCAACCATTTTTTCTTGGAATCTTCTATCCTTTGTGTGAATGCCATTACCATGATTTTAGGGTGAGGGCGATGTTGTACTATGCATAAGAAAATGCGTCCGAGTAAAGTAAGCCATACACTGAGGATAGAACAGAGTTTCTAAGAGTACACCTTTACCTGGAGTTCCAGTTTAAAAACTGTTAGCCAACAAAAGATGCAGTTAATTGTCAAAAAGACAGGAAAACATGTAACTAAATTAGGCAATATACAGTGCATCTGGAAAGTTCACAGCACTTCACTTTTTCCACATTTTGTTATGCAACAGCCTTATTCTAAAATGGATTCTCTACCATACAGGCCTGATTGGTCGAGTGTTGCAGAGATGGTTCTTCTGGAAGGTTCTCCTCTCTCCAGAGAAATGATGGAGCTCTGTCAGAGTGACCTTCGGGTTCTTGGTCACCTCCCTGATTGACTAAGGCCATACTCCCCCGATTGCCAAGTTTGGCCGGGCGGCCCGCTCTAGGGAGAGTCCTGGTGGTTCTAAACTTCTTCCTTTTACAGATGATGGAGGCCACTGTGCTCAATGGGAAGAACATTTTCTCTACCCTTCCCTAGATCTGTTCCTCAATACAATCCTGTCTCGGAGGTCTACAGACAATTTCTTGAACTTCGTGGCTTATTTTGTCCTCCGACATGAACTGTGGGACCTTATGACAGGTGTGTACCTTTCCAAATCATGTCCAATAAACTGAATTTACCACAGGTGGACTCCAATCAAGTTGTAGAAACATCAAGGATGATCAGTGGAAACAGGATGCACATGAGCTCAATGTGGAGTGTCATGGCAAAGGCTGTGAATACTTATGTACATGTGATTTTTTTGCCCCCATTTATAAAATTTGCAAAAAATTCAAAACAAAAAAAACTTTTCACGTTATGTTGTGAGGTTTGTAGAATTTTTAGGAAACAATAAATGTAATCCATTTTTAAATAAGACTGTAACATAACAAAATGTGGAAAAAGTGAAGCGCTGTGAATACTTTCCGGGTGTATTGTATATACAAATTGACAGATGGTGAGAAAGGTGTTGATGAAGAAGATGTCACCTTTAACCAGTAGCCGACCGCGCACCGTCATACGGCGGCAGGTCGGCTCTCCTGGGCGAGAGCCCGTAGCTATACGGTGGCTCTTCGAGCCGCCACTAGGGGGCGCGTGCGCGCCCCCGACTCCCGTGCGTGTGCCCGGCGGGCTCGATCGCCGCCGGGCACACGCGATCGCTCATTACAGAGCGGGGACCGGGAGCAGCGTGTGTAAACACACAGCTCTCGGTCCTGTCAGCGGGGGAAATGCTGATCTTCTGTTCATACAATGTATGAACAGAGGATCAGTGTTTCCCCTAGTGAGGCCACCCCCCCCCCCCCCCCACAGTAAGAACACACTCAGGGACATACTTAACCCCTTCACTGCCAGTGGCATTTTTATAGTAATCCAATGCATTTTATAGCACTGATCGCTATAAAAATGCCAATGGTCCCAAAAATGTGTCAAGAGTCCGAAGTGTCCGCCATAATGTCGTAGTACCGAAAAAAAAAAAAAAAAAAATAAAAAAAAAAAAAAAAAAATCGCTGATCGCCGCCATTACTAGTAAAAAAAATATATTAATAAAAATACCCCCTATTTTGTAAACGCTATAACTTTTGCGCAAACCAATCAATAAACGCTTATTGCGATTTTTTTTACGAAAAATATGTAGACGAATATCGTATCGGCCTAAACTGAGGAAAAAAAATGTTTTTTTATATATTTTTGGGGGATATTTATTATAGCAAAAAGTAAAAAATATTCATTTTTTTCAAAATTGTCGCTCTATTTTTGTTTATAGCGCAAAAAATAAAAACAGAGTTGAGCAAATACCACCAAAAGAAAGCTCTATTTGTGGGAAAAAAAGGACGCCAATTTTGTTTGGGAGCCACGTAGCACGACCGCGCAATTGTCAGTTAAAGCGGCGCAGTCCCGAATCGCAAAAAGTGCTCTGGTCTTTGGGCAGCAATATGGTCCGGGGGTTAAGTGGTTAACAGACATTTCACCAGCATTCTATAAAATATAAGGCCTCGCTTGTAGACATGCCTGAGGAAAAGGTCTGTCTCAAGCAGAGCAACCATTCAGGAATATACGAGAAGAAACGTGAATCCGATTGGGCAATGCGAGACTACATACTCTCAATTATTTCCTTAAAGTGGAGTTCTACCCTAAAGTGAAACTTCTCGCTCATCGGATTCCTGATTCGATTCATTGACACCTTTCAGGGGGAGGGGGGGGGGGTGCAGATACCTGTAAAATACAAAGCGCCTCAGTGTGAAAGGTGTCTGAACTGGTCACTCTTGCTGTTGCCCAATCCCTGCACTCTATTTTTTACAGTACTTATGGTGCAAAAAAGGGGACGTCAGCTTTAAGTCCTGTATTAATCTGCAGGTCTGATTGAGGAACAGTCAAAGAAAACAGCAGATATCACAAACCATGAGCATTTTTCCTGAGATGGGGAGCTTGCCAGAATAATGTAAACATTTATTTCTGTCAGTTTTTTTAACGCAACATTTTCATTGCAGCTGTTGGCATTAAATTATAAGAAATTCCACATATTCTTGCAATGTGCTTTATAGGATAAAAAAAAAAAAACTTTAACCATGTCAGCCCTGAAATAATTTACTCCCCAATGACCAGAGCATTATTTGCGATACAGCACTGCGTCGTTTTAACGGACAATTGTGCGGTCATGCGGCGATGTACCCAAAACAGAATTGCTGCCCTTTTTTTCTAGAGATATCTTTTGGTGCCATTTAATCACCTCTGCGGTTTTTATTTTTTAAACTGTATAAAAAAAAAAAAAAAAAGTAGAAGGACGACACACACAGTTTAGGCAGATATGTATTCTCCTTTTTCTTTTTTTACTTTTTGAAGACAATCGCAATAAGCGTATATTGATTGGTTTAGATTTATGGCATTTTCATTTTTTTTATTAGTAATGGCGTTTATCAGGACTGCAACATTGCGGCGGACAAAATCGGACACTTGACACTATTTTGGGACCAGACATTTATACAGCGATCAGAGCTAAAAATAGCCATGATTACTGTGTAAAATGTCACTGGCAGGGAAGGGCTTAAACAATAGGGGGCGATCAAGGGGTTAAGCGTGTTCCCTCAGTGTGTTCTAACTGTAGGAGGGAATGGGCTCACTAGGATATGACAAAGATCACTGCTCCCAATCACAGGAAGCAGTAGCTCCCCGACTTGTATCTAGGCAGACCAGGGAAATGCCTTGTTTACATAGGCATCGCCCTGTTCTTCCTCTACTTGCCACAATTTCGGGCCACCAGCGGACATAAAGTCCACAGGGCCCACAGGCTAGCCTGCGATGATGGAGGGATGTATGGGTATGCCCATTTATGTACCCGTGCCATTCTGCCGACGTACATCAGCGCGCGGCAGTCAGCAAGTAGTTAAAAACATTAGCCTAATTGTCCACCTCTTGCCCTCTGCATTCCACACAATGTTTTTCACTACAGATCTGTGGACAACCTCATTCAAGAGTACGACCCAAGCAATAGACCCACATTGTGTTCACAAGTCTGCAACTGGCTTTTCCAATAGGTCTATAGAGAAAAGAGACCATACATGCACAGTATGCCATGGCCTGCTGGCTAAGTGGAGAGGATGGGTGAACTGCCTAAAGCAGTGTAGGCTGCTATAGGTGGTTGCTCGCTGAGGTCTATAATAAGAACTATGAAATGCTAAGGGTTAGGCATGAGATGCGGTTCAGCTATTTTATAAAAGTTTTTTTCTTAATCCTTAATACAAGAATAAATGGTTTAGGACTAGAACAACCTTCAAATATAATGAGGAAAAAAAAAAAAAAAAAAAAAAAACACTGACCTCCAACAAACAATTCAATCCCACCAGCAGCTTTAATTTTTTCTTCAAATAAATCGCACTCAACTTGCAGGTCTGGAGCATTTCCATCCAGGATGTGTGCATTCTCTGCTACAATGTCTGTGTGCTTGAAGAAGTTATTCCACATAAAAGAATGATAGCTCTCGGGGTGCTCTCTAGGAAGTCCTATGAGAAGTGGCAGCAGAATTATGGTTAAGCTGGGTCATTATAGCAATATATAAAAACACTGGTTATATGACCCTCAGAGGTGTCTACATAGTATAGGTCAGGGGTCTCAAACTCAAATTACCTGAGGGCCACAAGACAAGTTTTCATATGCCATGGGGGGCCGCATGCAAACTTGCAAACTTCAAAAACAACAGTACTGGTGTCAGCGAACACATTATTAACCCCCAGCACTGGTGTCAGCGAGCGCATTATTACCACCAGCACTGGTGTAAGTCAGGGTTTGACAAATTTGCTTGGAATCTAGGAGCCAGCTAAAAAAGTTAGGAGCCAGAAAACGCACCCCGTCCCGACGAGCTTGCGCGCAGAAGCGAACACATACGTGAGCAGCGCCCGCATATGTAAACGGTGTTCAAACCACACGTGAGGTATCGCCGCGATTGGTAGAGTGAGAGCAATAATTCTAGCTCCTCTGTAACTTAAAACATGCAACCTGTAGATTTTTTTAAACGTCGCCTATGAAGATTTTAAAGGGTAAAAAAGTTTGTCGGCATTCCACAAGCGGACACAATTTTGAAGCGTGACATGTTGGGTATGAATTTACTCGGCGTAACATTATCTTTCATAATATTAAAAAAAATGGGGATAACTTTACTGTTGTCTTATTTTTTTAATTTTGTAATGCTTAACTTGTAATACCAACGGCTCACCACCGGATAGCACCAGCTCAAAAAAAAAAAAAAAAAAAAAAAAAAAAAAATTGTTTTTTTTTTGCTCCCCTCACTTCCACCCTGCCTGCGGGCCATTTATAACTGGTCCGCGGGCCGCAAATGGCCCGCAGGCCGGTACTTTGAGACCACTGGTATAGGTCAATCAGGCTTTCTTCTATCCTCTACAGTCTCATTGCTTACTTAGAGCCCTTTCACACTGGAAACGCTTATAGCGGAGCGTTAAAATAGCGGTAAAACACCGCTATTTTACCACGTTTTCAATTCATTTCAATGGAGGGGGCGTTTTTGGAGCGTTTTAACTGCGCCATTTTTACTGCAGAAACGCACCAGTGTGAAGGGGCTCTAATCTTCACTAGCTATGGCATTCCAGGTATCACAACATGTTATAGTAGATCCTATGCAAGTCCAGGTAACAATCTGATTGGATGAGATATGGATCTGTAGTTTTCTATTCCCATTTCAGGATGTTTCAGAGTCAATAGATGTACAGTATTGCAAAACCAGCCTTTGCTGGAAATAGCATACTTTTAGATCACATCAACGTTTAAGGGTAAAGTATCTTAAAGTCCATAAAAAAAAAAAAAAAAAAAAAAAATTATCACCCACCCTGCACTCTGGGTCCTGTTCTTTCTGATGTCAGTGTTCTAGCCAGTGCCAGGACAAGGTCATCCAGTGCCCAGGGCAAGGATTCCAAATCCCCCTCCCCCCCCCCCCAAAGGCGGAAAAGGAAGTGGGGTGTGATAAATTGTGATGCGTGCAGTTTAATAGTAGTACATTAAATATATGGCTCACAATGGTGTCGGAAAAAAATGCCTTAGCATCAGTGCGAGGGGAAAATGGCCCTGCATGTGTGGCATCACTGGAAGGAAAAAATGTTCCAGTGTCCATGGGGTCACTGAAATGAAAAAATGTGGCGCGAGTCTATGGACCAATTTGGTGGTGGTTTGAAGAGGGAGTGGTGCTTGAAGGGTGGGGGCTTTTTGGGGTGCATTTATCTAGGGGGGGCCTTGTGCTCTGAGGGAGTAGGGCTTAATACCCAGGTGCAGCCAAGAGGTAGCAAAACCAGGTGATTGAGCCATGGCTTTACCAACCCAGACCTTTACACCAACTTCTGCTCGTGGCTGTACACATGCCACAGCACAACTTAAACAGCATATCACTTTTAATGGGTGTTGTCTCCACTGGACGCAACTAATGCAGGTCTATGGTTATGCGCCACAATGCAATGCACATGATTTTGGCGCGGTAGTACAGCAGTACTACCCACTTACATCAGGGTCCCCAAAGTCATCTATCACAGGGTCCCTAGTCTTTCCCCCCCTTACATAATATTTCCCCCCCTTTCATTAGGGTCCCCAATGTCCTCTCCTTACATCATTGTCCCCAGAGTTCCCCTCTTATATCAGAGTCCCTCCTTTCATTAGAGTCCCTATAGTTCCCCCTCTTACCTTAGGGATACCAGATTCTCCCCTCCCTTGCGCATGGTCCCCAGAGATCCCCCTTAGCACAGGGTCCTCTGAAATCCCACTTACATCATGGTTCGTTCCTTCTCAGTACAGCTACAGGACATACAGGAAGAAGCTGGGGCACAGATCGGGCATGTTTGTAGGAGAAAGTTGCATTCTCCCCTTTCTCTGAAGGCCAGAGCCTGGGGGCAGCTCAAGCACCCGATTGGCTGCTGGGATGTCAGCGGTCCCATCAACTAGCCACTAGTGCTGACAGGGGTGGGTGCTACCAGCCATCATAATTTTCAGCAACAAGGGCACTGTGGGTGAGGATCGAAGCTGCAGCAGGAGGGACGCTGAGTGGTCATTTGTAAATGGAAGTTCCTAATCATCTATTTATTTGATAGCAGAGGCAGAGTCTGAGCACAGCAACAGCAGTGATTTGGTGGAGCAGTGCATTGTGCCGTTTGCAATTTGCCCCCCCCCCCCCCCTCAGCCTCTGAAGACTACTCACAGGGCAAGTTCAGGTGTTTGGGGGGGCGGGGTGACATTCTCTTCTTGGTGAGAAAGAGGTGTGGGACCACACCCTACAGAAAAGCAAACTAACCCCTCAAAATACATTTTTACTATGGTGTTGGGTAACAGGGACATAATGGCAAGCGATAGGAGGGGGTGGGGTTTCACGTTAATCTATCAGTATGTTTTTTGAACTGTGTGAGGGTAACAAACCACCATGAGGAAATCAAGAGAAAATATGTATTTAGACAGTGTGAACTAAAATAAAGACCCCAGTACTACAAATATCCAGCGTTAAGCTTGTGTGATCACACACATTCTGAACCATATTGAAAATGGTGATGCATTTTAGATTCTGATTAGTGATCTATATGCTGCCCAGTAAAATTTGTTTCCCTTAATTATTATACAAAGTACAACTGCTGAGCACAGATCACAGAGAATTATCAAAAAATGGCACAGGTAGGGATTCAGCTAAGCCAAGACATAATCGTACATGTAAAAATACTCTGGGGGGTGTAGAATTAGAATAAAAAGTTCATAGATCCAATACATTACATAAGGATACTGCAGTAGGGTCTGTTCACACCAGCGGGCATGTGTTATGGTCCATATAATGCACGTACAGCAGTTTGCGTTTTGCAAGGGCAGTGAAATGCATTGGTATCAAGCACAGCAGTGTTTATTTTAACTTCATTAAAATGTCACAAAAATGATGCCCAATAGCACATTAGGACATACTGTGTTGACACACATTCTTGTGTGTAGCTCTGCATTACGCACATGTATGGTGTGAACACCAGCACTGCCTTAACCCTCTTAGACATGGAGTTCACCAGAGCTTCACAGGTTGCCACTGGAGTCATCTTCCACTCCTCCATGACGACATCACAGAGCTGGTGGATGTTGGAGACCGTTTGGAGACATGCTTGACCAGTCCATCACCTTTACCCTCAGCTTCATAAGCAAGGCAGTGGTTGTCTTGGAGGTGCGTTTGGGGTCATTATGTTGGAATACTGCCCTGCGGCCCAGTCTCTGAATGGAGGGGGATCATGCTCTGCTTCAGTATGTCACAGTACATGTTGGCATTCATAGTTCCCTCAATGAACTGTAGCTCCCCAGTGCCGGTAGCACGCATGCAGCCCCAGATCATGACACTCCCACCACCATGCTTGACTGTAGGCAAGACACTTGTCTTTGTACTCCTCACCTGGTTGGCGCCACACACGCTTGACACCATCTGAACCAAATAAGTTTATCTTGGTCTCATCAGATCACAGGACATGGGTTACAGTAATCAATGTCCATAGTTTGCTTGTCTTCAGCAAGCTGTGAGCGATAACACCAAATTTAAACACACCTGAGACCTTGTAACACTAATGAGCAGGGCCGCCATCAGGGGGTACAGGCAGTACTCTTGTAAGGGGCCCGGCTAGCCCCGGGCCTGCTCCCCGTTCAACAAGACATGAAATTAATCTGTCATGCACTGGCCGGGCCCACGCTATAGAGAAGCCTTCACTGCCTTTCACTAGTGCACGCTATGGAAGAAGAATGGAGCCTACTAGTCTGAGCCGCCACCACCGTTCACGAGCAGGTTGGGGCCAGCTGTCAGGCAGGCTCCGCTCTGGTACTACAGTGTGCGCCAGTCTGTGCGGGGGCAGATGGAGGGCTCCATAGAGGAAGAGGTCAGGGAGGAGGAGGCCCCCCACGGAAAGAGCTATCCTTCCTGGTAATTCTGGACAGGTGAGAGTTGGGAGGACTGGTGCTTCTCAAGGTGTGAGTGAGACAGCCCCCCCCACCTGTGATGCTGCCCCCCCTTCCATGACACTTCCAGTTCTGCTGCACCACTTTCCTCTGGCTGCCCCCCTCCTGTCATGCTGCTCTTCCCCTTCACATTGTAGCAAACTGTTTCCTCAGTGTTGTCACATGAAAAACATAATAAAATATTAACAAAAATGTGAGGGTGTACTCACTTTTGTGAGAATTTACACACACACACACACACACACACACACACACACACACACACATATATATATATATATACACATATATATATATATATATATATACACACATATACATATACATATACATATATATGTATTACACACACACACACACACACACACACACACACACACATATATATATATATATATTTATTACACACACACACACACTTTTTTCCCCCTTACACACACACAAGCAAGGTATCCCCTTCACTGAAATGGAAAAAGAGTTAGGAGTTCAGAAGTTTGAATTGGTCACTGGTGTTAAAATCCAGTAATAAAAATATTTTCTGCTAGGATTTGCACTTTAGAACCAATTAGTGTTAGTGCTGTGTCATTCTCCAATTTGATACGTTTAGGGTTATTACAGCTGATAAACCTGGCAATACACCTTGGTCAGAGGGAGACAACATTTAAAGAAAAAAAAAAAAAAAAAGCCCTCTTGCATATGGTAAAGTTTAATTCCAGGTATAAATCCAATACGAGAGAGAGGGTTGCAATTTTTTTGTAGGGTTAATATTGTATTTTACATTGGGCAGCATAAAGCAGGAAGAGTAGAAACACAATTTTGTATCAGAAGGAGCTGATCTCCTCTCATTACACAAACATATTTAAGAAGTGCAAACAACAATGTATTTAATAACCTTTAGCATTAAAAACAAAATGATTTGACTGGTCTGTGGTACTAGACATTACACTTACTGCAGCCATTAGTATGATGCCTCAACGAATCATTTTAGAGCCCATTAAAAGGAATATATAAGCATGTCAAATGCAGTTTGCAGTCAAATACTTCTGAATTACAGTATTTGTGTTGCTACAAGTGGTTTCTGATTTGCATTGAACTGCCTTAAGTTGGTTTTGCATTTACAAATGTTTTTGGATTTGGATAGAATGGTGAAGATTTAAGTATCGATCAGGCTTTAACCAGTCTGAGTGAGCTCACTGGGGAGATCTCCCACGTACCTGTAACACCAGTTTAAGAATTGTGTGCCAATAACATCAGGACAAGAAGGAAGACAGTAAGCCCCCTTTCACACTGCTTTTGGCCTAAAAATAGCGCCTTGCAGGACATTCTGAGACTTATATTTAGTCTACTAAAGCACCAGCCTTCGGAATACATACAAGCCATGAACTTCTCCAATCGAGTTGTGCCAGCTATGGACTACACTGGGGCAGCCATTGTCAGTTAGGGAAAGGACATTTTGCTGTGTTAAGCCAAACTTTTAGTAAAAGTTGTCTTAACTGCGTAAAGCCTGATCCGAAGTTACTCAAGGGGTTCATGTAGGGTCCTGGTGCACATAAAAGGGTCCGAGTCTACTACAGTGGTGGTTCTCAACCCTGTCCTCAAGTACCCCTAACAGGGCATGTTTTGGAAATTTCTCTTGGATAAAATAGCTGTCCAAAATACCAAGCCATCGACTCGGATTTAAAGCACCTTTGCAAACATGGCCTGTTGGGAGTACTCAAAGACAGGGTTGAGAACCATTGTACTACAGCACACAAGAGGTTCTAGCTGTTCTGGATCAGAACAGTCAATATTGTGTCTGAATTTTGCTAGACACCTGCAACCTTGCTGACTACAGAGGTGTGCAGGGTCATTATATACTCAGGTCTGAGGATAAAACTCAGAGCTCCAATTTGGAGACTGCTTCTAGTTTATTGACCCATCCCAGTGTGGGAGACTGAAGGTCTCACCCAGGGCCAGGGGCCTTATCGAGAAGCCATGAGACAGGTCTTATCGAGGGGTCAGAGGGCCCAGCCAGAAGCCAAGAGACAAGGGTCTCATCAAGGGGTCAGAAGGCCACGTAAGAAGCCACAGGTCTCAGATCCGGGAGGCAGGTTGGCTCCTATCGGGGTGTCAGGAGAACCCCAATCCACAGACCAGAGGTAGGTCATGCAACGGGGCACTGTGACTAAAGGCTAGAGAGCCAGGTGTTCTAGAGAGCTAGACAACGCAGTCAAAGGGACTGATAAGAGGAACAACAAGTGAGCCAGGAAGCTGCATGTTATGTTTTTGCAGTGATAGTGAGAACCCCTACATGGGAAGAAACCCCTGCATGGGCAATGAATGTACATATGAACTTTCCATTTAAAAAATAAAAAAATAAAGTGGGCTGCCATGTCCTATAATACAGTTTTGGAATGGTGCAACATTATTGTAAAATATTTTATTATATCCTTTTCATGTGACAACGGAAGAAATTACACTTTGCTACAATGTAAAGTAGTGAGTGTACAGCTTGTAAATTTGCTGTCCCCTCAAAATAACTCACACAGCCATTAACTGTCTAAACCACTGGCAACAAACGTGAGTACACCACTAAGTGAAAATGTCCAAATTGGGCCCAATAAGCCATTTTGCCTCCCCGGTGTCATGTGACTCGTTAGTGTTACAAGGTCTCAGGTGTGAATGGAGGGGGGGGGGGGGCAGGTGTGCTATATAATATTTACACACACACACACACACACACACACAGAAATGACCCTGATCAAAAGTTTACATACCCTGGTGATTTTGGCCTGATAATATGCACACAAGTTGACACAAAAGGGTTTGAATGGCTATTAAGGCAACCATCCTCACCTGTGATCTGTGTGTGTGTGTGTGTGTGTGTGTGTGTGTGTGTGTGTGTGTTAAAGATCAATGAGTTTCTGGACTTTTGACAGACCATTGCATTTTTTATCCAGTTCTGCACCACTAACATTTCTGGATTCTGAGTCATGGGGAAAGCAAAAGAATTGTCAAAGGATCTGCGGAAAAAGGTATTTAAACTGTGCCAATCAGCAGTTTTCAAACTCTAATCAAGAAGTGGAAAATGTTCTGTTGAAACCAAACCACGGTCAGGTAGACTCAACTGCCAGGAAAATTGTTTGGGATGCAAAGAAAAACCCACAAACAACAACTTTAGGTGAAATACAGGATTTTCGGAAAACAAATCAACAAGGCCTATGATGAAAGGTACACCATCCCTACTGTGAAACACGGAGGTGGATCGCTGATGTTTGGGGATGTGTGAGCTACAAAAAGGCAGAGGAAATTTTGTCACAATTGATGGAAAGATGAATGCAGTATGTTCTCAAAAAATACTGGAGGAACATTTGCATTCATCAGCCAGGAAGCTGGGCATGGGACATTCCAACATGACAATGATCCAAAACAAGGCCAAGTGGACCCCTCATTGACTACAACAGAATAAAGTGAAGGTTCTGGAGTTGCTATCTCAGTCTCCTGACCTCAATATAATTGAGACACTCTGAGGAGATCTCAAAACGTGCAGTTCATGCAAGACAGCCCAAGAATTTACAGGAACTGGAGCCTTTTTGCCAAGGAGAATGGGCAGCTTTACCATCTGAGAAGATAAAGAGCCTCACCCACAAAAGACTTCAAGCTGTCATTGATGTTAAAGGAAGCAATACATGGTATTAAGAACTGGGGTATGTAAACGTTTGATCAGGATCATTTGGGTAGTTTCTGTTGTGATTACGATTTAAAAAGAGTAAACACAGTTGACTGACACTAAATGGCTTCAGCCAAACACTAACCATGAGTAAAAGAAAAGCTTGTGTGTCATTCATATCCTCTGAAAGAAGGAGGAAAAAAAAGAAGAAGAAGGAAAAAAAAAAAGAAGAAGAAGAAGAAGAAGAAGAAGGAAAAAAAAAAAAAGAAGAAGGAAAAAAAAAAAAAAAAAAAAGAAGAAAAAGAAAAAAAAAAAAAAAAAAAGAAAGAAAAAAAAAAAGAAGAAGAAAAAGGAAAAAAAAAAAGAAAAAGAAGAAGGAAAAAAAAAAAAGAAGAAGAAGGAAAAAAAAAAAGAAGAAGAAAAAAAAAAAAAAAAAAAAAAAAGAAAAAAAAAAAGAAAAAAAAAAAGAAAAAGAAAGAAAAAAAAAAAGAAGAAGAAGGAAAAAGAAGGAAGAAGAAGAAGGAAGAAGAAGGAGGAAAAAAAAAGAAGAAGGAGGAAAAAAAAGAAGAAGGAGGAAAATAAAAAGAGGAAAAGAGGAAAAAAAATTAAAAAAAAAAAAAGAGAAAGAGATGATACTCGAAAAAAATTAGAATATCGTGCAAAAGTTCATTTCACCAATGCAACTTAAAAAGGTGAAACTAATATATGAGATAGTTCAAGCCGTGATTTGTCACGATTGTGAGGATTATGGCTTACAGGACATGAAAACCCAAAATCCACAATCTCAGAAAATTAGAATATTGCATGCAATCAATAAAAAATAGGATTTTTTGTACTCACCGTAAAATCCTTTTCTCTGAAGTCCATGGACGGACACAGCTCCTTAAATCTTGACAAGTGGGTTATGTTCCCTGTTTACAGGAGAGGACTAGGCAGAAACATGTTAAATAGTTAAATACATGTTACATTAACAGAGTTGAACAGCCCCGCCCAGGGGGCGGTCCCTCCAGACATAACCCTCCTCACTGCAGCTTGCAGCCTCAGTTCGTAACAAGCAGTACAAACCTAAAAAGGAGGGGTGGGAGCTGTGTCCGTCCATGGACTTCAGAGAAAAGGATTTTACGGTGAGTACAAAAAATCCTATTTTCTCTTATCGTCCATGGACGGACACAGCTCCTTAAATCTTGACAAGTGGGACGTCCCCAAGCAGTGTCAAAAAACGAGGGGTGGGAAATATATCAGTAAAAACAATTTTAACTTCACCCCAAAACAAGCAGAGCTCCTCAACGGAGGAGGTGCAACTTTAAACAGCCGCCGGCAAAAACTAGCGGCTGAAAAAAAACATCATAAGATGCACTCACAGCAACCATGTAAATTCTGGAAAAAGCGTGAACGGACGAGCAAATCGCCGCCTCGCACACCTGTGAGACCGACGCATGATGTCGGAAAAAAAAAAAAAAAAAAAAACCCAGGAAGCACCAATTGCCCTGGTCGAAAGTGCCGTGACCGGAAAGGGGGGGCCCGCCCTTAGGAGCATAGGCCTGTATGACGGCCTGCCCGATCCACCGAGAAATGGTGGTCGACGAGACCGCCAGGCCCTTTTGTGGACCAGACACCGACACAAAAGAGAGTCAGAAGCTCCGAAATGGAGCCGTAGTAGGCTGGTATACCCGCAAAGCGCGTACCACGCCTAAAGTATGAAAGGCCGAAACCTCCTTCGGAAGAAGGGAAGGTCGCGGGCGCACCATCACCTAATCCTTATGGGGGATCAAGCATGGCGGCTTGCAAGACAAGACCGCCAACTCAGAAACCCCTCTAACAGAGGTAAAGGCCACTAAAGGGGCCACCTTCTGAGATAGTGTCAAGAGAAAATCTCTCTGATGTTTCCAAAAGGAAGGTTCCTGAAGAACCGAGAGCACCAGAGTCAAAACTCATGGGGGAAGAGATGGGCCAAGAGGGGAAAGTATATGACAAACCCCTTGCACACAAAAAAAGGGGACCCACCAGGGAACGGGCCGCAAAAAGGCCACTAAAAGAACACAGCCAAGGCTGAAATCTGCCCCCAAACGGTGCTTTAAGCAATTTTTAGATCCAATCCAAGCTTTAAAAACAGCAGGACCCTGGACATTGAAAGTACGCCCGTGGACGTCACTCCATCCCTTCGCACCAAGAGAGGTGCGACGGTAGATCCTCCGGAAGAAGACTACGGTGCCCTGTTGAGATGACCGAGTCAGACAGACCCTGGTCACCTAAAGTCTGGCTTCCAATAACCATGTTAAGCAAGTCAGTGACTGTACAACAGGAGGAAGTATGGGACCTTGAGACAGGAACCTCCTGCCCTGGCAATCGCCAGGGTGCCTCCGCTACCAGGCGCCCGATATCAGCGTACCAAGGACGCCGAGAGTAATCTGGAGCGATTAGAATCATCGGGATCTCCTCAGCATCCACTCTGTGGAGCGGCCGAGGAAGCAACTACCATGGAGGAATGGCAAAAAATCACCGATACAGACCCCACAGGGCCACCAGCGCGACTGACGCGTCTGTACAAGATCACTAGACCTGGCCACTAACTGACACCCTTGCGGCGGAGACAAGCTGCCAGGAGATCCATGCCATGTGAGGCTCACCTCCTGCAAGGGAGCCGAAACACCCCAAGCACAAAGACCAGTCGCCCTGGTCCAGCATCTGGCGACTCCAGTAGTCTGCCTGCCGGCATACCTGATGGTAGACTGAAGCCACGGCCGTGGCGTTGTCCGGCTGAAACCAGATTGGTCGACCACAAGGAGAAGCATAGCCTGATCGCCTAAAATAGTAGGACAATGAACAGTAGACAGCACCTGGTATTCCCAGGCGGTCTTCCACCAGGCACTAGCCAGGCCCGACCCTGGGTAGCTACCGAGACCAGACACATTCAAGGAGGTGTGGTCATAGGTCCACGCAAGTCCAGCGACTCAGGGCCGACTGGACCCCCCAGTTTTGTGAACCTCCAGGTTCACAACCCGTGAGCTGGCATTCGTCGTAAACACCGACCACTGGAAGGAAGGAACAACTTCCCGGACCGAAGAGTCGGGAATCTCTGTCACCAACTCAGAGAGACTCTGACTAGGTGGCGCACAGGAATCTAATGATTTCAGAGACAAGAGATTTTTACCACCTGGACAGTAGTTCCACTGGAAAACCAGGGTGTGGAACTGGGAATACTGTACCACCTTGAAGTAGGCTACCCACAGACCATGAACCAGCAGGCGCCCGGAGAGAAGACCGATTGCGTGATGCCAATACCTTCTCCGCAGACTGAAGAGTCTGCAATTTCTCCAGGGGAAGAAGGACCTTTGCCACTGAGGAGTCTGGATCAACACTAGATACTCCAACGCTGAGTCGGAACCTAGCATGCCCATAATTTGAACCCTGGGTCGCACACATGTAGGGCAGGCTTGCTGCCACTGAGCTACACTTTCTGGCCTAAACGTTTAACATCCACCCGAATCTTCGGAGGGTCTGAATGGGAATAACCTATCCACTAGGTCGGAGACAGAAGCTGCTCTCAGAAGAAAGTCAGCAAAGTAGCCAATGAGGCAAAGCCTCGCTGTCCCAACAAAATTCAAATAAGTGCGAGCTCCTAGCTGAAAACCCATGGTGCTGACGCCAGATCAAAAGGGAGGGCCACAGGCTGACAGAGACCCTTCTCTCATCACGAAGCACAGAAAAAAACACTGTGACATGTGCAAAACGGGACATGCATGTATGCGTCCCTGATGTCCGAGGACGTCAGGACATCCCCCGGATGAAGCGCAGCTACCACCGAACAAATGGATTCCATGCGGAACTACCCGACGTTCACAAAGGTATTTAGGGCCTGAGGCCCATAGAAAACCCCAAAACTCTCGTCCTGCAGGAAAGGTAAAATTACCTTGCAGCTTAGCAAATCCCACACTGCCCAAGGCAGACCGACGTGCCGGGAGGGGAAGACACAAGGACAGAACTTTGTTCTGTGGATAGGAGGAAACCCTATCTAGTACTCCGAAGAGACCACCTCGCAGACCCACTAGTCGTAGAGCAGGGAGGTTTCACTGAATTGTGAACCTGCAAGCCGCCCCTCCCACCTAGAGACAGGGAGGGAAGGCTATATACATTGGCAGGATTTGGGTGCCGGCGTGATCGGCTTATGCACCCAGGGACAGATTAGTCCCCCAGCTGGGCCTTTGACGGCCTGGGAGGGTTGCCCCTAAATAATACACACACACATAGTGTGTATGTATATTATGTAGGTGTATGCACACATGTCTTTGGAGGAAACCGGAGTACCCGGAGGAAACCCACACAGACACAGGGAGCGACAATGCAAGCTCCAGGCAGATTGGCGTCAGTGTGCAGATTTGAACCAATGACTCTTTTGCTGCCAAGTAATGGAGTTAAGCACTACACCACCGTGTGCATAAAACCATTCTGAAACAGACGCCCTGGATAACAAGGGCGCAGCATTCAATGAAGCATCACAGACCTATATGAGGCCCTGGACCAGCTGGTCCGCTAGGCTAATAACCTCAGGAGAGAGTCGGTGCTCCTCCACTGTCTGGTGCAAAATGCTCACTCTGTGAGTTGTATACAGCACTAGGGGTCAGGACTACTCCAAGATGGCCGCCGAGCGTTCAGAACGCGGCCACAGGAAAAAGGCCAGCACAATGTAAGCTGCGCCATAGCGTGGCTACGACAAAATGGGCGCCAATGGGAGTTTTCAATGTAATTGAAAAATCTCCCAAAAAAATAGCGCCAGCGACCACTGAGACCCCAGTGTAGTGGCCACAATAGGCCGCAAGCCAGACCCCAGCATGGTAAACATGGAACGGGTCAGTACTTCGGATCTTCTATCAGTCAGATCCATACAAGTAGGGGTTCCCGCCCGGCGGTGAGGGACTACAAAAGCCCTCAGTGGCTTTTCTCATTCCGCATCTCAGAAGTTATCAAAGAAGGGCACAGAAGGAAAAAACCTACACAGCGGTCTGATTTGTGTGATCCAAAAAAGACCGAGCCCTCGGCGGAAACCCAGCTGCACTATGCAGCTTAGGAGAGTCCCTTGCAGCAGTAAAAAGCGCACCCATAAATGCCTTATTCTGCCTTTTTTTTTTTTTTTTAACTAGGTACCTAGTCCATGGCTCCATAACAGAGCATTCCCCAGGGGATAACGGGGGAAGGGGGCACTCTTTTACCGCCCGCCCGCAGTCCACCCCCACCCTGGCACAAACTGTGTCCAGGACTAACAATAAAAACTCTGTGGGAATCACAGGTGCTAACACCTGCTGCCACCACCAGCATGTGGGGAAGGACACAGATACTGACTCCAATATTTACATAGTGTGTATTATAATATGCACACCTGTCCATACAAATAGACAAAAGCTCCTAGAGCCCCATACAGGGCCTCTCACTCACTTGCTGCGCTGACCAGGGGTAACCAGGGGACTCCCTCAGGAGGAGACTGCCCAGTGCTGCCTGTGAGAGGAAAAGAACCGTGAGGTAACTTTTGCAGGGACCTGTGTTTAAACAGGAAAAGCCTCCTAGGGCTGTTTTATTTAACCACTTGACCACTGGGCACGAAAACCCCCTTAATCACCAGACCAATTTTCAGCTTTCGGTGCTCTCACAATTTGAATGACAATTACTCAGTCATACAACATTGTACCCATCTGAAATTTTTGTCCTTTTTTTCCCACAAATAGAGCTTTCTTTTGGTGGTATTTGATCACCTCTGCGGTTTTTATTTTTTGCGCTATAAAAGAAAAAAGACTGAAAATTCTGTAAAAAAAAAAAAAAAAATCTAGTTTCTGTCATATTAGCAGGTTATTTCTCACACACAGCATATGCATACTACAAATTACACCCCAAAACACATTCTGCTATTCCTCCCGAGTATAGCGATACCACATGTTTGCGACTTTTACACAGCGTGGCCACATAGAGAGGCCCAACATGCAGGGAGCACCATCAGGCGTTCTGGAGCACCCAGGCCAATTCTGACATTTCTCTCCTACATGTAAAAATCATCATTTATTTGCTAAAAAAATTACATAGAAACCCAAAACATTATATATGCTTTTTTTTCAAAGACCCTAGAGAATACAATGGCGGTTGTTGCAACTTTTTATCTTGCACGGTATTTTCGCAGCAATTTTTTGAACGCGTGTTTTTAAAAAAAAAAACAGTTTTGTGCTTAAAAAAAAAAAAAAACAGTAAAGTTAGCCCAATGTTTTTGCATAATATGAAAGATGAAGTTACGCCGAGTAAATAGATACCCAACATGTCACCCTTCAAAATTGCACACGCTCGTGAAATTGCGCCAAACGTTGCTACTTAAAAATCCCCATAGGCGACGTATTGCAAGGTATTGGAGTATTGAGGGTATTGCGGAGTATTGGGGGGGTATTGCAGAGTATGGGGGGGTATTGCAGATTATGGGGGGGGGTATTGCAGAGTATGGGGGGGGGTATTGCAGAGTATGGGGGGGTATTGCAGAGTATGGGGGGGGGTATTGCAGAGTATGGGGGGGGGGTATTGCAGAGTATGGGGGGGTATTGCAGAGTATGGGGGGGGTATTGCAGAGTATGGGGGGGGTATTGCAGAGTATGGGGGGGGGTATTGCAGAGTATGGGGGGGGGTATTGCAGAGTATGGGGGGGGGTATTGCAGAGTATGGGGGGGGGGATTGCAGAGTATGGGGGGGTGGGTATTGCAGAGTATGGGTGGGTGGGTATTGCAGAGTATGGGTGGGTGGGTATTGCAGAGTAAAATAAAAAAAATGATGAGTGCAATACTCTGCAATACCCCACCCCATACTCTGCAATACCCCACCCCATACTCTGCAATACCCCACCCCATACTCTGCAATACCCACCCCCCCAGGGTGGGTATTGCAGAGTATGGGGTGGGGTATTGCAGAGTATGGGGTGGGGTATTGCACTCATCATTATTTTTTTTTTACTGCAGAGTATTGCGCAGGGATGGCTGGATCTGTGACTGCAATTGTCACAGATCCAGCCCACAGTGCGGCGGCTGCTGCTGCCGCCCGATCCCCCCCCCCTCCCTCTCCTCTCACACTGTACCGAACGGTACAGAGAGGAGAGGGAGGAACCGGCGTCATTACATGACGCCGGTTTGTTTACAAGTGATCGCGCCGTCATTGGACGGCGCGATCACGTGGTAAGGAGCCGCTTCCATTGGCTCCTTACCGCGAGTGCTGTTGCTGCGGGTCCCGTAGACCCGGCGAGCACCGGCGATCGCGTGTGCGCGCCCGCTCGGGCGCGCACAACGCAGTCTCTGGGAGGACGTACATTGACGCCCTCCTAGAGTACAGGAACCGCTCTGTAGCCGTATTTTGGCTATAGGGCGGTTACCAACTGGTTAAGGACAAGTCACAGATACAGCATAAAAAGCAAAACCATTACAGGTGTCACCAATCAGTCAGCGTCTGCTGAAGTATAATCATAAACATCTGTGCTCATCACAAGGCTTTTTACCTCACAGGAAAGCCCAATACAAAGAATAAAAAACACAGACCAGATAACACAGTCCCCTCAGGAAGGCCCCCTCCCCCCTGACAGCGGCAATGTTAGCAATGCAGCAAGGGAAAGGAGCAGGGAAGGGAGAAGGGACCCCCAAACCCCAGGAATGCCCAGCTGTACCAACCCACCGAAGCAGGAGGGACTGTACTTACCCGTCCGAGCGAGGACTCGCTGACGCATTCCTGACAGAACTACAACCGCAATGGAGGTAGCTGTCGGCCCGGTCCACTGTGATTGAGACAACACCACAGCTCAGTCATATGTGGACCTCGGAGCAAAGCTCACCGGCCACCTCAGGAGTCATGAGGTATGGCGTGGCAGACCAAGCCTCTTTGCAAAGGTGTGCCCACGCTTGCTGGTCGGACTGAGTAGACTACAAGGATCTATAATATCCAGCCTGTCTCTCAGCCAACAGTTGAAAGAAGATTCTTCAAGAAAAAGTAAAGTAAAATAAAATAAAATTTCTCCTCAGGGCGCTGGGCCCAAAGGGAGCCATACGTCCTTCTCCTTTGCTAGGCAGAACGAAACTGAGGCTGCAAGCTGCAGTGAGGAGGGTTATGTCTGGAGGGACCGCCCCCTGGGCGGGGCTGTTCAACTCTGTTAATGTAACATGTATTTAACTATTTAACATGTTTCTGCCTAGTCCTCTCCTGTAAACAGGGAACATAACCCACTTGTCAAGATTTAAGGAGCTGTGTCCGTCCATGGACGATAAGAGAAACAAGGATTGTACATAGAACAATATCGGACCTCTGAATAGTATAAAGCGTGCATATGTACATAGTACTTGGTTTGGCACCTTTTACAGCAATTGCTGCCTCAATGCAGTGTGGCATGGAAGCGATCAGCCTGTGGCACTGCTGAGGTGTTATGGAAGACCAGGATGCTTCAATGGCGGCCTTCAGCTCTTCTGCATTGTTCAGTCTCACGTCTCTCATCTTCCTCTTGGCAATGCTCCATAGATTCTCTATGGGGTTCAGGTCAGGCGAGTTTGCTGGCCAATCAAGCACAGTAATCCCACGGTCATTAAACCAGGTTTTGGTGCTTTTGGCAGTGTGGGCAGGTGCCAAGTCCTGCTGGAAAATGAAGTCAGCATCCCCATAGAGCTTGTCTGAGGAAGGAAGCGTAAAGTGCTCCAAAATCTCCTGGTAGATGGCTGCGTTGACCCCGGACTTAATGAAGCACAGGTAACCAACACCAGCAGATGACATGGCTCCCCAAATCAACACAGACTGTGGAAACTTCACACTGGACTTCAAGCATCGTGCAGTGTGTGCCTCTCCATTCTTCCTCTATACTCTGGGTCCTTGGTTTCCAAATGAGATGCAAAATTTGCGCTCATCAGAAAAGAGGACTTTGAACCACTGAGCACCAGACCAGGTAAGACACTTCTGACGTTGTTTGTTCAGGAGTGACTTGACAAGAGGAATAAGACATGTGAAACCCATGTCCAGGATCCGTCTGTGTGTGGTGGCTCTTGATGCACTGACTCCAGCCTCAGTCCACTCCTTGTGAAAGTCCCCAACACTTTTTAATTTGGCCTTTTCCTGACAATCCTCTCCAGGCTGCGGTCATCCCTGCTGCTTGTGCACCTTTTTCTTCCACACTTTTACTTTCCACATAACTTTCTATCAATGTGCTTTGATACAGCACTTTGGGAACATCCAACTTCTTTTTAAATTACCTTTTGAGGCTTTCCCTCCTTATGGAGGGTGTCAATGGATGGTTTTCGGCACAACTGTCAGGTCAGCAATCTTTCCCATGATTGCTGACACACACACACACACACACACACACACAGTTTCAAGGGAGTTTTCAAGCCAAAAAGGACATTTTAATGTACAAAAAAAATAACCCATCATTGAAAAGGATAGGGATTGATTTTTTTTTTTTTTTTTTTAAATGGCATGGCAATAATCTTCACATTGAAAAAACACAGCAGTATATTATTCTTGCAGCTGTAGCATTCTCCATAATGTTATTGGTAAACCTGGGAGGGCAAAATACCAGACAGACTGCTATAGGCAGGCCTTCCAGGATCACAGACCTTGCTGCAGATGGCACTAATACAATGATCCATTAAAAAGACTACTCACCCACATATTCATCCATGTTAAAGGTTTTCACATATTTAAAGGAAAGATCTCCATTTTTATGATATTCTAAGAGCTTTTTGTAGCATCCCAGAGGTGTACTTCCTGTAAAAAAATACAAAAAAAAAGGGAAGGATAATTTTTATTAAAATTTACACACTAGCACTAACAAATATGTATGTTGCTTGGCTTATGAGCAATTTTCACATCTTGCTGTAGTGGTGTGGACAGTCAAATGGAAAGGCAATTTAAATGTATTCCCCAGAAAAATACCTTTTTCCTGGAACTATGTTTAAAGATAGACTTATGAGGTCTAAGTATTCAATGCAATAGACATGGCAAAGTCAAAGAAAAAAAAAAAAAAAAAGAAGAAGGAAGGAAGGAAGAGATCCCTAGATATTACAAGACTGTCCAGTAACACCATCTGGATTCTGCTACCTCTGTTAAATACATATGCTTTTTTCACATGTGCGGTGGTAAAAAAAAAACAGGCACCACCCAGACTGGCAGGCTGCTCAATCAATGTCAGGGTGCAGTGGGCAGGAGCTAGCAGCAGCCGCAATGCCAGGCTTGGAGCATGCAAAGGAGTGACAGCTCCAGGATGCTATTTGTAGTCGACCTGGCACCGGACATTTGTAAAGCCCTGTGCTAGGGCATATACAATACAGCACGTTAAGTTGACAAGCAGAAGCACCTGTCCAACTCAGCGTTTCAAGTCAATTTTAGCATAAAAACTCTGCAAACTGTGCAACCAAATCAATCCATCGAAAAGTCTCTTACACACAAAAGTGATCACCTCCTGAACAGCTTTAAGCAAGCTTTAGATCAGGGATATGCAATTAGCAGACCCCCAGCTGTTACAGAACTACAACTCCCATGAGGCATAGCAAGATTCTGACAGCCACAAGCATGACACCCAGAGGCAGAGGCATGATGGGACTTTTTTGCAACAGCTGGAGGTCCGCTAATTGCATATCCCTGCTTTAGATGATAGCAACTATAGCAACTTTCTTTCCCAAAAACAGGGATTGCAGGATAGAAAAATTGCTTAATTCCCCCCATCAACACAGTCAGATTTGACAGGAGAACCTCTTCCGCAGCGCTATACTTTGTCGACAGGGAGCCTTTCCTACTGGCAAAACACTATGATCTATATCAGGGGTCTCCCACACCCGGGCCGCAGCCTGTTTACTGGATCGCCACACTTCGAGATTGCCACAGATCTCACACGCCGAGATCGCCACACTTCCGCCCACACAGCCCTGCCGCTACACTGTTAGGGGTGAAGCAGGCGAGCAGAGAGAGGACATCTCCCACTGCCTGTCCCGCATCACGACTGTTCTCTCGCACGTGGAACTCACTGTGCTTAAGTGACAATTTGCACATAGGAGGCAAGAGACCGTGGCGAGATGCATCTGGTGACAGGCACCGTGGCAAGCTGCATCTGGTGATGGACACCGTGGCAAGTGACAAACTGCATCTGGTGGCAGATTCTGCATTATGGCGAGTTTAACTTTTTATATTACAATACAATAAGAATAATGTGCTTCAATCATCCTGACACCATATTAACCATGGTGTTGTGATGATAGAACACCAGCCATTTCCTGACAAATTGGCCGCGAAAAAATGCATCCTTGTTTGATACAAGACTGTACACATGGAATACAGGCAACATCGGAAATACAGGGTGATGAAAACAGGAAATCTGAACCAGTAGAGGCTAGGACGACAGCTGTCAAAGCACAGGAAAAGAAAGGAAAAATGGGGAGAATGTCAAAGGTCATATCCACAGAAAAGCTGCATATGCCTGAATAAGTTAAAAAAGCCAGTGTGTTCTAAACAGCACTTTGTCTTTAATGCAAGAATAAAACAAAACAGGCACTGGGTTCAGTTTTCTCCCCAATGTGGCATGCATCACAGTAAAACCAGTTCAATTCCGTAGTATAGAATGAGGGAACAGAACAAGATTTAAAAAAAGAAACTATAGTAAAACCGTGTAACTTGGTCTGCGAGTGATTTACAAGATGAGTTAATATAGATTTTTTTTCACTTTATAAACGAGTGAGGTTTTGCAATAAGGAGTATTAGGTATGCTTTGTCTGCCACGCGTCACGTTAAAACTGAGCCGGTTCTTCTTTCTCTTGCTGCAGGATTGTGGGTAATAGTCTCCCAGTTGGCCTGCCTCACTCCTACAGGCTGCATTCACACCTGAGCGTAGTGTTTTGCAGCGTTTACCGCGATTTGCCGCGACAAAACGCATCGTTTTTTAACGCGATTTTTTACAGGTCTAGGGTCACCAATGTAAAACACCCAAACGCCCAAATTCGAGCGGCAAAAAAGGGTCCAGAACTTGTTTGGGCTTCAGGCGTTCGGCGTCAGGCGTTTTGTAGTGGAGATGTGAACCATCTCCATAGAGAATAATGTATTTTTTCCCCCCTTTAGCGTTTTGGGGCGTTGCGCTTCAGGCGACAAAACGCTCAGGTGTGAATGTAGTCTTAGTCAACACCCGTACTGCAATAATGGCCCTGATGAAGAAAGGAAAATAAATAAAATAAAAAGGAAAAAAAGAAGGTTGAACTGGAAGGAGATGATTACAGTAGAAGTTATAGAAAAAATCATCGAGAAGCATTAAGGTATGCAAGTGACTAACGTTGCAAGATTTTATAAACAGGTCTACATCAAAGATTTGCACAATTGTAACTAGGGTTGTCCCGATACCACTTTTTTAGGACAGAGTACAAGTACCGATACTTTTTTTCCAAGTACTCGCCGATACCGAATACCGATACTTTTTTTTTTTTTTATGTGATGTGACAGTGGCGTTTTTTTCTTTTGTTTGTTTTTTTTTTACTTTTTTTTATTTTATTTTTATTTTTTACAGTGGCGTTTTATTTTTTTTAGAGGGGGGGTAGTGGATTGTCAGTGTGTTTTTGAATTTTTTATTACTATTTACATTTTTTTTTATTTATTTTTTTATTTATTGCAATTTTTATTTTATTTTTTTAATCAACCCTGTTGGGGGGGCTTTGGTGAGATATCAGGGGTCTTAACAGACCTCTGACATCTCCCCTTTGAGACAGAGAAAGGGACTAGGGATACAGATTCTCCTGTCCCTTTCTCAGCAGCATCAGCTGCGCTGAAAATGAATGCAGAGAAGACAGCGTCTTCTCTTCATTCATAAACTGAAACATTGTAATCAACAGGTTACGATGTTTCAGTTCTGTGAATGGACAGAGTCATCGCTGACTCTGTCCATTCGGAACAGTAAGGAGCCTGGTTTACCGGCTCCTACCGCCGCTCTCCATCCTGGCAGTTCCGGGGGGGGGGGGGGGCACAGGGGAGAGAAGGAAACAGCGGGTGACGCACGGGGGAGAGAAGGAAACAGCGGGGGACGCACGGGGGAGAAAAGGAAACAGCGGGGGACGCACGGGGGAGAAAAGGAAACAGCGGGGGACGCACGGGGGAGAAAAGGAAACAGCGGGGGACGCACGGGGGAGATAAGGAAACAGCGGGGGACGCACGGGGGAGATAAGGAAACAGCGGGGGACGCACGGGGGAGAGAAGGAAACAGCGGGGGACGCACGGGGGAGATAAGGAAACAGCGGGGGACGCACGGGGGAGATAAGGAAACAGCGGGGGACGCACGGGGGAGATAAGGAAACAGCGGGGGACGCACGGGGGAGAGAAGGAAACAGCGGGGGACGCACGGGGGAGAGAAGGAAACAGCGGGGGACGCACGGGGGAGAGAAGGAAACAGCGGGGGACGCACGGGGGAGAGAAGGAAACAGCGGGGGACGCACGGGGGAGAGAAGGAAACAGCGGGGGACGCACGGGGGAGAGAAGGAAACAGCGGGGGGCGCACGGGGAAGAGAAGGAAACAGCGGGGGACGCACGGGGGAGAGAAGGAAACAGCGGGGGACGCACGGGGGAGAGAAGGAAACAGCGGGGGACGCACGGGGGAGAGAAGGAAACAGCGGGGGACGCACGGGGGAGAGAAGGAAACAGCGGGGGACGCACGGGGGAGAGAAGGAAACCGCGGGGGGGGCACGGGGGAGAGGAGGAAACAGCGGCGGGGGACAGGAGGGAGAAGGAAACAGCGGCGGGGGGCACAGAGGTTGAGAGAGACTGCATAAAAAGGGAGGGGGGCTGGAGGAGGACACAGGACAAGTATCGGGTAAAGCATCGGGAGCATTTGCCCGAGTACAAGTACTCGGGCAAATGCTTGGTATCGGTCCCGATACCGATACTAGTATCGGTATCGGGACAACCCTAATTGTAACCATTTCAGCTCCTGGATGTTTACCCCCTTCCTGACCAGGCAATGTTTGCAATACAGCACTGAACTGACAGTTGCACGGTCGTGGGCAACACTGTACCCAAATAAAAGTGCTGCCCCCCCCCCCCCCATAAATGGAGCTCTTTAGTGGTATTTGATCACCACTGCAAGTTTTAATTTTTGCACTAGAAACAAAAAAAATTTTTTTACACTTTCTGCTCAAAAAAAAAAAAAAAAAACTCAGTTAATCCGTTTAGGCCAATATGTATTCTGCTACATATTTTTGTTAGAAAAATTTAACGTATATTGATTGGTTTGTCCAAAAAAGTCTACAGACAATTTTTTTTTTTTTTTGGCGGTGATCAGCGACTTATAGCAGACAAAATCTGACACCTGACCGTCATTTTTGACACTGCTTTGGAGACCAGTGCTTACAGTGAGCAGTGCTAAAAGAAAATGCAGTCACTGTTCTAATAACACTGGTAAGGAAGGGGATTAACACCAGGGGAAATCAAAGGGTTAAATGTGTGCCTAGGGAGTGCCCAACTGTGGGGGAGGTGCTTTTACTACTTGAAGACATGGATCGTTGTTCCTGCTTTAGTGGAACACAGAATCCATGTCTTTTGTACTCACAGAATGATAGTCTGCCTTGTTTACATAGGCAGACTGTCATTCTGTCAGTAGTCGGGACCCACTGATCAGCTGTGTAATGTCCCAGCAGGAGCAAGCTGCTGGCGGAAGTGCAGAATTACGTATAGATATGATTCGGCACAGAGCGGCTGCCCTGCAGCAGTGACTTTGCTATGGGGCGGTCGTGAAGTGGTTAAAGAAGAAATAGTAAACATGGGAGCTAGATACAGCAAATGGAGTCACAAGAGTATCAAAGCAATGGCCACGTGTTCTGGAAGATGTAGATTAGTCTGGATAAATGAGAAGCAACTAGCAGGCGATACTGTGTCCGAGAACATTATCTGCGAGAAGGCAAAGGCCTTGTACGCCGATCTTGAAAGTAAACTGCAAGGTAAGTCGCAAGAAAAAGGCTTCAACGTGAGCAGGGGATGGTTTGATAACTTTAAGAGGAGAAGTGGCATCCATAGTGTTGTGAGGCACGAAGAGATTGAGTTTGGACGCTAAAGGCAGCTGAGGCGTTTGCTGCCGAGTTCCAAAAGCTCTCAGGTTCAGAGCGGGGGCAGCCCAGCCATTAGGGCGCATGGGTGCCTTTGACCCTTTCAAATCGCTGCCACCACTCCCTATTCAGGCGTCTGGCTCCTTTCAGGATGCCAGGCGCATAAATTACAGCGGCAGGTTTTTTTTTTTTTTTTTTAAGCACCCGATTAGGTCCAGAGACTCTAATAGGCTTCAAAATAGGGTGGGCTCTGAAACGCAGAGCACTGTGCTCAGAGCCCACCCAGGTGTGTTAGAATGGCAATATACTAAACCAAGTTAGGACCAATAAATAATTTTTTGCATCCACACAAGAACAGACCACTATTGAATTGCAATTTTTTTTTGGGGGGGGGCACCCCAAGATTTGCAGCATGATACAGAGTTTTCAGAAAGGGGTCACATTGCACATGTAAAGGCACAAACTGAGAAGCAATCACAGGCCGTATAGTGAATTTTCCTGCCAATGAGAAAAAAGCAGTACTCAGGACGATGGCACTTCTGCCCACATCAGTACCCATACGGAATAAGTATTGCCCATTTACATGATGACCTTTCAGTGATTACTGCTAGCTTCCAGGTCCTGTGCTAAGCGACTGCCCTGCTGGCTACTGAACAGAGCGGTCGCTGGTTTAGCATGGCGCCATTAAGAGAAAACTTTGCATTTTTGCAATCAATGCAGTGTTCTCTGATTGGACGGAGGTGAGGATCATGGCATCACGGTCACTGAGAAAATGCAAAGTGTTCTCTGAATGGTTCCAGTGCAGAACAAGCAACGGTGTTCACAATGCAGCAGGGAAGCCACTTGGCAAAGGACCCGGAAGCAAGTGGAGATCACTGGAATAGAGATATCCACTACAATTATTTAAAAAATCCACAGGGTTCCCACAAAGTATGGCACATACATACTTACATTGCACCAGGCTGGTCAAACAATGTAAAAATTGCCATACCTAAACGTCAGCTTTAAACAGTTTTTCAGGTTTCTTTTTCCATTCTTTGTGCACTTCTGTTTAACATGAATTTCTACATCTCTGTAAATGAAAAGGAGAGGAAAGCCTATACATTCTAAGTAATAAGCATGTGGTGAGAAAGTATCATACCTGTAGGTAGACCCAGTGTAAAGTATTTCTCAGCATTTGGATTAAAATGAATGATGCGATTTCGAATGTACTTTGCTGCCCACTCACTGGCCTGGCCATAATCATCCAGGATGATGAGTTTCATTTTATCTGCAGAAACATGAAGAACAAAGACTTTGCAAATCAAAGTAATACACCAAGCATCCGAACATGGGTCTAATTTACATAATGAGAAATTCCCACCTGTAATTTCTCAAAAGTCTGTGCTTCCTATAGCATCCACATGGTAAATGTCATTTTAACCCCCAGTATGGGTTGAAAATGAAAGATACTTTTGATAATAGTGTATTGGAATGCCTGCCTTTAGACACACGTGAACTTTAATGGCCTCTTAGTCCGTAGGGTTCAATATTGAGTTGGCCCACCCTTTGCAGCTATAACAGCTTCAACTCTTCTGGGAAGGCTGTAAACAAGGTTTAGGAGTGTATCTATGGGAATGTTTGACCATTATTCCAGAAGAGCATTTATGAAGTCAGGCTTGCATTCTCCACTCCAATTCATCCCAAAGGTGTTCTATCGAGTTGAGGTCAGGACTTTGTGCAGGCCAGTCAAGTTCCTCCACCCCAAACCCACTCATCCATGTCTTTATGGACCTTACTTTGTGCACTGGTCCAAATCATTTGGTGGAGGATTATGGTGTGGGGATGTTTTTTAGGGGTTGGGCTTGGCCCCTTAGTTCCAGTGAAGGGAACGCTTAGGGCGTCAGCATACCAAGACTTTGTGAACAATTTCATGCTCCCAACTTTGTGGGAACAGTTTGGGGGATTTCTGTTGCAACATGACTGCGCACCAGTGCACAAAGCAAGGTCCATAAAGACATGAATGAGCGAGTTTGGG
The DNA here is from genome assembly GCF_905171775.1 of Rana temporaria. NCBI lineage: Eukaryota > Metazoa > Chordata > Amphibia > Anura > Ranidae > Rana > Rana temporaria. Next base: position 262,077,879 of record NC_053491.1, read on the forward strand.
GTGGAGGAACTTGACTGGCCTGTACAGATTCCTGACCTCAACTCGATAGAACACCTTTGGGATGAATTAGAGCAGAGACTGCGAGCCAGGCCTTCACATCCAACATGCTTCTGGAAGAATGCAGAAACATTGCCATAGACATTCCTAAACCTTGTGGACAGCCTTCCTGGAAGCTGCAAAGGGTGGGCCAGATTAATATTGAACCGTACGTACTAAGACTGGAATGCCATTAAAATTCATGTCTGTGTAAAGGCAGGTGTCCCAATACTCTTGACAATATAGTGTATATTTCAAAAGGTTTCTGCAGGCAATGCAAGTTCCCTCAGGCACAATAAATGAGCTCCATACATGGGTAACTGCACTGATCTGTATACAGTCAAAGGGTTTGACAACCAACAGCAGACACCAAAATCTTGACAAAACAAAAAAATTCACATATTTGGGGATCGGAATGGTAGTTGGCTGATAATGGTCAGATTAAAAAACTGTCATAGATCCATCGACTGCCATAAACCTAAGTAGACACGCATGATCTGACCGATTTTGAGGATAAAACACTAAACCCAGCATTGTATCAGTGTTCCGTCTATCACTGACGATGAACAGCAGGAGACTGGAGTATAAGCCGAGGGGGGGGCTTTTTCTGCATCAAAAAATGTGCTGAAAAACTGAGCTTATACTCGAGTATATACGGTAACCTATATTGCTCACCCACTCCTTGTGAGTGGGGGCTCTGTCTGATTTCCACCAGTTGGAGAATGAGTCTACGAGCCTGGAATAGGGCTCTGTTGACTGCTATCAGCTGGAATTCTGTTAACTGAAGGTCATCCAAGATGCCCAAAATACACCTGGTGGCAGTGGCGTAGCGTGGGGGGTTCAAGGGGGGCCACCTCCCCAGGCGCAAAATTTAAAGGGGCGCTGTCACGAGTGTGGATAGGAGGGAGCACCAACAACAGATGGGACATAGGAACATATGCATGATGTCACCACTCCAGACTTTACCAGTCATTATCAAGCATGCTCTTCTCTTCCCTACAGCCACCGCTGCCTCACACAGTGGATCATGTGACCTGACTGGAGCTAGCTGAAAATAGGCAAGTCCATGGGTCAGGGGGGTGCAAATTACTTGCCTCGCCCCAGGCGCTGACAACCCACGCTACGCCACTGCCTGGTGGGTTCAAGAGTTTATTGTATTAGCCACTGCCACCCAATACCGATGTAACTTGGGACATCTACACAGTAGATGCACAAGGTCCCCAGCCACAGAGGCACACCTAGCACAAAGAGGGGTCTGTAGGAGTGGTGCAGTTCCAAAGGAGGAGTAGTGAACTCTGAGCACAATAAAAAGTTGTGAAAGCCTCTGGGCAGTGTTGAGGGAGCTGTGTAGGACAGAGTCAAGGACATTATCCCAAAGCTCCTCATCCAATGGGCCAAGATCACTCTCCCACTTCTCTTTGGCATCGCATAGGTAGTAGGAAAGCATGTTATTTTTGACACATGAAATGCATATTTAAAGTGCATCTAGTCCAAAACATTTCAATCAAATATGATGTTGTATATATTCCTGTAATGTCTAAAATGTATAATCCGATGTTTAGATACATCTTACTCTTAATTAGTGGTTGTAAATGCTTACATATACCCAGTGAAGTTACTGGCCTCAGGCGATACACAGATGAAAACAATTCTCCTACATAAGTTTTACATGTATATCTGCAGTCGTATTTACTCTACATGCAAAGTGCTGAATTTCTAAAGCTTTTCTGAGAGGAAAAAAAAAGGGGGGGGGGTTAAGAGCTGAAGTCACACTCTACAGAGCTCAGTAAGGAGAGCTCCGAGAGTTGATTGGAGGAAAGGCACACATCCCCCTTCACACAGCACACAGGAACAGAGCTGAGGCTGTCAATTAGCAGGAGATACCTCCCTGTCATCTTTTTTCTCTTGGTGTCAGGAAAACTTGTCAGAAGTGATTCATGCCGATAGAGGAACAAAGAGAAACAGAGAAATGACCCCTAATACACTTTAGGATAGATTTTGTTCATATTTCACGCCTGAGGTTTAAATAATTAGGACACCATTGGCTGCTTGAGGCCGAACGTTTGTCACTGATTAGGTCAAGGAAAAAGGGAAGGGGATTTTGGGGGGGACTATTCACGGCACTGGTTGGACACGGTATAGTAAAAAATAACAGATATTTATTGAACATAAAACAAGTATCATAAAACAACATTTAAAGACAATCCCCACATTGCACATCAGTAAGTTATACACAAACTATGTCTGAATGTAAGGAGTCGATCGCCTCGACCAGTTTCGCGGTAGTGTACCGCTTCTTCAGGAGGGGGTTTATCTACAAGATATGCATAAAACATATAAATATACAAGCAGATTTATACAGTATTGGTAAACATTGTATAACATAATCCAAGCGGCATGCCTTGTGATGGAGTAAAAAACTTACCCAGACTGGTCAATTGATCGAGCCCGGAACCCAGTTGAAACCCTCTATGGCGCAAGGAGGGGGATATGTTTATTTAGAACGGGCTCTATTGAGGAATAAGATTGATGAGTTTATATGTAGTGAAGTGATCAGCTGATTAATAGAATGGGGGTCACCATGGAGTGCATGAAGGTAGTGTATCTCAGTTACAAAGGTTTAGTTAAAAAACGTCGGGAAATGGGAAACGAAAGTGAAGAGGAAGGGAAAGAGTGAGGGGGGAAAAAAGAGAACAGAAAAAGGAAGGTGGTTGGAGGTAGGATAAAATAGGACATAAAGAATGGCACTCAGATATAGTGAAAGTGAATAAGGAGAAAATGTGAGGGAAGGGAAAGAGGGGGAAAAGAAAAGGGTTATGATAAAACAAGGGAGGGGGGAAGAGGGGAAGGGGAGGGGGGGAAAAAAGTAAAAAGAATTAAAGAATGAAATATTAAAAAGGGGAAGGGGGCAAGGGGGGGGGGGGGGAAACAAGGCCAGAGGAAGGCGGGGGGGGGGGGGGGGAAGGGGGGAAAAGGGAGGAGGGGAAAAGGAAAAAGTAACGAAAAGGTAAAAGAAAAGGGGGAAATAAATGGAAAAGGGGAAGGCAGGGGAAAAAAAGGGGGGGGGGCCGCCAGAGGTGAAAAGAAAAGGAGGGGGGGGGGGGGGAAGGGAGGGTGGATGTGTATGGTGACGTGCTCGTGAGGGTAAATTGTTTTGGTGATTATGGGATGAAAATAATTGTGTTGGAACCGGTAAATAGATAGCGGAGGAAAGGATGGGAAAAGGGAACGGGGGGGGGTGGGGAATAAAAAAAAGAGGCTGGGGGAAAAAGAGGAATGGAAGGGAAAAGAAAGATAAGGAGTGGAGGGGAAAGCAATGGGTGGGGGGGGGGGGGGAAATAGACATAATCCGTTGAAAGTGAGGGAAGAAGGAAAAAGGGGAAAGGGAGAAAATGAGGAGGAGGGGGAAGTGAAGGGGAAAAAGAAGGTTGAGGTGATAAAAAATAAATTAAGTTGTGAGTACATGCAAAGTGACCAGGGTGAGCGTGGGACGTGTAGTGTTATAAGGAAGTGCAAGGGATGTCCAGGAAACCAAGAATTAAGAAAACCGATCACCAAGCAAACAAATAAAAATTATATGGGTAGACCCTGATGGGTTCTTACCATTGCTGTATGCAAGATACTCAAATTTACTGGGGCACAAGAGGACAGTATCTGTAGGATAATTATATGGTATGCTGAGCTGCCAAGGTATGGGCAGTGAGAAGCATTAGTTCCAGCTGAGGAGGTTAAAAAGCAAGTCAGCCGGTTAGTCATGTAACAAGGCAATCAAAGCAGGGGCCAGGCAAGTAGGTGGCAGTCTAGCTTACCGTGGCAGGTACTCGTCTGCGTGTGTCCCCAGGGAGAGCGTCCGTGCTAACTCACAGAAGCGGCTTTCTCAGCCGCTTTTGTAAGAATCCCTGGACGGCGTGTGACGTCATCAATTCGCGACGCCACCGCCGTCCAACGTCCCACCAACCCCTGCACGTGAGTGCGTGGGTGTGCAGCCATAGACCCAATGGCATGACGCCAGGTCATAGGCTGCAAACAGGGAGCCGTGATTGGTGCTCCCTGCTGGGGACAACACTCCGTGCGCCAATAACGAAGGGGGAGCCGGGCACCAGGCTGGACCAGCCAATCAGGGAGGTTAAACTCCGAAAGCATGCTGCAAATGGAAAATGGGAAGGAGAGAAACATTGTACAGAGACATTTAAATAAACAATTACAGCGATAAGAGCAAAAATTACTCAATACATATATTTGATGGGAGATTAATCCATCGCATTGCCTAAAGCACTGCATCAGAGCTCAGCATTCTGAAATAAAAACAGGGCACAAAAATTTATGTAGAAAAAAACTATCGCATTATCCCATCTATGTCATGGCTCAGAGGCCTGATAGCCCACACAATGGGCCATGGTTGCGGCCCATGGATGTGGGAAATACGATTGGGAATTGGGAGAAAGGAATTTTCAATACACAGGGAAGGCGGGGGGAAGGGGGGGGGGGGAGGGAAAAGAGGAGGGGAAGAAAAAAGGAATGGGTTGGAGTAGGGTCATTCTCTCAGAAGATACATGTATTAATGTTCATGTAAAAATGGTTTATAGGAATTGACTTCATTCAATCCTGGGAACCTCATAGCATTTAAATCTTCAATCCACAGGCATTCTTTCTGTAGGATGGCCCTGTTCCAATCACCACCCCGTTTAGCTTGGGGGATAATTTCCAAAACAAAAAAACGTATAACGGAAAGATCGTATCGATGGTATAATCCCACATGGCGTCCTACTGTGGTTAGTTTACCTACATCGGAATCGTATAGGTGATCACCCATCCGTTGCCGAAATTCTCTGAAGGTTTTCCCCACATAGAAAGCTCCACAGATACAACTCATAAGGTAAATGATGCCCTTAGTGCCACAGTTGGCAGAGAAGGGGGGGTAAAAATCCCGACCATTAGGCAACAAAAAATGTTGTCCCTCCATCACCCAGGGGCATCTTGGGCAATTGCCACATTTGTAGGTGCCTCGGGGTGATGTATCGGTCGTATGTTCTGTGGTGTAGTGACTTTGAGTCAGTCGATCCCTCAATGAACTGGCTCGGCGGAACACCATCTCAGGCTTTTGTTTAACATATTTCTTTAAGATGTTATCCTCGGCAATAATATGCCAATGGGTTTGTAGTATATTGCGCAGTTCATTGTGATTGGCTGAATATGTTGTAATGAATCGTACTGACTCATGAGAACAATTCTTTGTGTTTTTGGAAGGATCATACAGCAAGGAATGCCTGGATCGAAGGCATGCCCTGTTGTAGGCCTTCTTTAAATTGGTGTGGGTGTAACCACGAGCTAGGAGACGATCGCGTAGTTCATCTGCCTGTCTCTTGAAATCTATTGACAATGTACAGTTTCTACGTAGCCGTAGGTATTGGGCGAAGGGGATACTTCGAATAAGGGGTTTTGGGTGGGCACTGGAAGCATATAGTAAAGTGTTACCCGCTGTAGGTTTCCTATATAGGTCCGTGTAAAGTATACCGTTGGCCTGTTTGATGACAGTCAGGTCCAAAAAGGGGACCTGACTCTTATCAAACACAACCGTAAATTTCAAATTAAATTCGTTTATATTAAGCATCTGTACAAATTCAAGTAACAATTCACTTGAACCTGTCCAAATAATGAACAGGTCGTCTATGAATCGATACCATAACAATATCTTATCCATAAACCTACTGTATATATCGCTAGCATTGAGAAATCGCTCCCATGCACCTAAGTATAGGTTTGCGTAGGCTGGGGCACAGGAGGTGCCCATCGCCACGCCCTGGGTTTGTAAGAACAATTCGTCATTAAAGGTAAAGTGGTTTTTGGTCAGTATAAATAATAACAACTGTAAAACTAGCTCAGCATACCATATAATTATCCTACAGATACTGTCCTCTTGTGCCCCAGTAAATTTGAGTATCTTGCATACAGCAATGGTAAGAACCCATCAGGGTCTACCCATATAATTTTTATTTGTTTGCTTGGTGATCGGTTTTCTTAATTCTTGGTTTCCTGGACATCCCTTGCACTTCCTTATAACACTACACGTCCCACGCTCACCCTGGTCACTTTGCATGTACTCACAACTTAATTTATTTTTTATCACCTCAACCTTCTTTTTCCCCTTCACTTCCCCCTCCTCCTCATTTTCTCCCTTTCCCCTTTTTCCTTCTTCCCTCACTTTCAACGGATTATTGATACAAAAAAATCACTGGCGCTCAATGGGAAATAACTAATATCCCATGAAATACTAAAACCCTCGTATGGGCTGAGAACAGTCCGTGCTGCAGAGATCCGGATACCCTGAAGTACCACAAATACACAAATACACCAAAAAGGAAAACTCTGCGCTCCTGAAAGTTCACCAATTATAAATCCACTTAATGTTTGTGAAGAAAAAAACATACATTAACACTTTAATTTTCGGAAGATCCAGTCCTTTATATGGTTAAAAAAGGGAAAGTTTCCACAATGTACACAATATAATAAAAAAAGTATAAAAAAAACTTTCCAAATGTCTGCATCAGACCAGCACCCTCTTCAGACTTCAAATGGTTAAAGCTTGCGGTTTTAGTTTGTGGGCTGTCTAGCAAGACATCATTAGTGCAAATGGTGAGCACAGTACATTACCCAGCCAGATGTACACATCGATCGAATGTCCTTCTCCTGGCTGATGTAACAATGTCCTAAGCTCTCTCCTATGCGGGTCTGGAAGCTTCACAGACCCGATAAATGTGACTGCTGGAGACACAGGGTGGATCAGCCTATCAGAAAGGACGCTCTCCCTGGGTGAACATGCAAGCGTCCCACGTCTGAGACACTGTTTCAGTAAACCAGCTGTACTGCAGGGAGAAGTTTAGGCGCCCTCCAGTGGGCAAATTGCAGTATGCACTTGTTGAAAAATCAACAGTGTTGCATGGCGATTAAAATAATCGGATATAAAAGTTCTTATGCATGAATAGGATCTTCCATCATAAAAGGGGGATATTAAGAGGGGTCCTAGACGACGCGTTTCGCCCTTACAAGAGCTTTGTCACAGTCCTGGGACTGTGACAAAGCTCTTGTAAGGGCGAAACGCGTCGTCTAGGACCCCTCTTAATATCCCCCTTTTATGATGGAAGATCCTATTCATGCATAAGAACTTTTATATCCGATTATTTTAATCGCCATGCAACACTGTTGATTTTTCAACAAGTGCATACTGCAATTTGCCCACTGGAGGGCGCCTAAACTTCTCCCTGCAGTACAGCTGGTTTACTGAAACAGTGTCTCAGACGTGGGACGCTTGCATGTTCACCCAGGGAGAGCGTCCTTTCTGATAGGCTGATCCACCCTGTGTCTCCAGCAGTCACATTTATCGGGTCTGTGAAGCTTCCAGACCCGCATAGGAGAGAGCTTAGGACATTGTTACATCAGCCAGGAGAAGGACATTCGATCGATGTGTACATCTGGCTGGGTAATGTACTGTGCTCACCATTTGCACTAATGATGTCTTGCTAGACAGCCCACAAACTAAAACCGCAAGCTTTAACCATTTGAAGTCTGAAGAGGGTGCTGGTCTGATGCAGACATTTGGAAAGTTTTTTTTATACTTTTTTTATTATATTGTGTACATTGTGGAAACTTTCCCTTTTTTAACCATATAAAGGACTGGATCTTCCGAAAATTAAAGTGTTAATGTATGTTTTTTTCTTCACAAACATTAAGTGGATTTATAATTGGTGAACTTTCAGGAGCGCAGAGTTTTCCTTTTTGGTGTATTTCAACGGATTATGTCTATTTCCCCCCCCCCCCACCCATTGCTTTCCCCTCCACTCCTTATCTTTCTTTTCCCTTCCATTCCTCTTTTTCCCCCAGCCTCTTTTTTATTCCCCACCCCCCCCGTTCCCTTTTCCCATCCTTTCCTCCGCTATCTATTTACCGGTTCCAACACAATTATTTTCATCCCATTATCACCAAAACAATTTACCCTCACGAGCACGTCACCATACACATCCACCCTCCCTTTCCCCCCCCCCTCCTTTTCTTTTCCCCTCTGCCGCCCCCCCCCCCCCTTTTTTTCCCCTGCCTTCCCCTTTTCCATTTATTTCCCCCTTTTCTTTTACCTTTTCGTTCCTTTTCCCCTTTCCCCCCCCCCCTTTTCCCCCCTTCCCCCCCCCCCCCGCCTTCCTCTGGCCTTGTTTCCCCCCCCCTTGCCCCCTTCCCCTTTTTAATATTTCATTCTTTAATTCTTTTTACTTTTTTCCCCCCCTCCCCTTCCCCTCTTCCCCCCTCCCTTGTTTTATCATAACCCTTTTCTTTTCCCCCTCTTTCCCTTCCCTCACATTTTCTCCTTATTCACTTTCACTATATCTGAGTGCCATTCTTTATGTCCTATTTTATCCTACCTCCAACCACCTTCCTTTTTCTGTTCTCTTTTTTCCCCCCTCACTCTTTCCCTTCCTCTTCACTTTCGTTTCCATTTCCCGACGTTTTTTAACTAAACCTTTGTAACTGAGATACACTACCTTCATGCACTCCATGGTGACCCCCATTCTATTAATCAGCTGATCACTTCACTACATATAAACTCATCAATCTTATTCCTCAATAGAGCCCGTTCTAAATAAACATATCCCCCTCCTTGCGCCATAGAGGGTTTCAACTGGGTTCCGGGCTCGATCAATTGACCAGTCTGGGTAAGTTTTTTACTCCATCACAAGGCATGCCGCTTGGATTATGTTATACAATGTTTACCAATACTGTATAAATCTGCTTGTATATTTATATGTTTTATGCATATCTTGTAGATAAACCCCCTCCTGAAGAAGCGGTACACTACCGCGAAACCGGTCGAGGCGATCGACTCCTTACATTCAGACATAGTTTGTGTATAACTTACTGATGTGCAATGTGGGGATTGTCTTTAAATGTTGTTTTATGATACTTGTTTTATGTTCAATAAATATCTGTTATTTTTTACTATACCGTGTCCAACCAGTGCCGTGAATAGTCCCCCCCAAAATCCCCTTCCCTTTTTCCTTGACCTAATCAGTGACAAACGTTCGGCCTCAAGCAGCCAATGGTGTCCTAATTATTTGGGTCTTTTCATTTTACATACTAATTGGGATGTAGGCACCCGTTTATTTTATATACTTTCATTATAAAAGAGACCACACTCAACCTTTTTTTCAACGCCTGAGGTTTACAAGTACTTTAAATAATATGAGCAAGGTGCGTCCACAGACACTATGGATCCTAAGGTGACACGAGTTCAGCTGCCAAGGGGTGACGCTGCAATAAAACTGATGAGCTGTTGCTGACCTGTGTACATATCCAAAGAAGTATAAAGATTCAAAAGGGTGTACAGAGTGAAGTGAATAAAGTGGAAAACAGTTTCTTATTTAGGCATTTCAAACATCTGGGTATACTTTTATGAAAATGTACTCCTACTTATTACACCACATACATAAAAACCATATAGTGCTGCACACGTCAGCACTTCCCAACTTTGCTGTGTGGTTTTCATCTTAAGCCCGTGGTTGCTTTGCATGCATTTTCTAAAAAATAAATAAAAAAACACACACCTTCAAACGTCCCTTTTTTCATGGGTGGCTCAATCACCTTACAGGGTACCATGGAGTCTCATGTGTCCAGATCACCAGGTGGCAATCCACTCCTCTGCTTCCCCCTCCTCTCTGCAAGTGGCTCAGAGCAGGGCTGTCACTCCCCTACCCAGAAGTCTGGGAAAGCGGTGCTCTGTGACATGGAAACAGTCAGAGCCCATTCACACAGGAGCAACAGGACTTCCAGCACGACTTTGGGAGGCAACTTGGACACGACTTGAGTATGAATCATCAAGTCGCCTCCAGGACAGGAGGCTTTCCAGGAGCCAATCAAACAACAATCAGCTCTGTGGGGGGAGGGGGTTTGCCTGAGAAATGCATGTTCTCTTCCTGTATTGTTGCTTCAGTTAAGACCAGTGGCGGCTGGTGCTCAAATTGTTTGGGGGGGCGCAAACGAAAAAAATAAAACAATTGCAGCCTCACTCGGCCCATCATTTATCACCACTGTGCCATGCCATCAAAACGCAACCACTGTGCCATGCCATCAAACACAGCCACTATGCCATCAATTGTCACCACTTTGCCATGCCATCAATTGTCACCACTTTGCCATGCCATCAATTGTCACCACTGTGCCATCAATTGTCACCACTGTGCCATCAATTGTTACCACTGTGCCATCAATTGTCACCACTGTGCCACCAATTGTCACCACTGTGCCACCAATTGTCACCACTGTGCCATGCCATCAATTGTTACCACTGTGCCATCAATTGTCACCACTGTGCCATGCCATCAATTGTCACCACTGTGCCATGCCATCAATTGTCACCACTGTGCCATGCCATCAATTGTCACCACTGTGCCATGCCATCAATTGTCACCACTTTGCCACCAATTGTCACCACTGTGCCACCAATTGTCACCACTGTGCCACCAATTGTCACCACTGTGCCACCAATTGTCACCACTGTGCCATGCCATCAATTGTCACCACTGTGCCACCAATTGTCACCACTGTGCCACCAATTGTCACCACTGTGCCATGCCATCAATTGTTACCACTGTGCCATGCCATCAATTGTCACCACTGTGCTATGCCATCAATTGTTACCACTGTGCCCACCAATTGTCACCACTGTGCCCACCAATTGTCACCACTGTGCCCACCAATTGTCACCACTGTGCCCACCAATTGTCACCACTGTGCCCACCAATTGTCACCACTGTGCCCACCAATTGTCACCACTGTGCCCATCAATTGTCACTGTCCAGACATCCATCCACCTCGGAGCTTTATATTATAACCTGCTGGGACTTGTAGTTCTCCATCATCTCCTGGGGCTCAGGTGCATGCAATCCACCATATTTGTTCAGTTTTTCTCACTGCTGGGACTTGTAGTCCCATAGATGGTGGATTGCATGCACCTGAGCCCCAGGAGATGATGGAGAACTACAAGTCCCAGCAGTCTAAATACAATAACAGGCTCCAAGGTGAATGGGTGGGGATCAGGCAGTGCACCACTGTCCGCTGATGACCTAATGGGGCGATCAATCAAATCCATTTTGAACTGAATTCTGTGGCTTGGCTGGCTTACCTTAGCAGCGCCAGCTCCGCTCGGGCAGTGTGAACTTCAGAGAAAGTGGGGGGGAGGAGAGGAGACTTACACAATGACAGGACTCGGAGTGAACTAGGGGGGGAGGGGAGGGGGCCCCTTCCCCTGCCCCTTCCCTCCCCCCCTAGTTCACTCCGAGTCCTGTCAGTGTGTAAGTTCAGTGACAAGCAGAAGCAGTAGCCCCCCTCCCCCCCAGTTCACTCCGAGCTCTGTCATCTAAGTTCAGTGACAACTGACAAGCAGCAGCGGCGGCCCCCCCTCCCCTCCCCCCCCCAGTTCACTCCGAGTCCTGCCGCCCAGACCCACTCCGCTCCGGATCAGCAGTGTGCACTCGCAACAGCTTCAGGTCCCCCCTCCCCCCACCTCAATGTGCCGATCAGACGTCTGATCGGCACATTGAGGTGGGGGGAGGAGGGGGGACCCGAAGCTGTTGCGAGTGCACACTGCTGATCCGGAGCGGAGTGTGGCGGTGGGACTCGGAGTGAACTCCGGGTGGGGGGGGGGGGGAGAGGGGGGGCCGCCGCTTGTCACTGGCAGTACTAGCGCAGAGAGAAGTATTCAGCTGCGGTGGGGCTCGGTGGTGGTGGCGGGGCTGGCAGGCAATGGATGCGGGGGTGCTACTGGTGCTGGAGTGGGGGAAGGAGCCGGTCTGTTCCTTACCTTCAATGGTTGGCGCCGCTCCTCTATGATGCCCCCACACGCGCTCCAGATATCACCAGAATACCGGAAGTGATATAATATTAATGGCACTGCCCACTGACCTCTCCTCCGGTCCCCGCCGAGCCAATCCCATGAGAACACCATGCATTCTAGCAAATCAAATGACAGTGGGAGTGTGTGCGGGCGCACAGCTTGCGCCCTGCACACGCCCTAAACACGGGCAAATCAGCTTCCAAGCCTGCGATCAGCTGATTGCAGGCTGGGAAGCTTCCCATAGACCGCCGCATGTCCGGCGCCTGGTCACTCTTAAAGTGACATTTTTTTAAAATTTTTTTTTTTTTTTTTTTTTTTTTTTTACAGCTTGGGGGGGCGGCGCCCGAGCGCCCCCTATGGACGGGCCGCCACTGGTTAAGACAGTGATCAGACTTCTGAGGCAACTTCCATTGAAATCAATGGGTACAAGTTGCATACAAGTCAGATTGAAGTAGTACAGGAACCTTTTTTGAAGTCGGGACGACTGCAGTACTGTACATTAAGACGGCTTCCATTCACTTACATTGATTTTCTCATGCAGCGCGACTTGAAGTCGGATCCAAAGTTGTCCCTGTGTGAATGGGCTCTTAGTGGCTGTATTTCTGTTAAAGTTATTTAATTAACCACTTCCAAACCGCTGTACGACTATATACGGCCTCACTTTAAAGATGAATATCTCGGTAACGGCAACAGCAGCTGCCACAACCGAGGTATCCATTTTTAGTGTGAGCGGTTCTGTTAACGATAACGGCGGTCTCCGCGGCGTATTCGCCGCGAGATCGCCGTTATCGGCGGCGGGAGAGGGGCCCCCCCTCCCGCCGCTCTCCTGCGCCCTCTGCCGTTTACCAGAGCCGTCGGTAGCGGCGGAGGAGATCGGGTGTGCTCGACAGCTGACTGGGGAAGCGAGTGAGGGAAAAGTCGCCCCCACCCGTCCCCATAGCTCTGCTGAGCGGAAGTGACGTCAAAACGTCAGTCCCGCCCAGCGTCTTAAAGAAACATTTTTTTTTTTTTGTCATTTGAAAAAATGACAGTTTCAATTTTTTTTTTTTTTTTTTTTTTTTTTTTTTTTGCATTTTAGTCTAAATATGAGATCTGAGGTCTTTTTGACCCCCAGATCTCATATTTAAGAGGACCTGTCATGCTTTTTTCTATTACAAGGGATGTTTACATTCCTTGTAGTAGGAATAAAAGTGATCATTTTTTTTTTTTTTTCCAGTGTAAAAAATAATAAAATAAATAAAAATAAATAAGAAAAAAAAAATAAAAAATTTTAAAGCGCCCCGTCCCGACGAGCTCGCGCGCAGAAGCGAACGCATACGCGAGTAGCGCCTGCATATGAAAACGGTGTTCAAATCACACAAGTGAGGTATCGCCGCGATCATTAGAGTGAGAGCAATAATTATAGCCCTACACCTCATCTGTAACTCAAAAAATTAAACCTATAGAATTTTTTAAACGTCGCCTATCGAGAGTAAAAGTTTGACGCCATGCCACGAGCGGGCGCAATTTGTAAGCGTGACATGTTGGGTATCATTTTACTCGGCGTAACATTATCTTTCAAAATATATAAAAAAATTGGGCCAAATTTATTGCTGTCTTATTTTTTTAATTAAAAAAAGTGAATTTTTTCCCCAAAAAAATGCGCTTGTAGGACCGCTGCGCAAATATGGTGTGACAAAAAGTATTGCAATGATCGCCATTTTATTCTCTAGGGTATTAGAAAAAAAATATATAATGTTTGTGGGTTTTAAGTAATTTTCTAGCAAAAAAAAAACTGTTATAGTCTTGTAAACACCAAATATGAAAAACACCCAAAGTAGAGAAGTGGTTAAATATCCAGCCAATTGTGTAGTGGGAATAGTCAATACATTTTAAGCAAGTTATTAAAAAAAAAAAAAAAAAGGGGAAGAAGGGGAAGCATTTAATACAACTTTGCCTATCAAAAGACAGTTAACGAAAAAAGACATTGCTTCCACCTAAAACGGCACTTTTTTCATTTTGGATGGAATAAGCGAGGGTTGTAAGGCAAGTGGTTAAGAAGAGTTAAACATGATGAGAGTTTTTTTCAGTACAAAGCCTCTTTGATACAAAACATCAATGGTGTAGATCCCAAGCTGTCTATATTGACAGAATAAGTAAATAAAAGACATAGCTATTGCCACAATAACAACAAAGCAGTCTTGCAGGGGGATATACCTAAAAGTGGCACATATTATCTTGCCAGCCGCCATAGTAATTGCACTGGAGATTTTGTTGTTCCCATTGCTATGATCACTTCCCATTACCTTTGCTAAGTAACAATGAATGCAGATTCCAATGTAGTGGATGATAGAGAAGCTGAGTCCTGACAGCAAAATGCATGTGCCAACACCCAGGAGTCACCCCATAGTCCTCAGTCCCTGCCCTGAGTACAGATCCCAGCTCTGCCTCCACCACTCACCTGATATCTGTAGAAGTTCTCCTGCTTTGCAGTAGATCAGGAGGGCTGTGTCTGCTAGCACTAGCAAGGAGTCATATGACTTCAGATCACGTGGGCAGAAGACTGAGCAGACAGCTGAGTCAGCAGGACTATGAATGGTCTCACACAAACCCTGCACACACACCAGAAGTACATTGTAACTGATCTCAGAACCTTGCCTCATACAATTCAAGACTTGAACGTGAAAGATTGTTACAGAGGTTGTCCAGTAAAGCCCTTTTAGAAGAGTTTTTTAATTTGTTACAAACGTTAAAATTTTTGCTTATAAATAGCTTAAAGCGGAGCTCCGCCGTAAAAAAAAAAAAAAAAAAAAAAAATTAAAGGCCAGCAGCTACAAATACTGCAGCTGCTGACTTTTAATAAATGGACACTTACCTGTCCTGCAGTCCAGCGATGTCGGCAGCAGAAGAGGAGCAATCACTCGTCACTCTGCTGCCCCCACCGCCATCATCGGTGAGGGAACCAGGAACGGAAGCGTTGCAGCTTCACTCCCAGTTCCCTACTGCGCATGCGCAAGTCGCGCTGCGCCGTGCTCACTGGTCCCGCTGAGTTGTGCTGCAGTCTTATAGCTAGATTCACATAGCACGCCCTAACTTTGCGGCAGCGTAGCGTAGCTTGTTTACACTACGCCGCCATAAGTAAGCGAGGCAAGTACATGATTCACATAGTACTTTCCTGCTAAGTTACGGTGGCGTAGCCTAAAGCGGGCGGGCGTAAGGGCGGCTAATTCAAATTTAGCTGAGGGGGCGTGTTTTATGTTTGACGTGATTGACGTTTTTTTGGAGCATGCGCCGTCCCGCCTACATATCCCAGTGTGCATTGCGGCAACGTACGCCGCATGGGCCTATTGGTTTCGACGTGGATGTAAATGACGTCAATCCCTATTCACGGACGACTTACGCAAACGACGTAAATTTTCGAATTTAGAAGCAGGAACGGCGGCCATACTTTAACATTACTATTCCAACTATTTGATGGAATATCTTTAGGCCTGATAATGCGTTACGTAAACTGCGTATCTGTACTGCAGCGGCCGGGCGTACGTTCGTGAATAGGCGTATCTAGTGATTTACATATTCTACGCCGACCGCAATGGAAGCGCCACCTAGCGGTCAGCCTAAAAATTACACTTTAGGATACAAGGGTGTAAGACACTTACGCCGCTCGTATCTGAGCCTAATTTAAGTGTATTTGGTTACCAGAATACGCTTAAATTAGCGCTCACGCAAATTCTGACTTAGGCTGGCGTATCTACTGATACGCCAGCCTAAGTCTCTGTGAATCTAGCTAATAGCGTCTACAAAATAGTTAGTAACGGATAGTTTTATGGCATTTTTATAAATATTTTTTTTTTAACTATTAATGGCGGCGATCAACGATTTTTATCGTGACTACGTCATTATGGCGGACACAATTGTCACCATTTTGGGACCATTGTAATTTTTACAGCGATCAGTGCTATAAAAATGCACTGATTACTGTGAAAATGACACTGGCAGTGAAGGGGTTAACCTGTAGGGGCGCTGAAGGGGTTAAGTGTGCCCTAGTGATTCTTACTGTGTGGGGGCGTGGCCTGGCGTGTGACGTCACTGATCGTCATTCCCTATGACAGAGAACAGACGATCAGTGACACTCTCACTAGGAAGAATGGGGAAAGGTTTGTTCACACTTGCCTCTCCCCGTTCTTCAGCTCTGTGACCCGATTGCGGGACACCGGCGGCGATCGGGTCCGCGGGTGCGGTCACGAAGCTCACGACTGGGTTGAGAGTGCGCCGGTGGCGGCGTCCTTTTGCCCAGCCGTGCCGCTCTGCCGACATATATCGTCATTAGGCGGTCCTTAATCGGTTAAAGTAGAATTTATAGACAACTTTTTTGTTTTCATTTTGGATAGAGCAAGGAAAAGTAATTACGTCTGTCAGAATTTTTTTCACCATCTTTCCCTTCACTTCCTGTTCCATAGCCAAAAAGGAAGTGAGAGAAAATCCCTGCAAATTAAGGGAGCTCCACTGGAAGATTCCCCCCCTATAATAATAACTTTTCTGGGTACAGCCTAAAATTTGGGGATTTTCTTTTACTTTCCACAACAATGGTAAACAGGACAAATAGAGAGGGTGAATCTCTCTAACGGGGGCACAAAAAAAGTTTTGCCTATAAAAACCTTGGTTTGCGAGCATAATTTGTTCCAGAAACATGCTTGTAATCCAAAGCACTTGTATATCAAAGCGTTGTGTCACAACAGTATAAAAGAGAAGAGAGGCGCCTCTAAGTGTAGCAATAAGTTGCTAAATGTTGTACCTTCATTAAATGTAACCATATTGCTACACTTAGAGGTGCCTTTCTTCTTTTTTATACTGTTGTGACTTGACGCTACTCTTATATCAAGACATCGCTTGTATATCAAGGCAAAATGTATTAAAACATTTTGCTTGTCTTGCAAAACGCTCACAAACCAAGGTTTTACTGTAGTTCTATTTTATTTTCCCTTTCCGTTATACAGCAAGCACAGCTATGCATGTAGCCTGGACCCTGACCAGTAAGGATGAGCTCTGGCGTGTTCGCATAGAACACGTGCAGAGCCCGCCAGGAAGTGAGCACGGCGCTGCGCTAATAACAGCCAGGAAGACGATCCCTGCAGCCGAGCATCGGGACAATGTTTCCCTGGCTGTTATTAGCGCAGCGCCGTGCTCACTTCCTGGCGGGCTCTGCACGTGTTCTATACGAACACGCCGGAGCTCATCCTTACTGACCAGCATCTTCTCCAAACCAGTCAATGACATGGGCAATGCCATAACTGTAAAAGGCTGTGACAAACTTTGGAAAAAAAATATTTGGGATAAAACTATTATTAGTGATTATCTTCCATAATGCAAATGCTAAAAAAACAAAAGACACAACAACAAAAGCACAAAAAGCAACCCCAGTGGTTTGAATTCCTAGGGCACCCGAGAATATCGGACGAATGATTGTCCGTTTTTGGGATTTTTTGCATGCTAGTCTCGTGTTAAACAATTAAGAGGTGACTAAAGTTCCAGAAAGTTCTCGTAATACAGAAAACAACTTCGGGAAGTGATGTAATGTGTTGTATTGTAATATATTCTTTAGATTTCGAGCATGCGAGGCCTTGGTCACATGATTTTTTCCATACAAGCAGGGCTTTTTTTCAGGGGGAACTAGGTGGAACTCAGTTCCACCACCTTTGGCTTAGACCCTTTGGTTCCCGCTCACCACAATCACTTGTAAACAAAGAAGTCTGGTTTCTGTGTTTACAAGTGACAGCTCTGCACTCTGTGTGTAACCCTCCTGAACTCTGCACTCTGTATGTAATGTATGTAATGCAATTCTGGTATTTAATGCCCCTTTAAGACCCTTCTACTGTTTGTGAATTCTGAACGGGGTCGTGGTTGAGTTCCTGCACCTATTTTCTGAGAAAAAAAGCTCTGCATACAAGTACTATACTATTGACACCAAAATTGTTGTGTTATAGTATGAGCAAAGCGAATATCCTGACCTGGGGACTATCCATATTTCCATGCTTGCTATCTTCTTCCCCGTCATCATGACTTCTCCTGCCTCTGGAGCTCAGAACTCTCCCACTAGAAGCGTCACCTCTCAGGCAGTCTTGGACATTGATCCCTTCCCCGCCATCATGACTTCTCCTGCCTCTGGAGCTTAGAACTCTGCCACTAGAAGCGTCACCTCTCAGGCAGTCTTGGACATTGATCCCTTCCCGCCATCATGACTTCTCCTGCCTCTGGAGCTCATAACTCTGCCACTAGAAGCGTCACCTCTCAGGCAGTCTTGGACATTGATCCCTTCCCCGCCATCATGACTTCTCCTGCCTCTGGAGCTCATAACTCTGCCACTTGAAGCTACACCTCTTAGGCAGTCTTGGACATTGATCCCTTCCCCGCCATCATGACTTCTCCTGCCTCTGGAGCTCATAACTCTGCCACTAGAAGCGTCACCTCTTAGGCAGTCTTGGACATTGATCCCTTTCCCGCCGTCATGACTTCTCCTGCCTCTGGAGCTCATAACTCTGCCACTTGAAGCGTCACCTCTCAGGCAGTCTTGGACATTGATCCCTTCCCCGCCATCATGACTTCTCCTGCCTCTGGAGCTCATAACTCTGCCACTTGAAGCGTCACCTCTCAGGCAGTCTTGGACATTGATCCCTTCCCCGCCATCATGACTTCTCCTGCCTCTGGAGCTCATAACTCTGCCATTTGAAGCGTCACCTCTCAGGCAGTCTTGGACATTGATCCCTTCCCCCGCATCATGACTTCTCCTGCCTCTGGAGCTCATAACTCTGCCACTTGAAGTGTCACCTCTCAGGCAGTCTTGGACATTGATTCCTTCCCCGCCATCATGACTTCTCCTGCCTCTGGAGCTCATAACTCTGCCACTAGAAGCGTCACCTCTCAGGCAGTCTTGGACATTGATCCCTTCCCCCCATCATGACTTCTCCTGCCTCTGGAGCTCATAACTCTGCCACTAGAAGCGTCACCTCTCAGGCAGTCTTGGACATTGATCCCTTCCCCGCCATCATGACTTCTCCTGCCTCTGGAGCTCATAACTCTGCCACTTAAAGCTACACCTCTTAGGCAGTCTTGGACATTGATCCCTTTTCCGCCATCATGACTTCTCCTGCCTCTGGAGCTCATAACTCTGCCACTTGAAGCGTCACCTCTCAGGCAGTCTTGGACATTGATCCCTTCCCCGCCATCATGACTTCTCCTGCCTCTGGAGCTCATAACTCTGCCACTAGAACCGTCACCTCTCAGGCAGTCTTGGACATTGATCCCTTCCCCGCCATCATGACTTCTCCTGCCTCTGGAGCTCATAACTCTGCCACTTAAAGCTACACCTCTCAGGCAGTCTTGGACATTGATCCCTTTTCCGCCATCATGACTTCTCCTGCCTCTGGAGCTCATAACTCTGCCACTTGAAGCGTCACCTCTCAGGCAGTCTTGGACATTGATCCCTTCCCCGCCATCATGACTTCTCCTGCCTCTGGAGCTCAGAACTCTGCCACTAGAAGCGTCACCTCTCAGGCAGTGAATTTGGAACCCAAAGAAAGACCAGGGAGCTAAACTGGATTCAGGCAAGTTAAATAGGCTTTTGGATATATTTTTTTAATACCATTAATTAGAAGGATGAGAGGAGGGGTTGCGAATATCCTGGAGTTTAATAATGGCTTTAATAATACATCCAAAAATGGAGCTGCGTTGCGACTCGTTTGGACCGTGTGACAACTGAGTTCCAGGACAACATCTCCCAGCATTCCTCACATGTCAGATGTTAAGGGAGGAACTCAATAAAAACATTATCGTCTGGCACTGTAGCTTTTGACATAGCAACTATATTGATCGTAAAGCGGACCTTCAGTAATTTTCCATCTATTAAATCTGCTGCCCTTGTTGATTTAACTTTGGATAGTAAAACATTGTATTTCTTTTTTGCCAGTAAATACCTTATACAACCCACTTCTGTTTCTTGTCTGTTAACCACTTGGGATCCGCCTGCCGTCAATTGACGGCTACAGCGCGGATCCTAAAAGCCAACAGGACGTCAATTGACGTCCGCCCCTTTGGGCGGTCCCCGCGCGCGCTCCAGAGCGCGCAGCGGGGAAAATCTGTGTTGGCCGTGTCCCTTGGACACAGCCAATTACAGATCGCCGCGAACGGCCAATCAGAGTGGCCGTTTGCGATGCGATCTGTACGGCCAATGAGAGATGATCTCATATGTAAACATATGAGATCATCTGTCATTGCCGGCTCACACAGAGACAGCGGTGCTGTCTCTGGAGAGGAGACCGATCTGTGTCTCTTGTACATAGAGACACAGAGCGGTCACCCCCCCCAGTCACCCCCCCTCCACCTACAGTTAGAACACTTTATAGGAAACATATTTAACCCCTTCAATGCCAGTCACATTTATACTGTAATTAGTGCATATTTATAGCACTGATCGCTGTATAAATGTGAATGGCGCCAAAAATGTGTCCGATGTGTCCACCATAACGTCGCAGTCCCAATAAAAATCGCAGATCGCCGCCATTTCTAGTAAAAAATAAATAAAAAAATAATAATTCTGTCCCCTATTTTGTAAGCGCTATAACTTTTGCGCAAACCAGTCGCTTATTGCGTTTTTTTTTTTTTTTTACCAAAAATATGTAGAAGAATACGTATCGGCCTAAACTGAGAAAAAAAATTTTTCTTTTTTTTTTTATTGGGATATTTATTATAGCAAGAAGTAAAAAATATTGTATTTTTTTCAAAATTGTCGCACTTTTTTGTTTAAAGCGCAAAAAATAAAAACCGCACAGGCGATCAAATACCACCAAAAGAAAGCTCTACTTGTGGGGAAAAAAGGACATAAATTTTGTTTGGGAGCCACGTCCCACGACCGCGCAATTGTTAGTTAAAGCGACGCAGTGCCGAAAGCTGAAATTTCACCTGGGCAGGAGGGGGGTATATGTGCCCAGTAAGCAAGTGGTTAAAAAGCCTAGGCTTATGACATCATGTACAGCTCTGTCTCTCACACTCCTGAAAGTTACCAGGAAAGGGGGGGGGAGTCATAACAGGGCCAATGAGAGCTGCAGAGCTGGAGGTGTGCACATAAAAGCCTAATGAAGAAAGAAGATCGAAGTGACCTCAAAGAAACACAAGCTTAGGGAAAAATGCATGTGAATGTGCAGAAAAACCCGCATTAAATGTACACTGCATGCCAAAACTTGCAGTAAACGCACAGTTTCTGGTGCAAATGGGCCCTTAGGATTTTAGTAAGATTAAATTACTGATTGACTTTTAGCAATAATTTAGACCTGATAAATTTGTTATCAAAATTTAGTTTTTTAGGAGGTACAAATAGGCCACCCAGTGGGAACACATACACACATAGGGCTAGATTCAGAAAGAATTTACGTTGGCGTATCTATTGATACGCCGCGTAAATTCAAAGCTGCGCCGGCGTATCTTCTTTCTGTATTCAGAAAGCAAGATACGCCGAAATTAGGCTAAGATCCGACTGGCGTAAGTCTCTTACGCCGTCGTATCTTAGTTGCATATTTACGCTGGCCGCTAGGTGGCGCTTCCGTTGATTTACGCTAGGAATATGCTAATTAGGTAGATACGCCGATTCTGAAACGTACGTCCGCCCCGCGCATTTTATTACGTCGTTTACGTTAGGCTTTTTCCGGCGTAAAGTTACCCCTGCTACCATTGATTTAAAAAATTTGACTAACCAAACCTTTAATTTCACTTCATGATGCTATAGAAAAAAGTTTTCGTAGCTGGGAATCTTATTTTCTTTCCAGGAATTTTCTTTTTCTTGCACATGCGCATTTCTTTTTAGATTACATTTCTCGCACAATTCTCCCATCATTGATTAGAAAATCATTTGTTTTTCAAAAGATTTCCAACATGTCCGATAACTGAAATTCGATGGCTGCACGAAAATCAGCTGTTGCTGCAGCCCATTAATAGTGCGAAATACGAAAATTCTCAGATAAGATTTTTGAAAGAAAATTATTTCGAAATTCAATCCATGTATGGCCTGCCTTCTTGGCAGCGGCTATAGCCGCTAGCAATAATCATTGTTTGCTCGTTCTCTCAGGAGGGATGGCTGAACACAATAGCTCTGCATGAGGGATTCCCCCATCAACACTGACTGTGCTGATTGAGAGAATCGTATTATTTTTTTTCCTGCAACTTGTGGTTATCAATCAATACTGCTTAGGAGTCTACCTAATCCACACCTGCATGGGACTGCCCTGGGCAGATGCAAAGTGTCACCCCTATAAACCGCTGACTACTGGGTTACCTAGAGACAGCAGTATAGAAGTATGCATGTGTAGCTGGTTATCTTTTAGATTGTTAGCTCTAACGAGCAGCTCCCTCTGATTCCTCTTGTATTGAATTGTATTGTAACTGTACTGTCTGCAATCATGTTGTAAAGTGCTTCGCAAAATGTTGGCGAGATATAAATCCTGTAAAATAATTTTTGAGCGCAGTGCAAAGAAGCTCAGCAGGACAAATTACTGTATATACTCGAGTATAAGCCGAGTTTTTCAACAAATTTTTTTGTGTTGAAAATTCCCCCTTTTTGCGCCTGATCTCCCACACTTTGGGGACCCGGTACTGGCCACATGTAGCCTCACTCTTCCTCTACAAGTGTGCAAAGTTTGTTGTCCGGGGAACCTACGGCCGGGGAGCACCGATTTTTCAAAGCCGGGCACCCCTTCCATAGACTCCCATGTTAAACGTCAGTCTAGTCAAAGACACAGTGAGGCATGGGCACAGGGAGGCATGGACATGGACACAGTGAGGCAAAGTGAGGCACAGTGAGACATGCAGATGGACACCCTAGGCTTATACTCAAGTCAATACGTTTTTCCATTTTTTTGTGGTAAAATTAGGTGCCTTGGCTTATATTCGGGTCGGCTTATACTCGAGTATATATGGTAAAATGTGATAATAGGTGAGGGGCGCTGCATACAATTATAGTGCTAGATTATATAGTGATAGGAGATGTGGTAGAATTGCAGCCTAACTGCATACGCAAACTAAGTGCTATTAATCTAATATACCAGCTGAAAGTTAAAGGGGAGTTCCACCCACAATTTCACTTTTTAAATATAAATACCCCTGTAATACACAAGCTTAATGTAGTCTAGTAAAGTTAGTCTGTAAACTAAGGTCCATTTTGTTAGGTTGTTAGAGTATTTAGTTTGTTTATAATCTAGAAATAGAGCGTGGCCATCTTAAGTGTGGGCATCATGAAGCCAGACTGTATGACTTCCTGGATTTCAGCCTTGCAGATCTCGCACATGCTCAGTGCTGCACAAGCGATGTATTAGGTTTCAGTCAGGTTTCCATAGCAACGGGAGTGTCAGAGGAAGTTGCAGCCCCTTCTCTATGCAAATAGGCTATTTGCAAGGACTACTGGGATACATGATGCCTATCCCAGAAACCCTTGCGAATAGCCTTGTGACTTGATAGCCTAGGCTAATAAGGAGGAGGAAGTAATGAAGGACTACAAAATAATTGTATTTACAAGCAACAAAATAAATAAAAAGTGTCCATTCTGAACACTATGAGATTAGGGCATGCAGCACAGACAAACATAAAAAAAATGGGTGGAACTCCACTTTAAATAGTGTCCAAAATATGAAATCAACCAATGAAATTAATACACATAGTTCATTGTAATGCTAAGTCTGCTAATTGAAATAAGTCCATGTGCAAACTACTCTCCTGAACTCTGCGCTCTGTATGTAGTGTAATCCCAAACTCTACACTCTCAACCCAATGCACTCCTGAACCCTGCACTCATATGTAGCGCACCCCCGACACAAACAGAAACCATACTGCTAATGCTGCCTGTGATGAAATTGAGTTTATCACCCCTGCCTTAGACCATAGCTTCCAGTTGTCTCACCTATCCCCCCCGATAACACCACTCACTGCGGGTACCTTTGAAAGCTGAGGATTTCAGATGCGGAGATAATGCACCCCTGCTGAATACTTGTTCTGGTTCAGTGTCTCAAAGTGTTGTAGCCAGAAACAGACATTTAACCATTCGTTTTAGAAGGACGTCAGCAAAGTCCGCCTACATATTTCTAGTTTTCATTTTTATCTGTTACTTCTTGAGCAAACACTAACTTCAAATTAGCTTCTTCCACATTCTGTATGAGTATCTTATACCAGTGGTGGTCAAACAGCTTGAATTTGGCAAGTCATGGATTATAGCCGTTTGTAGATCTGCCTCCTTTTTTTCCCACTAAGTTGGACAGTATTTATAAAGTGAAGAAATACCTATTTTTGGCAAATGTGTTACCCCCCTCACAGAAATCAAATTAATCAATATCCAATGGTGCTGAATATAGATGATCACATGGGGAAGGTCAAGATGACAGCAGCCAAGAATGGCTTCAAGGTTGCAGCCAACACTTTGAATGGTCCTCCGGTGTACGATTTTTTTTTTTTTTTTTTTTATCTCATTACAGATTTACACTACAGTTTGAAAGCAATGTGGTTAAAGATGTCACCCCTCAAATAAAAAACATTTACTTTATCTGTGTCATTTAGGACCTCCAAAAAGACACAGCACTGGGTTTCCTATCTAATTCCATCTTAACTCACATATATCTATAGCACATATGTCTCCAGTATTCATCTGGGAAATTAAACCACCATTTTCTAACTTCCTTAGAAAACCAGTTAAGCAACAAAACCATTTGTTGACGGTCTCTTATCCTCCATCTGCAATTTTCTTAGGGCAGTAAAGGGCAATGAATATGGCAAATCACCCATCTGCACACATGCAGTAAATTCACCTGTATTACCCTCTTGGTATATGCAACAAAATGGAAAAGTTTAACAGAATCTGTAAAGATGTTATCAGTTTTAGTGATCCCTTAAGGAATAAAAAAAAAAACATTTTATAATGGACAAACTTTATGTAGAAAAAAAGAACATTAGTGGAACTGAGTACATTGATATCAATGACACAATTACTGCTCTTTTCAATATGAAAAGGTCAGTTCTCCCTTTACGGAGAAAGATTCTCAGAGATTCTTTCACCCATATAAGTTGTATTGAAAGAAATGGAAATACTGCGCTGTCAAAATGATTCCAAACAAATACTAATGCTGCAACTTAAAATGTGAGATACACACAAAATGAACATAAATAAGAAAAAAACAAGCTGCGCAAATATTATAAGTGTCGACCACTGAGTGGACAATCAAAGATGAAGAAGGTCTCCAAAGAGAATGTAGAACCCAATCTTAGTGAAATTCAATGAAAAATTAGTCCTCAAATAAAAATTGAGTCTCTGTGACAAAAATAAATGAAAAGTGATTCAAAGAGTGATCGTCTCTCTCAAGATGTGCTGCTCCTCTAGAGTAAACAAATGGTGTAAAAAACACCACGAAAGGTGACCAGATAGTAAAGAGGATCTTCCACCACAGTGATTATCAGCTTCTTACCAGATGAGAAGATCCCAATTAGAGATCTTCTGTGAGCCTGTGGCTATGAACCCAGCCTATAGGTTTGTCTGGCAAGGATGTCTTCAGCCCAAATCTCTCGGATCCTCTGCCGCTCAGGACGATGTTGATCACACCCAAACAAGAGGAAAGGAAAAAAGGGCGCACATAGCGTAATCCAATAATAAATTTAATAAAATATGAAAATTAAAAACACACTCACATTTGAGTAGATATAAAATCGCGTTTAAAAGTTCTGTAGCCGGCCGGCTAACACAGCCCGTTCACTCCGGGACTCAGTGTAACGCAGTAGCGTCAGCACGCCGCTTTACCCTACGCCGTTTCATTTTCGTAGACTTCGTCCTGGGGCCCCAGGAGGAAGTCTACAAAGACGAAGCAGCGTAGGGTAAAGCGGCGTGCTGACGCTACTGCGATCTTTTCACCTGTAATTTCTTCTATATATTCTAAGACTTCTTTCCAGTCTTCCTTGTATTCTCGGGTAGTCCCACATACATGCATTGTGGTTCCTACTTGATTACATTCCCTCCAACACAGCGCAGAGTTATTTAGATGAATTTTATTCATTCTCTCCGGGGTCAGATGCCAGCGAACCATACATTTATAATTTGTCTCAATTGTGGTAATGTCAGTAGCATAGTTGAACACTGCACCTATCATTTGTGAGTCCTCTAGGTTTTTCCCAATGTCTTGTCCCCACTTTTCTACGCATGTCAATGTTCCCTGCGTCTCCAAGTCTGTTAATATCCCATATAGTACCACAATTCCATGTTTTAATGGTTTTCTGATGGAACATAATTTTTCTACTGAGTTTAATGTTTTATCATCTCTTATCGGCTGTGGTAAAGTGCTCACAAAGTGTTTTAATTGAAAGTATTCCCAATCACTGAGGTGTTGAACCCCTTCCTGTGTTTGAAGATCATTTCTTGACCTTATTTTCCCTTGTGTAACCACTTCCCCTAATCTTTTAGTACCCAAATACTTGCCCATTCGTGTCTTGTTGCCTGGTGGAAAATAATTTGTGCCTGCTAATGGGATTAGTGGGGAGTTATATTCCCACTTTTCCCGCCTATATAGTGTGTCCCATATTTTAAATACATTCTTCGTTATGCTCTGTGTATCCGTGCCCATTTTTCTAAATTTAGGTGGAATCCAGACATTCTTGTTTAATTGTGTCGAACTTTTTGTGTCTTCCATCTGTGCCCACTTCTTTTTAGTGTATATGTTTGTCCATTCAGCTAACCTTGCTAAAATTACAGAAGCAGTTGCATTCATAGACATAGTACTGCTACTTACAAAACAGCACAGTCTCCTGGTAAAAGTTTTTAGTATCTTTTATATTTATTTTTACAATGGAAACCTGGTGGTAGGCTGACGTTATGGTACTGACCATCCATTATATTCCTCAAAGTCAGAGCAAAATTGTGTACTCTCCTGTCCAATTAAAAGCTTTTAATATGGGGGGGACATGTTCCCATCAGAGCCTTGTTGAAATTGAATAAATATAATTTGCTTAATTTTATAGCAGAGAAAATCATGACAGCACCAAAAGTTGCTAATGTAGATATTTTGATAGGTGAAAAAACCCTAGCCCATAAACAAATTAACCTCCACAATAAAAGGAGGACTCCTTAATGCGCGGTCTGAGGTGAAAAACGCGACAGCCATCTATGACACCTTATTAGAGTATGATTTAGATTACTTGGTAATCACGGAAACCTGGTTCTCTCCTGCTTCCCCGCTCAGACTGGACGAATTGGTCCTGTCTGGGTACAATCTACTATCCTGTGACCGTAGCTTGGGGAGAGGTGGAGGAACTGCCTGCATATTCAAGGCCTAAGTTGAAAATCATTAAAACTTGCACTCAGGACTCTTGTGCTTCTATGGAGACACTTTTCCTGCAGTGCAACTTGAGCCCTGAAGTAACTATAGGAATGGCAGCGATTTATCATCCTCCTAACGCCAAAGCTAGTTTGGCGAGGAGATGTGCGAACTCCTAACGACCCAATCTCTGCGATTTGCCCAATCTATAGTCTTGGGAGATTTCAATTGCTGGGCTGACGATGTAATAATTCGGAAGCCCAGCAGTTGATTGCATTTGCAAACTCCATTGGCTATAGCCAAGATGTTATAGGAGCTACCCATAAAGCGGGCCACACCTTGGACTGGCTTTTCCAGTCAGGATGTATAGAGAAAGTACACCTCCCGAAAGAGATTATATGGAGTGACCACAAATTAATATTATTTGACCACAGCCATAAATTTCTAAAAAAGTCACCTCATGTTCCTAATAGGAATAGTATCCCCAAATTTTCGAGAAATCTCACTAAATATCTATTGAGGCCTTTAGTAAACACTTCCTGTTTGAATTTTGAGAAGGCATCTTTTGAGACAACTAAGGTCGCAGTTGAGAAAATCAATTTTTTCAATATGGCTATTACAAAAGCACTTGATTATTTAGCCCCCTAAAGAGAAATCATTGCATCAGGCAAGCAAATAATAATCCCCTCTGGTTCACCCAGGTGACCAGAAGTTTAAAATGGAAGTGCAGAGCAGTGGAGAAGGCGTGGAGAAAAAATCCGGCTCCCGCCACCAGGAGGTATATACCGCAGCCCTGAGGAGTTATAAATTGGGGATAAAAACTGCCAAAAAGCAGTTTTTTCTCAGAAAAAATTGCTAATGCTAATAACGCAGCAGCTGAACTCTTTAGAGTTGCGAAAACTTTGGCTAATCCAGCATGTAGACAGCCGGAAGAAGAAGCTTCATCGGAGTTTTGTAACATTTTATCAAATTATTTTAAAGAAAAGAAATAAATTATTAGGAACAATATCAAAGTAGTAGATATTAAGGAATCATCTCCCATTTATGAAGGTACTAGATTCTCTAGTTTTGTGGACGTCTCTACTTTAGATATCCTGAACATCCTCAAGTCTCTTAGAGCCTCGTCCTTATCACTTGATCCCTGCATTGCGCAACTGGTGAAGGACGCCGCAGATACATTGGCCCCTTTTATAGCCGACATTGTGAGTACATCCTTTGCCACCGGAACAGTGCCGGGTATTCTGAAGCAGGCGGTGGTTATCCCCCTGCTGAAGAAAGTTAACCTGGCACGCTCCGTGTTGAGCAATAACCGACCCATTTCTACCTTACCGTTTTTGTCAAAAATCATGGAACGAGCCGCAGTGTGGCAAATTCAGCCCCATCTCGAGTCCAATTCTATTTTTGATGATTTCCAATCTGGATTCCGACCTGGAAGAGGTCCTGAAACCGCCTTGTCCAAATTCCAGGATGATCTACTCTGGGCCCTGGACAGAAATGAGGCTTCGGCCTTGGTACTTCTGGATCTGTCAGCAGCATTCGATACCATCGACCATTCTAGACTGCTTGATCGATTAGGGACAGTGGCAGGCATTGATAGTACAGCATTGGCATGGATGACCTCATTTCTGCAGGACAGGGTTCAGAGAGTAAGGCTTGGACTGCACTGCTCTTCTGATAGTCCCCCTGTCCTGTGGAGTCCCTCAAGGATCGGCTTTATCGCCGCTCCTGTTTAACATCTACATGAGGCCATTGCTGTACATCATCCGCCGCCACAACCTATCTTTCCATGTCTATGCTGACGACACCCAGATGTACTTTTCTCTGCCCAAGGTAGGGGGGCACAGATAACTCTGGCCACCTGCCTGGAGGAAATTCAAGCCTGGATGGGGGCAAATTATCTTATGCTCAATGGCTCCAAGACTGAGTGCATGGTTTTATGCAATCAGCCATGGTCGGGCGGTTTCCCTACCTGGCCGGACTCGTTTTCATCGGTCCCTGCGCCAGTCAACCAGGTCAGGGATTTGGGAATCATCTTGGACAAGAGATTGACGCTGCGATCACAGGTAAACCAGGTGGTGAGTTCTTGCCACTACCACTTGAAATTACTGAGGTCGACCTTTCGCTTCATTGATGAATCGCATAAGATCTCCATGGTTAATGCCATTATTGGAAGTCGATTAGATTACTGCAATACCTTGTACCTGGGTTTACCTAATAACATCTTGCACAAACTACAGCTTATTCAGAATGCCGGTGCGAGACTACTTACGGGTGTTGGTCGTCGTGACCACATCACTCCATCGTTGAGAGCCTTGCATTGGCTACCCGTGAAGGAATGGGTTCTGTTTAAGACTGGATGTATGGTGCACAAGGCCACCCATGGCAAGGGGCCAGTGTATTTGCAGGAAAAATTCACCAAGTATGTGCCCAACCGTACCTTAAGGTCGGCTAATTTGGAAACTTTGGTGATTCCTAAAAAAAAAATGCGGCGGGAGGACGAGTGCGGTTCAGGGAGCCCAGTTTTGGAACTCCCTGCCTCTAAAGTTAAGGCTTGAGAATGATCTTCTTAAGTTCCGGAAGTTATTAAAAACTGAGCTTTTCAGCCAAGCCTACGGAATTACATAGGCTTTATTACAGTTTTCTAGTGCTGCTAACTTCTTTTAAAATTATGAACTTTTTCCGCTGGCTGATGTTTTTTGGTTTGTGGCTGCATTGTTGTTCTCGGCGCATCGAGGCCTACGGGTAACTGACTGTGTTTCTGTACTTTTAAGAATTTAAATAAATAAATAAAATACCTGGCAGCAGAATCCTGTATAGAATGAGGCATTGCTATTTTTTTTACCCTGCAGTGGGGGCTGTGCCTACACTGCAAGAGTTAAGAGCTCTTGTTTTGTCTAGGGGAGGGGAGAAACTAAGTGTTACTTACCTGATCTTCCACTGGGTTTTAAATTCACATATACAACCTCCCTTTTTATGTAGCCTGCTTCATAGCCAAACATTTCCAAATAAGTCGTGTATTCCCTGATTCCTTAGCACAGGGGTCGCCATACTTTTCAAGCAAAGGGCCAGTTTACTGTCTTTCAGACTTCAGGGGTGCCGGATTCTGATCAGTGGGGGTAGAAAATGCCCCAGGGCCGAGCATCAGTGAGAATAAACACGGCCCCAGTGCTGGTGGGCAGTAAGGGGAGGAACAGTGCTCTATTATTGCCATTAGTGGAAGAAATAGTGCCCATTGTTGGTGGCATTGAGAGGAATAGTGCCTCAAATCATTGGGAGCAATACTGCCCCAAGGGCCAGATGAAGGCTAGCAAAGGGCCACATCAGGCCCTCGGGCCGCAGTTTGGAGTCCCATGCCTTAAGCACAAAGAGCTATTCATTTATTTAGATGCAGATAAAAGAATTGAGAACAGACCACTGTTAATTTGTTTTAAAAGTAGTTTTATTTCACTTTGGTTAGGAAGAATCAATGGAAATACAGGATCGTATTTCTTTATATCAGACACCTAACCCATCCTGGAACCATCTGGATCGTTTTGATCCCTTTTGTAGCCCAACATCAAATGCCAAAATGTTACAATTTCTGAAGGGCTAATGGTTTTTAACAAAAGAACATTTACAGTTGACAGCATAATGTGGTACTAACTAGAAAATTGTAATGGCCTTTTCTTCACCCATTCTGTTTTATTGAGTTGCAGATCAATAATGTTGATGAAAGCAAATACAAAAGCAGCTAAACTGAAGAGGTGAGTAAAACCTCTCAGTCTTTTACATGCTGAACTTCTAAAGATTTTTAACTGAGCATGTGAAGAACTTGAAAACAGAGATTAGCAGTTCACAGCAGATGCAGTTCCGTGCATTTGTCTGCACTAAAAATGCATGCACAGTGTTTTTTATGTATTTCAATGGTTTCCGGTGTAGAAACTAACTGCATGGTATGAACTAGAGCCATTGAAATACATGAAAAACACTGTGCATGCATTTTGTAAAAAAAAAAAAAAAAAAAAAAGTGCACAGAACTGCATTTGGCCCAAAACAGAAAGTGAAAATGATCTGTAGTTTCAAATGTGTGAGTAGCTGAAAATATATACATTAAATCTCACCGCTGCAGCACAAACCAATGAAAGTGCCTAAGCTATCAGTAACGATGCTCCTATAGGTTTGTAGGGTGGCAGAGCTATGGCAAAGCATAGCTCAGAATTACATTTAAAATGTAGTTATATTTTCACTTCAAGATATGGCAAGGATTCCCCTATACTTAAAAAAATAAATAAAAAATACCCTGTACATACTATAATAGATGCAGCGTGGATGCACTGTACACATCTTCTGAACTTGTCAATGTTCACAGCCTGTATAGACCTGGGCACCTCTGCTGCAGCCCTCATATTATAGAGACACTGGGGGGTTATTTACGAAAGGCAAATCCACTTTGTACAAGTGCAAAGCGCTCTTGAATTGCACTGAAAGTGCACTTGGAAGTGCAGTCGCTGTAGATCCGAGGGGGACATGCAGGAAAATAAAAAACAGCATGTTAGCTTGCACATGATTGGATGTTAAAATCAGCAGAGCTTCCCCTCATTTCAGATCTACCCCTCAGATTTACAGCAACTGCACTTCCAAGTGCACTTTCAGTTGCAATTTCAAGTACACTTTGCGCTTGTAGCTTGCACTTGTAGTGAAAAGTGATTTACCTTTTGTTAATAACCCCAAATGTCAGTATAGGTTTGATATCAACAAGTTTCCCAAAGCGGTAGCCGCATTTAGCAAAAATGTGCTATTAAAGAAGTCGCACAATTCCCACATTGGGCTCTTTACTGACAAAATTGCTTTTCATCCAAAATTTAGTAGTAGGGTAAGAGAAGGATGATTTTTACTGATATGCTTTAATTATATAAATTGTAAATAGCAGAGAAAAAACAAGATTTCCCAAGAAGAAGAAACTGTAAAACAATCTGCACCAGTATGACAAAGCCAGGTTCAATTGCAAAATGCTTTTTTTTTTTAAACAGTGAAAAGGCACTTGACAGGCAGAGGCAAACAAACTGAAAAAGTAAAATGTCTTTACCATGATATGAGGACAATGGGGGTTATTTACTAAATGCAAATCCACTTTGCACTACAAGTGCACTTGAAATTGCACTGAAAGTGCAGTCGCTGTAGATCGAGGGGGACATGCAAGGAAAATAAAAAACAGCATTTTAGCTCGCACATGATTGGATGATAAAATCAGCAGGAGCTTCCCCTCATTTCAGATCTTCCTTCCAGATCTACAGCGACTGCACTTCCAAGTGCACTTGCAGTGCAAAGTGGATTTGCCTTTCGTGAAAAACCCCCTATATGTATACTTTCCATTCTTTACTGTCTTTTGATTGTAAAAGTCTGAATGAAGAAATGCATTGCACTGTAAGCTCATCCTCTAAAGTTTCCAACTGGCAATAGAAATATGAAAGGGAAAGTGAATTCTGTTGGCAACGCAGTATTTTTATTCAGACACTTGCAACAATAAAGTGCGGTATTTAATGACTGTTTGTTTGCTTGTCTATCCTTTAAGTGCAACCAATATCACTTTATTGCTTGTTTTAGAACATGAAAAAAATAACTCTGACTGTCGGCTATCGGTTAACTTTGTTTTGAAAAAAAAAGGCCAAAATCTTCTAAAGTCATCAGGACACATTTTTAAGACAAAGGAAAACATCTACATTTATCAGATGATTCCAGTGTTTTTAGCCTAATTCGAACAATTATAATAACGTTTGTATTCATGTGAAAATATATATGAGCAACATTCTTTTCTGTGCAAATAAAGTGACTTTTTGGTTGAATCTCCAATCTCCTGCATGTCAGTCTTCTTCTTCGTCAAAAAAATCCTGATCCATGTTAACTCCACGAAACAAGCTGAAATATACACAGAAGTAAGGTTATCATCTTCCATTAATCAGGCTTTGACATTAGTAGGTTTTAATTACAGTCTAGGTTGCATACCGCTCTGCAATGATGCTACACCTCTAATCCAGATAGTTTACTCAGTTAAAGGAGAAATATGGCCAAAGCTCTTTTGGCTGTACTTCTGGGGAACAAAAGAAGTGCACTTTGGCCCACTCAGCCAGTCCAGGTTCTGAAGAGATACTGACTTTAACATTAGGATCCATCCAGATGCTTGGACTGGCAGCTGGCTCTGCTGAGAGCTTGAGCCAACCACTCCTGCGCCCTCCCCAGCTGCGTGCTCCAGTGAGCGCTTGAGGGGCAAAGCAGAGAGTGGTGACTGACACTTACCACTGTGCTCAGAGTGCACCCGAGAACTGAGTGAACAGTGATGTTTGATTGCTCAGTTCTCAGTGTAGAGCCGCCAGGACACAACTGCAGTTTGGCAGCTATATAGATAAGAGTGTTATTTTTTTTTTCAGATCACACAATTCGTTTTTTAAGAATCAGAACTGGCAGCAAGCATCTTAAAAATGCTTTACCCAGAACATCCAAGTTGGCTGCAAATACAAACACTGGTAGTGGACACTGACTGCAAAGGAACAAAGCTTAGTCCCAGTTTCACCCCAACTATTGTTGTTCAATGTATATTACCTTTTGCTAAGGAGCCAAAGGACTATCCTCCCTCAATGAGAAACTTGCACAGTACCTACATATATAATGCCTACAAACATAACTGCCCTCTATGCGTTTGTTACTGGCTAAATCTGTTCACAATAGGGGTAATAATATCCCCAGTACCTCACATGTCCCATTCTATATTATACACTTGTCAGTCATCTTTTGAACTGTGAAAAACACAAATAGATCTGGTCTCATAAACAACTAAGCATTCTTACCGACTTTTGGTCCCTGTACTGATCAGCACCCCCCTTTTATGTCTACAGGGCATTCCATATCTTCCACCTCTTCCTCATCCTGGGGAATTTCCCCCAATGTCACATTCTCCCTCAAAGGGGGAAATAATTATGCATGTGCCACTGTGCCAGACTGCCCATATTGTACTCTACCACAGCAATATGTCAATCCTTTAAAACGGTCTAGAAATGCCTCAATACAAGGAAACATTGGGCATTTGCCATCATATGAAATTAGGGGTCCAGTGATGCGCTCTATGAGCTTAGGGTGGATATATGAATGCTTAATAAGTGGACAGCTGGTTAATATTATTATTAAATTCAAAATGTTCAGTATAATGGGAATGCCCAATACATTTTAAATTTTAAATGATTTATCTATACCTAAGATGGTTGACGACCTAATGCTGTGGATGGACTCATTTATGTGTTCAACACAAGGCATAGGATCAGGGCCGTATAGGTTTAAATTTTATATGAATTCTTATATATTAAAGTTTATATATTACATTTCAATTAATAGTGATGGTGTCCCAGTTTGCGGGTTTCTATTCCGCTCCGGGACATAATAACACTATGCTAAGCTCCGAGGAGTGTCTGCATGCTGTGCTGAGCTGCCGTTCCTTTGTGGGCGGGGCTCCTGCCCCATCGACGAATCGTGAGTCGACTTCTGTGGAGCGCACAGACTTACGAGTGTTCGATGAGGCGCATGCTCATGGGACTCAAAGTGAGGCTTGGTTTAGGAATGTAGTTTAACTGTAATTTTTTCTTTGTGGGCTGGGAGCCTGGCGCTGTGTGTGGACGCATGTATTATAGTCCCACGCAGCGTGTGGGTATACAGCCCTCAAAGATATTTTAATTTGATTTTAATTCTTTTGTGTCCTCGAGTCATGGCGTGCTGGTCCCGCCTCTCGGTTGGATTATCACCACGCCCGACTATGGGGAATGTCCCACGCACTGTGTTTAGTCACCGCCCCACAATGTGGGCGAGACTGTCAGTCCACCAATGAATGGTGAGTTCCACTCTGTGGAACGCACTGACGCGGATGTAGTATTACGTATGTCCGGTGACGCGCACGTGCAGGGAACCCAGAGCGAGGCTTGGTTTTGTGTAATTAATTTTGATTATTGTTTGTTTTGTCGTCTATAAGAGGGGATGGCGCTGTACACCACTCGTGCCCCGAGACTAAGTGATTCTTTCACGAAACGCGTCGGGCGGAGCGAGTGACGTGCGGATGCCATCCCCCTCATCGCGAGACTCCATACACGAGTGGTTTTGTTCCTGGATACGTCCGGCCGGCGTTACAGGCCAATGCTGTTTATGTCTACATAAATGTGAGTTGTTTACCTGCTACATTTGGTTTTTAATAAATCATCCTGGTTTTATGCTATGTGGAGCTCTGTTTTTCTTTTTTATACCCACTGCTGAGCCCTGTATGGTCACGGATACATCAATCTCTAGTTCCAGTGGAGGTGTTACTACATGCCCTAAGCTCCAAGGTTGAGCGATATGCTGATTGTGGTCCGGCAGGACCCTGTTCTCTGGTAAGCAGCCGCATAATTGGTGGTGGACTCACGTATGGTGCCTAAGATCATCATTCTTTTTCTGCAGCTTACACGGGTGTCTTCCCTTTTATCTGGATTGTTTCATGGACTTGTTGTTCACTTGAATTTATTCTTGGATTCATGGACTTTGATTGTTTTTCAATTTTTTTCACTTTTTTTCATATATTTGTGTTCACAATTATTATGGTTATGAGAACTCTATGGTGCTGTGATGCTTATGTTGATGACTGCTTTGTAGCAACTTAACACTTAGGCCCCATACACACGATAGAATCCATCCGCAGATAAATCCCAGTGAATGGGTTCAGCGGATAGATCCTATGGTGTGTACACTCCAGCGGATCTGTTTCCGCGGATATATCTCCCCTGGGATGGATTCCAGCAGATCGAATATTCGCTGACATGCTAAACAAATCCATCTGCTGGAATCCATCCCAACGGATGGATCCGCTGGTCTGTATAGACCTCACCGGATCCATCCGTCCGAAGGGATCCCCCGCATGCGTCGTAATGAATTGACGCATGCGTGGAATTCCTTATATGACAGCGTCGAGCACGTCGCCGCGTCATAATCGCGGCGACACGTCATCGCCAGAGGATTTCGGCGTGGATTTCAATGCGATGGTGAGTACACTCCATCGCAGAGAAATCTGCTGAAATCCTCGAGAGGATTTATCCGCGGAAACGTTCCGCTGGAACGTATTCGCGGATAAATCCTCTCGTGTGTATGGGGCCTAAGGGTTCCATAATCTCTTTTTACACAGATTCAGGTGGTTTTGGCCCCCTGACTCTGCATGATTAACACATTTGGTTTGCAATATCAGAGTGTTATTATAGTTATATATAGCACATGAACTTGGGCTGAGGCCCATATATGTTCGATGGTTTGTTATATTTAAGCTATTTGGTTTAGCGCAATTATTTCCTTTTTTTCACATGTTCTGTTTTTACACATTTAATTGCTGCTTATCAATCCCAATCCTTCAATTTTGTCTTAGCGCAGTTGTTCCCATTTCTTTTTTTACAAGGAAACATTTCCCAAGAACTGACACATTGTTCCACCAGAGGCACTGATCATGTTCATAGCTGCAGGGCCAGCAGACCCAGTCTTCTGCCATCATGGAGGCGCAGGGCCTTCTGGGACTTTACTTCCCTTCAGGGAGATCACTGCCCTGAACTTGTATAGCCATCTGCCAGCAAGGTCACCAGATACACTGGAAATCTCTGCCCACAGGATTCACCGCACAGACATTACATGAATTTTTTTTTCACAAAGGACTGACCTTACTATTGATGGTCAATCACACCCTTGCCTTCTTAGTCCCTTCCTCTCTACTTTTCCCTCACATTTCCAATTCTGAATTCTCACATGGTGCCCCGATTAACATTTAGACATGGTAGGGAAAAGACTACTAGCATTGTATATTATTCATAAACTGAAGACATATACATACAGATTAAAACAGCCTGAAGAGGGGTCATTAAAGTGGTCGTATGGACTTCCTCTGGACAACATGTTCTTACACAGCCAGCAGAAGTACTGTTTACACCCAGTGCATGTCATTTTGTTGCAACCATCAATTTTCTGTAGGGGAAAAAAAAATACATATTACAATTCATCATCTTGGACAAAACACCACAAAACTACCTAGAATCTAACCATATACTGTGCGTCTACTTGCAATAAGGCCACATTAGAAAGATGGAGTCACTGACATATGGCCATTACCCAAGCCAGATACTGTATATTGCTGTTCAAGAAGACAGCATAAAATTGCAAGAAACATATATAAGTATAGGCAGCCACAGATATATGTGAAGATTTGTGCAAACTTCTACAGAATGTTGACCTGGATTTGTATCACACAACCAGTCAGAAATTTAGAAGACACTCATGCAAGAACAGTAAACTTATTAAAAAAGCTGGTCACAACCTGGCTATAATAGGTGGGGAAGATCGTCCCTACTGGTTCAGAAATGACAACAGGGAAAACATGAGGTCAGAACTGTAATTTCTTTAAGAAGCTCAGTGAGTGCTTAAAGTGTTTCTGAAGACACATGCACAGAGCGGCCATAAACTTCCTCTTCTGGGGTCCCCACTGTCAATCTTGGCTCCTCCTCTTCTGTGTCTGCCACCATAGCAAGCCGCTCGCTATGGGGGGCAGACGTGTGGGCTCCATCCCGAGCCGGGCTGTGTGCATCTATAGACACAGATACAGCATGGCTTGGCTCCCTCTTCACAGCATTTGATTGACAGCAGCAGGAGCCTACACTGCTGTAAGTAGAGTGAGAGGGGAGAGAAGAATTGCAGCCCTGCATAGCACTTGATCAATAAGGACTCAGACTTGTATTTAGGGAGGTGGGGGAGCACAACAAGTTTTTTTTACCTTAATGCAGAAAATGCATTAAAGGTCAATTAAAAAAAAAATGTTACCTTTAGAGCCACTTCAAAGTTTAACTAAAAGGAAAAACTTTTTATTTATTTTTTATTTTGGATGGAGTAAGGAGGGTTAATACCCTCGTCAGTTTTTTTTTTTGCCACCTGTGTCACATTGGGCAGATTTCACTTCCTGTCCCAAAGCCCAAATCAAGAAAGTGAGTAGAAATCCCTCCAAAGTGAGGGAATCCATGTGTCACTGGAACTAATGCCCTCATTGGAAGATTTCTCCTCTATTCGTTTTTTTTTTTTTTATGTCAACTCAAAATGTTGGACTTTCTTATACTTTCGGTTATATTGGTGAACAGGACAAATAGAGAGGGTGAACTTTCCTAACGGGGGCACAGACAGCAATAGAAACTGACAGAGGTTATAATCCCTCTCCCCTCTATCGAAAAATAGAATAAAAAGTTGTGCCTTTAGTTACACTTTAAAGCCTATTTAACTCAAATGCAAAAAAATATATATTGCAGCTTACCAATCCTTAAATGTAGTGGCTGTTTTTTTTTTTTTAAGGCTTTCTGTTCTGGTGATCCAGCCTGTAACACACTTCCTGTCTTAGGTTGGCTGCACTCTATACAGGAGCAACATTGTCACCCTTGGACAGCAGCATTGTCAGCCTGTGGAGAGGGTAGTGTTAAATTTAGATGGACTTGACAGCTAAACTCGTTTGGCTGAGGGGGGGAGCAGACAGTGGTGACTGACAGTCACCAGCTCTGTGCTCATGGAGCTCTGAGAACAAAACAATATGTGGTGTTTGATCGCTCCGTTCTTAGGCTTGGAACAAGCGGGGGACAGATGCAGCATCACACCAATGCTGTATTCACCTTGGTAAGTATGATTCTTAAAAAAAATCCATACTTCTCTTTTAAGCAGTTACAGCAACAGTTTAGATAAATAAAAGCAATATCTACATAAATGAATAAAATATGACTATTTTAAGCACCATTGTCAGTGTCAAATGGTTTGTAATGTATCAACCTTCTAACTGCCAATTTTGCTGAACAGCTTGGTCTATCGAAAAAAGCTGAAAAATAAATGATTTACTGGCTGAATCACGAGGTGAAAATAAAGCAAAAAAGCATACAAAAAAGAAAACCAATGCAGTAACCAAATTTAAAGCAAAACTAAAGCTTTGCAGGAACTCACGTCTGCTCCAGCAATGCAGTGCCAACACCTTCTCCCCAAATTCCTCTGGAATTTCCTTGGTCTTAGGCCCCTTTCAGACGAACGGCTGTTTTGCCGCAGATAAAAGCATGTTTATGTTTTGCTCGAATTCAAGACTCCAGGCACAGCGGTCAGCTGCATTTGTACAGTGCTTTTAGCTGCGGTTGCGTTTAGCCGCGGCACGATATTGAATGGGGATCCGACTTGGATCCCTGCCAATACCAAGCACTGCGTTTGGTATGAATCTTGAGGGGGAACTCCACGCAAGGTTATTAAAGTAATTAGTCAGCTCCGGTGCCCCCCCTCTCTTCTTTAGCTCTTTTACAAAGGGGGGACAGCTTCTCCGACGTCTTCTGGGGGGGGGGGGGGTGCAGGTCTTCAACGCCGTCTGGTTCTCTTCCGCCAGGGGGGGGCGCTTTCTTCTTTAGCTCTTTTACAGCGGCCCCCCTCCCGGGCTTCTCCTTCGACGTCTTCGGCGGGGGGGGGGGGGGGTTTGCAGGTCTTCACCGCCTTTTGGTTCTCTTCCGCCAGGGGGGGGGGGGCGCTTTCTTCATTAGCTCTTTTACAGCGGCCACCCTCCCGGGCTTCTCCTTCGACGTCTTCGGCGGGGGGGTGCCCGGGTTTCTGTCGCCTTCTTCTTCTCTGATGTTGACACGTCGCTTCCTCCCGCTGTAATGCCGTGTGCGTGGCTCGCACCGATTTATATAGGCCTCTTATGACGTCACAGTCCCATTATGCTCCGTGCACCCGGAGCATGATGGGACTGTGAGGTCATAAGAGGCCTATATAAATCGGTGCGAGCCGCGCACACGGCATTATAGTGGGAGGAAGCGACGTGTCAACATCGAAGAAGAAGAGAAGAAGGCAGAAGGCGACAGAAGCCCGGGCACCCCCGCTGAAGACGTCGAAGGAGAAGCCCGGGAGGGGGGCCGCTGTAAAAGAGCTAAGAAGAAGCGCCCCCCCCAGCGCAAGAGAACCAGAGGGTGGTGAAGACCTGCACATTCCCCCCCCCCCCCCCCGCCAAAGACGTCGAAGGAGAAGCAGACCCAAGGGCCTGGTATGGGCCTGTAGGGGGAACCCAGAACGTTTTTTTTTTTTTTTAATTTGGCGTTCCCCCTTAAGATTCATACCAAACGCAGCTGACACTGCGATTACCTGCGGCTATGTGCTGATAGCTGCAGGATTTCGCAGCTGGACGCATTGAGATCTATTTTTTTCTATCCGCACAAAACTGCGGGGAACAAAACCGCAAGTAACCGTAGTGTGTGAATGATGTCATAGGTAAAAATTCGCAGCTAAAAGCACCATTCTATCCGTCCGTGTGAAAGGCCCTTAGGCTGTCTTGAATGGCCAACGGGGATGGTGTATATCCCACACATGCGAATGGCAGTTACATCATTGACACTGAGAAGTGCGGAGAGTGTACACTGAGCTGCAAATGTGCAGCTTAGTGTACATCTAAAGAAGACTACAAAGAGGTAGGTAACTTGGTTTTATTGCAAAAAGACAGCACTGTTTAAATTTAGGTTCACTTTTGGCAAGCTGCAATAGAAAACATTTTTGCTTTTGGATTTAGATATGCTTTACCCTTCAGTATGCTCTTCTAATGTACTGCATATAATTGTGTAACCAGCCAGGTTTTCTCCAAAAGCAGACACTTGAACCAATTCAATAAAGTTTCCACATGATATACATATATTAACTTGATGTAAAGGCATGCAACACTCTTGCTCCTTCTCTATGGCCTCCAGTTGTTTAAAGTGGTCTACACAAAAATGGAACCTCCGCTTTTCGGAACCCCCTCCGGTGTCACATTTGGCACCTTTCAGGGGGAAGGGGGTGCAGATACCTGTATAATACAGGTATTTTCACCCACTTCCAGGCATAGATTCTGCAGGGATCTACGTCACATCCCGTCATCCCCCGCTATCTTCTGGGACACAGAAGACAGGAGGGACCATTTCGATTGTGCAGCAGGGAACCGGGAAGTGAAGACGCAAGGCTTCATTTCCTGATTCCCCTAGTGAACAAAGCGGCGGCAGGAATCCGAGGACCAAGGCATGGGTCGGCCTCAGGTGCCGTCATTGCGGGCACGCTGGACAGGCAAGTGTCCATATTTTAAATGTCAGCAGCATACAACCTCTGTCCTAGCCTCAAATCACACAGAGTGGTACAGGTTTTGCTCAAGAATATCCCTGTATTTAACACCATCCATCTTTCCCTCAACTCTGACCAGTTTGCCAACTGCTGAAAAACATCGCCACAGCATGGCGTTCTTTGGGTGATCTGATGTGTTGGGTTTGCGCCAGACATAGCGTTTTCTTTGATGGCCAAAAAATAGGATTTTTGTACTCGCCGTAAAATCCTATTTTCTCTTTCGTTCATGGACGGACACAGCATCTTATTCTTGACATTAGGGACGTCCCCAAGCAGTGTCAAAAACGTGGGGTGGGCACAGCAAGTAAAACAAACTACCACCCAAACCAACCAGAGCTCCACAATGGAGGAGTTGGAAACTAAGCAGCCGCCTGCAAAGTGTTGCGGCTGAGGTAAGTATCCGCCAATGCACTCTGATTACCTTGTAATATTCAGTAAAGGGAGAACAGGCGACCCGGTCGCCGCCTACATACCTAGGAAACAAGATTTGTTGCCTAAGGCCAAGAGGCACCTATTGCCCTGGCTGAATGCGCTGTGACAGGAAAGGAAGGTGCCCACCCTGTCAGGGCATAAGCCTGACCCACTAACCACCTGATCCACCAAAAAACGGTGGTCGACAAGACCGCCATGCCCTCCTGAGGGGCAACTAACAAATCAAACAAGGGGGTCAGACCTCTGAAACGGAGCCGTAGCAGACAGATACACCCGCAGAGCTCGTACAAGCCCAAGGAAGGCAAGCAACCTCTTGGGATGCGACAGCCGAGGACACAAGGATAAAAGCCCAATTGGATAAAAGGCCAGAAAAAAAACCTTAGGAAGAAAACAAAAGCTGCGGGCGTAGCACCACTTTATCCTAGTGGGGGAGTAAGTAGGGAGACTTGCAAGACAAGGCCGCTAACTCAGAAAACCTCTGGCAGAGCTAACAGCCACTCGAAAAGCTACTTCCCAAGAGAGTGCCAACAGGGGAATCTCTCTATGTTTCCAAAATGGTGGTTACTGAACCAACAAGGGTACCAGATTCAATCCCACGGAGGCAGCAGTGATTGAACCCCAGCTAGAGTTCAACGCCCGGACTGTATGCGGGCGATAGAGCCAGTACATTCCGCTCTGCTCACCACAGGATGTGAGTGACAGCATGCTGCAGCTGAGCGACTTGTTCCCCCTCGATGGGTGACATATGCCACCGCTGTGACATTGTCCAACTAGATCCTGACTGAACACTCCCGCAGCCTCCGTGACTGATCGGAAGGCAGGGTTCTTCCTGCGTCCAGCGACCCTGTGTTGTCCAATAAAAAGGAAACGACTTCCCGGACTAAAAGGCCGGAGCCCTCAGCCACCAGATCAGGGAATCCCTGACTAGCCGCTCACCCGGATTTGACCATCCAGGGACAATAGAGATGTGTCCCATGTCGACAGGATCTCCATTTGCAAGACTCGAATGTGGAACTAAACACCCTGTACCACCTGAAGGTGGCTAGCATGAATAAAACCCAGAACTCACATGCAAAGCGCAGAGGACCACTACCAGCATGACGTCCACCGCTGTACCGCAGCCTAAAGAGTCTGCAACTTGAGAAGGAGAGAAAAAACTCTCGCCTATGAGGAATCCAGAATCTAACCCAGCATTGAGTCGGCACCAAACACAGACTACTGGAGGTTCAGTACCCAACCAAAACTCCCGAAGAGTCCGACTGGCGATCGCCACATCCTCCCTTAATTCTGAGGTGGATGCTACTCTCAGACGGAGATCAACTAAAAAGCCCCTAATTGCGATCCCTTGCTGTTCTCAGCAAGGCCAGGATCGGGACGAGCACCTTGAAGAAACACCTGGTGCTGATGTCAGGCCAAAAGAGAGAGCCACCATCTTGCAGTGCTCATCTCAAACTGCAAACCGCAGAAAACTCAGATGCCTGCTGCATATGGGGACTTCAATAAAGTGCGTCCTTGATGTCCAAGGATGGTAGAGAAAAAATCCCCCGGATGGAGTGCAGCGAACACAGAGTGAAATGCTGCCATCCTGAACCTTTGTGCTTTCACAAAGCTGTTAAGGGCCTTGAGATTCAGGACTGGACCGATCTCTCCCTTCTTTGGGACTACAAAGATAGTAGATTCCTTGAACACTATTCCGGTGCCGACACAGGGACTATCACCCTGCGCATCAGCAGGTCCTGCACTGCCCCAAACAAGGCGGCCCAGGAAGCCAGAAGGGATGAAGGTTGGAGGAAAAAATTCAGTTTGGTGGACAAGAGAAAAACTCCACCTTGTACCCTGATGAAACCACTTCACCGACCCACTGGTCAGAAGTCAGGAGGTCCACCGAGTTGCAAACTCACGAGGGCGACCCCCCACCCCATAGTCGGGCGCAGATGTGCTCGCAGGCATGTTTTGCTTGCGAGCAAAAGGGATTACTTTTATTCCCTTACCGGGCGCCCTGTCGACGCTTACCCGTAGGCCCGGCAGAAAAAACACACCGCCTCGGTCCTTAAAAACAGGGATTCCTTCCACCGGAATCGTGGTAATTCCCTGGACACCGGAGGGCCCCATCGGGGGAGATTTTCCAGGGATAACGGACAGCCATGTGATTTTTTTTTTTTTAAACTCTGCGGCCCGTTCTCACCCTTAGCATAAAAACTTACCAAATAGCTAGGTAGGAAAACCTTTTAGCGGTGCGGGCCAGCCTGTGGGACCCAGAAGGGACCGGCACCTTAATAGATGCCCTTGCCGTATCCTCCAATATTGGGGATTCGAGCACCCGGTTATAAGTGCTCCATAAGTGCCATTTGCGCTAACCCGGACACGGAAGAATCAAGGGATCTGATCCGCACTGTCCGCACTTTTTGTGATTTTTCCATCCCAGCAGGTCTGGGATTTTTTCAGGTTGTTGTACCTAGAAGTTCACACCAATACTGGTTTGGGGAGCACCCCACTGACCTTTGTAACTTAGGAGGACATCATTGTCTCTCCCGGTGTATTTACCATTCACCAACACTGATCTTGTTGTTGAGTTCACATATAATATTGCCCAACAGGGCATATTTGTTTTTATT
Source organism: Rana temporaria (assembly GCF_905171775.1). Classification (NCBI taxonomy): domain Eukaryota; kingdom Metazoa; phylum Chordata; class Amphibia; order Anura; family Ranidae; genus Rana; species Rana temporaria. The sequence goes on from NC_053491.1 coordinate 262,122,308, forward strand.
GGCGCTGCACTTTTTCTTTATATTTATTTTTCACAGTTTTCCATGTTGTGCTGGCGGCCTTACATTTTGGATCTTTCACACTGTTTTCAATATCACTTTGTATTAGAGCGCAATATAATTTAATTTTATTTACTTTACCTTGGATTTGTCTATATTGCTGCATTTTACAATGGATGTTTTCGACTATCGCAGTAGTCGACCTTTCAGTACTGAGGGGGTATTCACTATTCTTAAAACAGATTCTGAGGTTGGTGGTCTCTTTCTCAGACTTAGGAATGTGATGACCTCGGAATTGCATCTCCAGTGGGATGTAGCGTTCCTGGAGCATTATGTTAAGGAACGTATGATCCCCAGGGGACTAAGGTGGGATGTACACCCTCAACAGGGTGATCCAGACTTGGAAGCCTGGTACCAATTTTTTAATTTACAGGGTATTTCCCTTTTAAACTTTCTTATAGAAAAGAAGAAAACTAGGATGACTGCCCTAGATAGGGAAATTAAGGAAATCAAGGAGAAACTCCTGTCTTCCAAATCCACTACAGAATATATCACTTTATCCACCAACTTGAGGAACCATCTAGAGAAGGAAGAAAAAGATCAAAAGAATAAAAAACAGAAGAAGTATGCAAGGGACTTTGCAGATTACAAGGCCTGTTTGGTATATAGCTGGCAGGCCAAAGTAAACGCAGATTCTAATGCTAATGCCCTTAATTTGGAAATGGAAGTATCTCAGCCCTCCACTAGTGAGGCCAAAGTTCTTTCGTTTTCTCAACCGGCCACAGTCTCCGTGTCCATGCCCAAGGACACAAGACAAAACAACAAAACAGGTCCCAGAACCCCCAACCATCCGATTGGTGGTCCCCCACCCCTGAACAGGGGGAGGGGTAAGGGACCGAAAGGCAAACCACAAGGACATAAAGATCGATCACGGGATAGATCCAATCATGATCGATCACCTTATAGAAGGGAGGACTACTTTGACCACCCCCCCAGGCCATATGGGACACCGGGAAGGGCCAATGATGGACCTCGTACACCTCGATATGACTACCCCCCAAGGGCTCATGAGTCCTATTACGGTTATATGGGAAGAGAGGAAGATTATTTTGATCGACCCCCCTATAATTATAATCAAAATCTGCCCAAGTCCACCCACTCGGGGGATTTTCGCAGGGGACCAGGGAATTATCCCAGGGAGGAGGAACGAAACGGGGGACGAGAGGGGGGAGGAGGGCCAGGAAGAAAAAGGAGAAGAGTGTAACATTGGCAGGGATTTTTAATTTAAGCTCAGCCGAATTTACCAATGCTGAAAAAGTTGTTTTAGATAAGGGTTTAAAATTTGTCCCCCCAAAAACCCTTAGTAAATTTAATACCTTTATAGATGTGCAGAAATTCGTGAGGAAAATGAACATTCAGAGGTATTTTATTTCAAATCCATGTAGACCTAATCTTCCGGAAGTTTCTACACACATTATACATACAGGGCTCTCAAACCCATCCCTCTTCAACCCTCCATGCCCAATGGCACCTAATATTAAGGTTTTCAGGGATTTGGTCATTAAAGACTTGGAAGATCTTCCTGTAAAAAGGAACCATTCAGATCCCAACATAAAACTTGGCCTAAAAACCCTATGTGAAAGGAGGGATTTGGTGATCCGCCCTGCGGACAAAGGGGGAGGTATAGTGGTCCTCGATAAAACCGCATATAATGAGGAGATGTATAACATTCTGGGGGACAGTTCCACCTACATTAAATTACCCTCGAACCCCACTTCCAAATTCAAGGTTTCTTTGAAGAAACTTATTGATATTGGGGCTAAAAGGGGAATATTGGATAGTAAAGAGAAAAGTTATCTTGTGCCTAAGGTTCCGCGCATACCAGTTATGTACTATTTGCCTAAAGTGCACAAAAATAGTACCCGACCACCGGGGCGTCCTATTGTAAGCGGAATCAACTCTATAACATCCCGGGTAGGGAAATATATAGACTATCATCTCCAGCCTATTGTGAGAAATGTTCCTTCTTACTTGAAGGATACTAGACATACGATTGCGAAAATACAAGATGTACCCTATACGGAAGACCTTCTATTAGTCACAGCTGATGTGGCATCTTTATATACCAGTATTGCCCATCATTTAGGCTTCCAAGCTGTGGAGTGTTTTTTAGACAGAATAGAAACTATCCCTATGGTGCAGAAGTTGTTCATTTTGGACCTTCTGAGGTTCGCAACGTCTCACAACTATTTTTGGTATGGAGGAGATTTTTATTTGCAACAGAAAGGGGTGGCGATGGGGGCTAAGTTTGCCCCCAGCCTCGCCAATATTTTTATGGCCAAATGGGAGGAGGATGTCGTCTATGCCCTAGAGCGACCTGAGATCGTTCTGTGGGCTCGATATATAGACGACATCCTCCTCCTATGGAGAGGCGACCGCACATCTCTGGATACCTTTATGTCAGTTTTGAATGACAATCATGTTGGGATCAGTCTCTCATATGAGGCTAGTTTCTCTAGTATACATTTCCTTGATCTTGAAATCTTTGTGGAAAACAACCAACTTAAAACTAAAACCCACTTCAAGAGTACGGACCGCAATGGGTTTATCCCAAAGGATAGCTGTCATCATCCTTCCTGGCTCGGCTCGGTGCCCCGTAGCCAGATGCTCAGGATTAGACGGAACTGCTCAAATCTAGACGACTTTAAGGTCCAGGCACAGACTTTGAAAAAAAGGTTTGTTGATAAAGGATATTGCAATATGGCCATAGATGAGGAAATTAAGAAAATCTCTGCAATTGATAGGTCCACATTAACTGTGGAGAAAACTAGAATAGCACAAGACAACAAATTCAAACACTCTTTCTTCACTACTTTTTCGACCCAACATAGACAGATCAAAAACATCATTCAAAAGCATTGGGCGGTTTTGAAAAATGATCCTTTGTTGGGAACAGTTCTTCCTGTACAGGCAGGTGTGATTTACAGAGGGGCCGTTCCCCTTAGAAATCAGCTCGCACCTAACATCCCGGACCCCCCAGTTAAAGCTTCCTTTTTTCCCCTGTCAAAGGGCTACTACCCCTGTAGAAAATGTAAGGTGTGTCTACATAATTCTAACAGAAGGAAAACTGTCAGTTTTACATCGACAGTTACCGGCCTTGTGTTCCCCATGAAACAATTTTTCACATGTGCGACCACACACGTGGTTTATCTTATCACCTGCCACTGTGGGAAACAATATGTGGGTCGCACCATAAGAAGTTTCACCATAAGGGTAGGGGAACACATAGCCAAAATTAAAAAAGGGTGCACGAAACATACGGTACCCAGGCACTACCTTGAACAACACAATAAAAGAATTGAGGGTACTACCTTTCAGATTATAGATCACTTCGTTCCGCATTGGAGAGGTGAGCCTAGTGTACGGGGGGTATCAAAACTTGAGGTTTTCTGGATCTATCAGGTAAAGAGTTACGTGCCCCATGGCCTCAATGTGGAGTGGGATGTTAACTCTTTTATTAACCAGTCCTGATTTATATTACAATTTTTTGCATACTATTGGATGTTTATTTGCCATTCAATTGGCAATATTCATTGTTGTTTTTTAATATTATTCTTTCCTCATTTACTCACATGAGACCGTTTCAAAATTGAACAATAACTCTCCATAGCTTAATACTATGAGATTGAGTTGGTGGTCACTTATCATTTTTGACCACTAGATGGCTCTCCACATTGAGGAATTGTACATGAGCCTATGACTACTGTTTGGATGGGGTGGTGGTGTGTAGCTACCACCTCCCACCACTAGGAGGCCCTCTACATCCCTCATGCGTGGCCACTATTATCTCTGTGTCCCTGTTTTGTCTATTACAGTGCCCTATGATCCCATACGGATCGATGAACCTTTTATACACTAGCATGACGCTGGGGCTGTGTTTACACATGCTAATAGCGTCTGCTTGACTCCTTGCTGCTGGGCCGCGTCATGAGGGGGCGGGGCTTGCGCGTGATGGTGGCGCGCTCCGCCTGCGATTGGTTATGCACAGGCAAGGAGTCGTGTAGATTGGCCCGACCTCTTGTCAATCATTTGAGGACGAGCCAGTGGAGGAAAGGTCCGGGAGAGGGGCGGGCGTAAATGATACATCATTTCCTGTCGCCTGGAACGCAGGACACACAGGGGACGGATGGCAGCTAATTAGTATTACAGGCTATGTCACTTCCGGGCGCCTGGAGCGCAAGTATACCGGAAGTAATGGTGATTGGAACGCACGCCAGAAACGGTGAGTGCTGGTGTCTCATGGGGGCAATTAGAGGCATTATTTATAGCGCAGAGGGGGAGATGTGAGTCAGATATGTACCCCAGTTGAAGTATTTTTATACGAAACCGGTCGGGTCATTTGATCATATCCACCCTAACTGCGCACAGTCTGTTCTGCCTTCTCTGAAGTGTGTGTGCCAAGATTGCTGTGATTACCTTGCAGTGTTGTCTGTTTATGGACATTTGGTGTGATATTGTGGTTTTTAAGACCCACTTGAAATCCTGTGAACATGTCTTTTTGTGAATTTTTAATTAAATTTTTTACGCGATGAGGAGGTGCTCTCTCTCTTTTTAATTTATTTTATACTGGTATACTGGATCCCTGGAGAATTTTTACCGCTACTAGGAACATCACCATCACCATCATACGTTCCTGGTTCCTGGTTTGATTTGAGTGGGAAAGCCCTGCTGGAAAGTGCAACAGGAGTGTCCGGAAGGTGACCCTGGTAAGGCGATCGGCCTACACAAGCCTTGAGGACCCCCCGCCGTATGGTGAGATGTGGGTCTACAACATCCGGTAAGGGCAATTTATTTCTACTACTGATCAGTTTCGGGGATGAGATACCACTGACCAAAAGATTGATGTTTCTTTTTTTTGGACTGTACATCTATGAGATCACAAGTTACCTCCATGCAGGAAATGGGACTATGTGTTTTATGACATCTAACCATCCATTTAATACACGAATTGCACTTATTGAATACCACAGAAATTTGTTTAATTTATGTGTGCACTGTTTTTTTCTTTTTTTGTGATTTTTCCATCCCAGCAGGTCTGGGATTTTTTCAGGTTGTTGTACCTAGAAGTTCACACCAATACTGGTTTGGGGAGCACCCCACTGACCTTTGTAACTTAGGAGGACATCATTGTCTCTCCCGGTGTATTTACCATTCACCAACACTGATCTTGTTGTTGAGTTCACATATAATATTGCCCAACAGGGCATATTTGTTTTTATTGGCGCTGCACTTTTTCTTTATATTTATTTTTCACAAAGCTGTTAAGGGCCTTGAGATTCAGGACTGGACCGATCTCTCCCTTCTTTGGGACTACAAAAGATAGTAGATTCCTTGAACACTATTCCGGTGCCGACACAGGGACTATCACCCTGCGCATCAGCAGGTCCTGCACTGCCCCAAACAAGGCGGCCCAGGAAGCCAGAAGGGGATGAAGGTTGGAGGAAAAAATTCAGTTTGGTGGACAAGAGAAAAACTCCACCTTGTACCCTGATGAAACCACTTCACCGACCCACTGGTCAGAAGTCAGGAGGTCCACCGAGTTGCAAACTCACGAGGGCGACCCCCCACCCCATAGTCGGGCGCAGATGTGCTCGCAGGCATGTTTTGCTTGCGAGCAAAAGGGATACTTTTATTCCCTTACCGGGCGCCCTGTCGACGCTTACCCGTAGGCCCGGCAGAAAAAACACACCGCCTCGGTCCTTAAAAACAGGGATTCCTTCCACCGGAATCGTGGTAATTCCCTGGACACCGGAGGGCCCCATCGGGGGAGATTTTCCAGGGATAACGGACAGCCATGTGATTTTTTTTTTTTTAAACTCTGCGGCCGTTCTCACCCTTAGCATAAAAACTTACCAAATAGCTAGGTAGGAAAAACCTTTTAGCGGTGCGGGCCAGCCTGTGGGACCCAGAAGGGACCGGCACCTTAATAGATGCCCTTGCCGTATCCTCCAATATTGGGGATTCGAGCACCCGGTTATAAGTGCTCCATAAGTGCCATTTGCGCTAACCCGGACACGGAAGAATCAAGGGATCTGATCCGCACTGTCCGAAAAAGTCCTGGTCCACATCTTCTGACTAGTCAGAGCAGGGGACATTTGCCACAGCAGACCCGAGTCTGAATCAGAAATCGCCGACATAGTGCCCACAGGCACAGCAGGTGCAGGGGCACTGGCTGCCAGCACAGATATGTCTGGGGAAAGAACGCCAGTATGACACAATGCTGACCCACTCGCTGGACCCTAGGGACCCAAGGCAAGTACACAGACCACCCCCTAGCTGCCACAGATAATGAGGAGACCCCCCGGGGGTGGATTATAGTCCGGTCATATGTGTGCCCTGGAGCATGTAGCTCACTGGCCACCCCTAGAGCAACGGGGCTTGAGGGTTGGCCAGCCTCAGAACTTTGACACACGGGACATTGTGTGTCCTCACTTACCAGGATACACAGGAAGTTCATTGATCATAGGGACCAACGCAGATCTGGTGAAACGGCTGTTATCCTATGTTGTCCCCAGGCTAGACGTTTCTCACTCTTCCACAGTCGAGGAAAAAGTTGATCTGCAGGAGGCAGAAAGAGTCAGGCAGGAAAAGTTGATCTGCAGGAGGCAGAAAGAGTCAGGCAGGAAGAAGAGGCTAGTGAGCCTACTACCTGAACTAGGGGAACATGGAGGGCGAAGAGTTATTCACTCTCCCAGGAGACTGACCTGTAATGTGTTGGGTGAGAACGCAGAAGAAGTTATCCTCACCCCTCAAGGGACTCTTGACATGCCTGACCTTTTCACCACAAATTTGGTGAAGGGCGACCCTGACTCACCCCCTGGCACAACTGGCAGGGCCACCCCAATAAAAAGGTGGCCGCTGGCAAGGACAATCACATATCATATGATAATTGGTGGGAGGTTTCTCTGCTAGGTCTGTGGTATGAAATGAGCCGTTTGAGTTTGAGCTCCGGTTCATGTAATTGTTAATTTTTTACTTTGTTGCATTAACCAGTTTTCTCCTTGTGTATTTTAAAAGCGTGTAGCGTGTGCCCCAGCGGGCCCTCATCTCCCACGGCCGCCACAAATGGTCCCATAGCCTTTTATGGAAACAGGACCACAGTTTCCAGCATGCTCTGGGGGGAGAGAAGTAAGGACACCATCTTGTCTGCCTGGGCAGGGGAAGACCCAACAAGGCAAGAAAGATGACCGGACCCAGGGGAGAGGTGTTGCCTCCCAGGTCATTGTGCAGTTTGTTCCAAGCATCCACGGCCGGTCAGGGACATCCTGCCTGAAAGGGGGATCCCAGGTGCGTTCTCCAGGCACACCTGTATAGATGGCGTGAAGTGTTCCAGTTTTGAGGTAGCCAGTTGAGCAACCTTCTGTTCTAGGATACTTCACTTGGGCCTCGGTCACAGGATTGGTGAGCAGGCATTTGCCCACCTTAAAGACACTGCAGGCAGACAACGTTGCATTTTTGCACTAGGATGCTGCTAGCATACTGCATTTTCACTTTACCAAACAGGATTTCTAAATACACCAACTAAAGTAGCTCTGTATGCCTTTGTCAGATTGCAGAAACTTGCCTGAATGTAGGTTCCACAGCGAGGACATGGCTTGGAGTTCTGCTCTAGCCATTCCACACTCTCCAGTTCTTCCACTGCCTTCTGGAGTACTCGCTTCCCATATCTTTTCTCCAGAAATTTCTTACCATCCTCATCTGCAGCCAAATATTCATCACGCAATGCAAGTAGCTTCTCTGAAAACAAGTCATAGAAAAAAACACTGGATTAAAGCGTGAATAGGAAGAACTGTATTTATTGGCCTGAAAATAGAGGGTAAACTGTGCCTGCGTGTTATACGCAGGGGGCTGTGGAAAGTTTTTTCCTGAAACTTCCCACTTAAAGTTAGGGTGCGTGTTATACACCGATAAATACGCTATTTAATTTGCTTTCTAAAAATGAGACATGTTATTAATTATATGTAAAATAAAGTGTGCAAACCTAACAAAACTGTGAAAGTTATCTTTTATCATAAAGTCCACATAATGATTAAAAAATATATTAAATGTCTATATGTGTTTTACATATATTTCTTTGTTTGTCCATGGATGTGTAAATATTTGGAATAAATACAAGTATTTTTCTACTACACCATGAAGTTTCTCCTTCTTTGAATTCCACATACAGTATCTCAGAAAAGTGAGTACACCCCTGACATTTTTGTAAATATATTATTATATCTCTTCATTTGACAACACGTAAGAAATTACACTTTGCTACAATGTAAAGTAGTGAGTGTACAGCTTGTATAACAGTATAAATTTACTGTCCCCTCAAAATAACTCAACACACAGCCATTAATGTCCAAACCGCTGGCAACAAAAGTGAGTAGTGCCTAGTCATGTCTGTGAGTGTCAGAGTTTTACAATGCCTCATGGGATGTGTAGTTCCGCAACAGCTGGAGGGCCATAGTTTGAAGATCCCTGGTTTAACAGGACAGGTTCCACTCAGAACATGCCTTGCCCTGGTCAACCACTATCACTTGGACAGAGAGTTATAGAAACCCAAAATTTACAGTTGGCACTGAAACAGTTCTGGTGATGCTGTCTAGGCGCAGCCCCCTTGTTATCTTTCCAGGACAGGAAAAAAAAGGCAACAGCAACAGACAACAATATCAAACCAAGAGGGATTCTAACCATTTAAACTTGAATATGACAGTCGATAGCAGGGGACAGCTTATGTGCCTCAGCATAGTAAGAGAACAGGGAGAGGATAACCTCAACCATAAAAAAATGGGAAAATAAGAGCATAGCTACTAAAATACATGAGGTAGAGATACAAATAGAAGAACCACATCTTTATCTAGAACCAAGTACCACCAAAACATGGGAGAAAAACAAAATATGTTTCAGGGAAGATGGGACATTTAAAAGTAGCTGAGGAATTGAGAAGAGGGTCTGTGTCCCCCCACCAAAGAACCTTTGGTCCTCCAATGGCGGCAATGTCTCAAACCTGTAAATAGATGGCTGTTTTAAGTAGTACAAGTAACTAGCAGCCAGGGAAGACCCTACACTAAGATGGCACTGCCAAAACAGAGAATAAATAATCTGAATCAACTATTTAAAAGTAAGTGTAGCCTGCAACATCCCCCCCCCCTCCCTTTGTCTAAACAAATAATCTACACCCGTCACTGTAATTTTTCTATCGGAGATGCATAAATCTGTGTAGTTTAATTGACATGATTGAAAGAAGGCAAGAAAAAAGCCCTTATGCTTGTTCTGGAACTATGCTACATATAAGGGTAATAGATAAATAATTTGCCATACCCTTCCTTAAAGATATCCTAATTTTGTTTCAAAACCAACATAGACCTACCTGCTGTTAACTTGCATGGGGAAACTCCATGGTAAGTCATCCTACAAAGAGTACAAAAAGCATACTGACAGCTTGAGCAAATACCCATCGGATCCCCTGGCTCTTGCATTACAGGGGTCTCACAGCTTGGGCGAGGACAATAAACAACATCACTCATCAAGTCCAAAGTAGATTGCAAGAGGAGACGATCATAGCGACTGAACAATTGTTCTCCCACCAGCATCTTTACCTGCAAAGTACACACATTTTTACTTTAATGGAATATTAATGTCAACTGTGTTGAGATTCTGCATTTACAATATTCACTGAATATTACGGGTCCATGCACACTGGGATTTAAAAAAAGGCCAGTTTCCTAGGCAGAAATATAAAATGCTCATATAGAGCAATTTTTTACATGCGTTTAGGTACATACATTTATCATTTTTTTTATGCCAGAAATCTCCTCTCAAAAAATGTAAACCAGAAGGTTTTTTTTTCTGCCTTTAAACGTCCTAATATGCATGGACACATAGGGTAACACTGAGCTGCTTCTACAGGTAAAACTCCTGTGGAAACAGCAATTTTTATGCCCAGTGTGAATGGACCCTCAATCTGATATCTGGGATGAACAAATATTGTCTCAGTATAGTATAAGAGCCATGTATATTTTTCTATTGTGAATTTCTTTTAGAGCTGTGCAGAAAGCCAACATGGAAAAAAAAAACTGCTTCACAATGCCTTTGTACAATTCCCTACAAAACGGTGACTGCTGTTCTCTCTATATGTAGTGTGACTGGTCTAGTATCCGCCCTTCTATCATTTTCTGTAGGCAGCTTGTAGTGGTGGACCTGCTGGGTTGCACAGGCAAAGTCTAACACAGCGATGATATCACCGCTACTTTTACAAGGGAATACCTGGGCTGGCAAAGGCATTTTGGCACACAAATTGGATTTAAATCTTTTGTGACTTTTGAAGTATATATTTAGGGCTTCTGTGCCCAGAGTTCAGCTTTAATTTCTAATATGCACTATATTTTTATCAATGGCAGGTTGACCATTTAAGCATATTTCATTCCTTTACAAAGGTTGTTTACAATTTAGATACAAGCGGTTTCAATTGTATAGTGAATACAACTTCAATTGAACTTTATTCTGAACATTTTTATATTGTAATGCACAGTGACTTCAGGATTAGCTGTATAGTTTATATTACCCATCTACCTTGCTACCTGTACCATTTAGAAGCTGTCAATACAGTCTCCACACAATGCATATATTTCAATGAAATGCAGAAACTGTGTGTTATACTGAAATGCTAAAAGCATTTTAAGGTGGTCGTAAAGTCTTTTCTTTGACTTCTACCTACAAGTAAGCCTATAATAGGGCTTACCTGTAGTTACAGTGAATATTTCCTAAACTTGCACTGTTTAGGAGGTATTCTCACTGCATGCAGCCGGTGATGTCACAGGCGCATGTGCTCTGAAGGGACGGCATACCTGTGCTGTCCCTTCAGAGCTCCATGCTGCGACCATGACTCCAGCGCACACGTGCAGGAGTGACGTCATTGTGGCTCGGCCAATCAGACGGCCGGAGCACTTGAACCTGAAAGGAAGATAGGGTGAAGATGGAAGCACTGTCAGCAGTAACAAAATGCCACTGGAGAGCTTTGTTTTTAAATAAATATATCATAATGTGCTAGTATGCGATGCATACTAGCACATGCCATTGTCTTGCAGGATTTTTTTTGCTTTTTGTTTGCAGTTGCAGTTTACTACTGTCTTAAGGAAGATCTATGATCGTAAATTAAAAGGGGGGTATTAAATCTCTTTGAGCATGTAGTACTTGTCCCTGTTCAAACTGTGGATTATAGGCTAAGTTCACCTTTTACAAAAAATAAAATAAATGCACATTATTTTTCCGGTAAAAAATTTGCATTTATTATTTTTTTACATTGCGCCCACGATCAGTGAGGGTATGTGTGGGAGGGAGGGGGAAATCATGGTATGGCGGGTGCTGTATACGTCCTAATGTGCGTGGACACATAGGAAAACATGGAGCTGCTTCTACAGGCAAAACTCTTGTAGAAGCATCGATTTTTAAGCCAGTATGCATGGACCTTTAAGCGTCAGAAAATATTTATGCACTGACCTCCAACTCACACATCTAAACACCTATCAGTATACTGTTATAAAAATACACAAGCACTACTAAAGTGGGTCTGTATTCAACATTAACTTTTCCTGAGGTGGAAAAAAGGGATTTTTAATACAGCTTACCTGTAAAATCCTTTTCTTGGAGTACATCACGGGACACAGAGCGGCATATTCATTACTATATGGGTTATATGGAGTACCTTCAGGTGTTGACACTGGCAATCTTCAAACAGGAAATGCCCCTCCCTATATAACCCCCTCCCATAGGAGGAGTACCTCAGTTTTGTAGCAAGCAGTATGCCTCCCAAAATGGTCCCCAAAAAAGAGGGGTGGGAGCTCTGTGTCCCGTGATGTACTCCAAGAAAAGGATTTTACAGGTAAGCTGTATTAAAAATCCCTTTTTCTTTATCGTACATCACGGGACACAGAGCGGCATATTCATTACTATATGGGATGTCCCAAAGCAATGCTCACAATGAGGGGAGGGAGAACAGCTCCAAGACAAAAGGATTTAATTTAGAGAAATACTCAAATCATAATAAATCCAACTTAGTTGAGAAAAATAATCTTAAATTTTAAATTTAACTAAAAAAAGAGGAGCCCCCGGAATCCGAGGGTCTCAAACTGCAGCCTGCAGCACTGCCTGCCCGAAGGCAGTATCAGTATTCCTTCTTACGTCCAACTGGTAGAATTTTGTAAACGTGTGGACAGAAGACCAGGTTGCCGCCTTGCAAACTTGAGCCATAGAGATCTGGTGGTGTGCTGCCCAGGAGGCGCCCATGGCCCTAGTAGAATGAGCCTTTAATGATACTGGAGGAGGCAACCCTTTCAAGCCGTAGGCCTGAGTGATTAATTGCTTAATCCACCTAGAAATGGTGGACTTTGCAGTTGCCTGCCCCTTCTTGGGCCCATCCGGTAGAATGAACAGCACATCTGTTTTCCGGATCTTCTTTGTAGCTTTAAGATAGGCCTTCATGGCCCTGACAATATCCAAGGTATGCAGCAACCCTTCCTTTCTGGAAGTAGGTTTAGGGAAGAAGGATGGTAATACCAAATCCTGGTTCAAATGAAAACTGGATATAACCTTCGGTAGGAAGGAAGGATGAGGGCGTAGAACGACCCTGTCCTTGTGAAAAATAAGATATGGTTCCTTACAGGATAAGGCCGCCAGTTCCGATACTCTTCTTGCGGAAACTATGGCGACCAAAAATACTAACTTCCTTGTCAGTAAAACCAAAGGAATTTCAGCCAACGGCTCAAACGGTTGTTTCTGTAAACTTGACAGAACAAGGTTTAAATCCCACGGGCAAAGCGGGGATTTAACTGGAGGTTTAATACGTAAGACCCCTTGAAGGAAGGTCTTAACCAGCGAGTGGGTGGCCAGCGGCCGCTGAAACCACACTGACAGAGCAGAAATCTGTCCTTTGATTGTGCTTAATGCCAATCCTTTATCCACTCCTAGCTGGAGAAAACTTAAAACTCTATCAATGGTGAATTTGCGAGAAAGCCATCGCTTGAACTCACACCAGCCTACATAGGCCTTCCAGACCCTGTAATAAATCACCCTAGAGACCGGTTTCCTGGCTCTGATTAGGGTAGAGATTACTTTCTGAGACAGACCTCTACCCCTGAGAATCAGGGATTCAGCTTCCAGGCCGTCAAATTTAGATGCCGTAAGGCAGGGTGGAGGATCGGACCTTGCGATAGCAGGTCTGGCCGTAGAGGAAGAGTCCAAGGGTCTCCCACTACCATCCTTAGGATTAGTGAGTACCATGCCCTTCTGGGCCATGCTGGAGCTACCAGGATGACTGGTATGTGCTCCACCCGGATCCTGCGCAGCAGGCGGGGTAGTAACTGGAGCGGGGGAAACGCATAAAGAAGTTTGAACTGATGCCAAGGGTAAACCAACGCATCGGTTCCGCAGGCCATCGGATCCCTTGAGCGGGACATGAACCCGTCTAGCTTCTTGTTGAGTCTCGATGCCATGATATCCACGTCCGGCACTCCCCATCTTTGGCAGAGTGCTTGAAAGGTTTGTGGATGCAGAGACCATTCCCCCGGCAATAGAGTCTGGCGGCTTAAGAAGTCCGCCTGAAAGTTGTCCACTCCTGGAATGAATATTGCCGATATGCAGGGCACATGAGCCTCTGCCCATAGGAGAATCAAGCTCACCTCTCTCTGAGCGGCTTGACTCCTGGTTCCCCCTTGGTGATTTATGTATGCCACGGCCGTGGCATTGTCTGATTGAATTCTCACCGGGAACCCCTGCAATTTTGACGTCCAAGCCCTGAGGGCTAGTCGAGCAGCTCTGAGCTCCAAGATGTTGATGGGCAACTGCTTCTCTGGCGTTGCCCAAGTACTTTGGCGAGTGCAACCATCCAAAATTGCTCCCCAGCCCGTCAGGCTGGCGTCTGTGGTCACTATCTTCCAAGCCACTGGGCTGAAAGACTTCCCCTTCAGTAGATTCTGAGGGTCTAACCACCAACACAGACTTTGTCGGACTCTTGATGAGAGCGGCAACGGGATATCCAAGGCCTGTGGCCTTCTGCTCCATGCTGACAGGATGGCTGCCTGCAGGATGCGAGTGTGGCTCTGGGCGTATGGTACCGCCTCGAATGTGGCCACCATCTTGCCTAGTAACCTCATACATAGGCGAATAGTCGGTTCCTTCTTGCTTAGAACCAGTAGGATTAATTCCTTGATGGCTTTGACCTTCCTCAGAGGTAGAAACACTCTTTGTTGTTCTGTGTCTAATCTCATGCCGAGATATTCCAACTGCCTTGTGGGCAGGAAAGCTGACTTTTCTCGATTTAGGACCCAGCCGAACCTCTCGAGGTATTGGACCGTGAGGGCCACTGCTCGCTCCAAGCCAGGAGACGAGTGATCTATGACTAGGAGGTCGTCCAGGTATGCTAGGATCGTGACCCCTTGGATCCTTAGTTTGGCTAGGATTGGAGCTAGGACCTTCGTGAACACCCGGGGGGCCGTAGCCAACCCGAAGGGAAGCGCCACGAATTGGAAGTGACGCGAAGCCACCATGAAGCGTAGATATCTTTGATGTGGCTGATAAATTGGAAGATGAAGGTAGGCATCCTTTATGTCTATGGACGCCATGAAGTCGTCCTTTTGGAGTGTGGTAGCTGCTGACCGCACGGATTCCATCCGAAATGAGCGGATCTTTAGGTATGTATTTACCATCTTTAGGTCCAAAATTGGCCTGACATCTCCATTGGACTTCGGGATGATGAATAGGTTGGAGTAGAAACCTAGCCCCTGTTCCAGGACTGGTACCTCTACTATTACCTCCTGGGAAAGTAGATGATCTAATGCCGAACTTAATGCGGCTCCCTTCTCCGGATCGTTTGGAATCCTCGACTCCTGGAAATGAGGAGGAGGAAACCTTAGGAAATCTAGTTTGAAGCCTGTGGCCACGGAAGACCGTACCCACTCGTCGGGAATGCTGGCTTCCCAAATCTCTGAAAAGAGTCGCAGCCTTCCCCCCACCTTCGTGGGTGGGGGCGCCCCTTCATAAGGTTGGCTTGGGGGCTGGTTTTGCTGGTTTGCGAAACCACTGCCTTTTGCCTCTAACAGCCTGTCCTTGTGATCTGCTGTTGAAGCCGAAGCTTGCTTTTGCAGGAGGCCGTTGATACTGCTTAGTATTAGAGGGCCCCTGCCCAGGGGAATACTGTCGTTTAAACGCAGGCCCCTGAACCTTCTTCTTAGTTGGCAAGAGAGTACTCTTGCCGTTTGAAATGGTCTGAATGTATTTATCTAGGTCTTCTCCGAAGAGTCGTCCTCCATGGAAGGGGAACCCTACCAGGAGCTTCTTGCATGGGGGCTCAGCCTCCCAGCTTTTTAACCATAAGAGTCTTCTCATATGGATAAGGGATAACGATAAACGTGACGCTTGCTGGATAGAATCCTTGATTGCGTCTACCGTAAAACAAATGGCTTTAGGGACATCCGAAAATTCTTCTGCCTGCTGGGCAGGAATAAGTTTAAGCATCTGCTTAAATTGATCCGATAATGCTTGAGCAACCCCAATCGCAGCCACAGCTGGCTGTACTACTGCCCCAGCAGTAGTGAAGGAGTTCTTAAGTAGTGCTTCCAAGCGCTTATCAACTGGATCCTTGAACACCTGTATGCTTTCTACAGGGCATGTTAACGATTTGTTAACACATGAGATGGCTGCGTCCACTGCAGGAGTAGCCCATCTTTTGGAAAATTTATCTTCCATAGGATATAGGACAGAGAATCTTTTAGGTGGTAAGAAGATCTTATCTGGCTTGTTCCAATCTTGGAACAAAAAAACTCCCTCTAATAGAGGATGGATCGGAAACACAGCATTGCTTTGAGGCGCCCTCAGTGAGCCCAAAGCTGAAACCGTCGATACCTGGAGATCTGGTACTGGCAAGTTGAATGCCTTATGGACCAAGTCCGACAATCCTTGAATCCACCAGCTCTCCCTCAGGGAGACTGCCCCAGACTCCTCTGTATCCGGATCCTCGATCCCTGAACCTACTTGGTCCTTGTCCAAGAGGTCGTCCAATTCCCCTGAGGAAAGGACCTCCTCCTCTGAGGGTCCGCGCTCGGGCGACGGAGATCTATTCCGCTTACTGCCCCGCATAGCTGCGGCTATCATTTTTCCCATGCTTTTCTGCATCTCTTTTAAAGAGGTGAGTAATACCTTCTCCGTGACCATCTTAGGGTTGGACTGACTCGCGTCAGCTCCAGCCCCAGATCCCGATGGCCCCAAGGCTCCCTGTGGGGAAAGCAGCGGCATAGCTTTGTCCGAGGCCTCAGACTCTCTGGGGGAATCCCCACCTCTTGTACCCTTGTTCTTTGATGCCATGGTACAATACCGAGGTACACCCGCTACTTATTGGTACCTGGGACTTATAAATAGTTAAATGCCCAAACACCTGTTTGGGGGACAAAAAAATGCTTCCTCTCCCCAAGATGACACTTTTTTTTTTTTTTTTTTTTCAAAAAAAAATCTTTTTTTTTCAAATCTAGGAAAGAAAAAAACATTCTGTCCCCCTGAGTAGTATTGCAAGAAAAACTATGAGATGGAAAAGAAACAGCCTATTCCTAGGCTTGAAAAACAGTCTTTCTGAAGACTGCAATATTCTTTCTGGCCACTGTGTGTCCTCGGCGCCCCGTGCTTGCCGTTCTGGTCTTTCCTCCCTAGTTCCAAAGTATTGAATGGAACAAACAAGGAAGGGCCGCCCCTTCCTTAAGCCACTGACCCGCCCTTCCCCCCCCAGCAATCTCAAACAGGAAATGCCCCTCCCGACAGGGGGGGTTGGGGGGAAGGGAGCCTCTCTGCTCCAGCAAACTGCAGCCTGGAACACACGAGGAGGTCAGCGTTTTGCCTGCATGGCAGGCACTGAGGAGGAAGACTGAATGGAGCATTGCCTGGAGGCTTGCAGGTAAGCATAGCTCTCTGACACACACATATATCTTTATATCACACAGGCCCCACTCAATGCTTTTCCAACACTACAAGGGAGGTCACATCTTATGGGGAATATACATATAGAGCCATCCTATCTTTATGATATGTGACTAGTTTGCCAGATGCAATGCATAACTTTAGGCATGTCCCCTGTGACCCCCCAGAAAAAACCTGCTAAGAACCAAGTTCCGCAAGTTTTCCCCTCACTTACCTGCTCCATGCCGCAGGACTTTGCCAAGCAAGAGGCCCAATCTTCCCCCATCTCGGTGGGGATGTCTAGACCTTCAGGCCCTGGGTTCCTATGAAGGATCCACTGTCCTGGGCCCATATAGCACTCTGGCAACAGAAACATTAGGCACCCAAAGGTTTCTAAGTTCTGGGCCCAGGGTCCAGCTCTCTAAAAAGAAAAGCATTATGGGCTATACCCCAAGGGTTTGGGGTCCGGTTACTGACCACTTTAGCGCTGAGGCTTTTTTGGACAGAACCGGTTAGCTCACCTAATCCCAAGGATGCGGAGGCAAGCTAAACCATGACTAACACCTAAGACACTGGCGTAAAAACTGAGGTACTCCTCCTATGGGAGGGGGTTATATAGGGAGGGGCATTTCCTGTTTGAAGATTGCCAGTGTCAACACCTGAAGGTACTCCATATAACCCATATAGTAATGAATATGCCGCTCTGTGTCCCGTGATGTACGATAAAGAAAAGAACCAGTAAGGGAGAGCTAAATATTTGTAATTTTCTAGAGAAAAGGCTGATTTAGTTCCCTTTCAGTGCCGACTTTAATTCTGAAGGTCTAGGGGTGGGCAGGAGAGAATAATAATGGGGTCCAGGAGAGAACAGCATGGGGAGGGCCAGGCGAGAACAGCATAGGGAGGGCCAGGCGAGAACAGCATAGGGAGGGCCAGGCGAGAACAACATAGGGAGGGCCAGGGCGAGAACAGCATAGGGAGGGCCAGGCGAGAACAGCATAGGGAGGGCCAGGAGAGAACAGCATAGGGAGGGCCAGGAGAGAACAGCATAGGTAGGGCCAGGAGAGAACAGCATAGGGAGGGCCAGGAGAGAACAGCATAGGGAGGGCCAGGAGAGAACAGCATAGGGAGGGCCAGGAGAGAACAGCATAGGGAGGGCCAGGAGAGAACAGCATAGGGAAGGCCAGGAGAGAACAGCATAGGGAGGGCCAGGAGAGAACAGCATAGGGAGGGCCAGGAGAGAACAGCATAGGGAGAGCCAGGAGAGAACAGCATAGGGAGGGCCAGGAGAGAACAGCATAGGGAGGGCCAGGAGAGAACAGCATAAGGAGGGCCAGGAGAGAACAGCATAGGAAGGGCAAGGAGAGAACAGCATAGGGAGGGCCAGGAGAAAATAGCATAGGGAGGGCCAGGAAAAATAGCATAGAGGGGGCCAG
Source organism: Rana temporaria (assembly GCF_905171775.1). Classification (NCBI taxonomy): domain Eukaryota; kingdom Metazoa; phylum Chordata; class Amphibia; order Anura; family Ranidae; genus Rana; species Rana temporaria. Next base: position 262,140,721 of record NC_053491.1, read on the forward strand.
GAGAGAATAGCATGGGGGGGGGCAGGAGAGAATAGCATTGGGGGGCAAGGAAAGAATAGTAACGGGGTCTAGGAAAGAATAGTACAGGGCAGCCAGTAAAGTATAGTTATGGGTGGGGGGTGGAAAGGAGGAATCTGGAGGGTACAATGCTGGCATCTGTAGAAGTTTACCTCATGCAGAGTAGCTCAGGGAAGCTGATGGGATGCAATGGCGTCTCACATGCCCATTCTTGTTCCTCCCTCCTCTCCCGAGTGATGTCACACCCACACACATGCTCATGTCAGTTTTCTCCGCAGCCCGATGTGATCCGCCATTCATCTGCTTGTGATAAACGGCAGATTGTGGCGGAACCCCTGGGGACCTCTCGTGGGAAAAACTGGTCTAGGCACTTGGTTATATGATCTCTTCTGAAGGTGAGGATCAGAGTGCAGACTGGGTAATGTTTTTATTCAGCAGCCATTGTGCGACAGTCTAAGTCTTTAGACAGGAATCAAATGGCTTCATGTCCGAGTTCTGAGTACAAAAGCATACTTCTATGTTACTATGAAAATAATACCCAGTACTGAAGCCAGAGATTCTGCCTAACACCTAGGTTATAAGCATTATCAGAATGAAAAGCAGCAATTCTAGTCTTCACATTTCTCCCAGTTACAGAAGTTTGAGCTTTTTTTTTCTCTGCTTCTAAACATGTTCACCTATGTGTTCACAAAACAAATAATCTCCTGCGCTCCGGTTTCTCTTGATAAAAGTAGTGTAGTCCAGTCTTTAATTTAGGGCAAGGTCTAGAGTCTTGCAGCCCTCCTCAGAACAAATGGGTGTTTATATAGCTAAAAAGAAAAAGAAAAAAGGAGGGCGCACCGACCTAGTGCATTACCACATATACATTTTTTATTTAAAAGTAGAATAAAAGCAATGGTCCTACTCACAAACGAGCTGAAGTAGAAGATTTTCTGACAAAATGATTGATTGATGGTCACCTGGCTCTAGACTTTTGGATGCGCATGTATGCACACATACATATATGGGGGCACACAGGAGAGAGGTACCACGGACCGCCTAGGCTCTGAAGAAAGGGGTGCGCCCAAGAAACGCGTCAGCTGTTTGAGGTACCGTCCGATCCTTTTGTTATCAAGTCCTGCCAAGAGATCCAGCTTGAACGTCAGAAAAGCTTCTACTTCAGCTCGTTTGTGAGTAGGACCATTGCTTTCATTCTACTTTTAAATAAACATTTTATATGTGGTAATGCACTAGGTCGTGCGCCCTCCTTTTTTCTTTTTCACCTATTTGTTTATGCACACTATAGGCATTAACAGGAGTTTTGACGCAGAAAAAAACCCCACCACTTGTACGTTCAGGAGAGGAGTGAGGCGATCCTAAACATGGGTAAATGGGTCTAAACGCATGTTAACAATTGGCGGTTTTAGCGCTTGAGCATTTCTTCCTTATTTTAAAGCGGGAGTTCACCCGAAAACATTTTTTTAACCTTAGATTGATGCTCATTTTGTCAAGGGGAATCGGGTAGTTTTTTTAAAATCGAAGCCGTACTTACTGTTTTAGAGAGCGATCTTCTCCGCCGCTTCCGGGTATGGTCTTCGGGACTGGGCGTTCCTATTTGATTGACAGGCTTCCGACGGTCGCATAAATCGCGTCACGAGTAGCCGAAAGAAGCCGACCGTCGGTGCGGCTCTATACGGCGCCTGCGCATCGACGTTCGGCTACTTTCGGAAAATCGTGACGCGATAGATGCGACCGTCGGAAGCCTGTCAATCAAATAGGAACGCCCAGTCCCGCAGCCCATACCCGGAAGCGGCGGAAAAGATCGCTCTCTAAAACGGTAAGTACGACTTCGATTTTAAAAAAACTACCCGATTCCCCTTGACAAAATGAGCATCAATCTAAGGTTAAAAATTAACTTTTCGGGTGAACCTCCACTAATGGCCAGAATAAATTAATATTCTGGCCAATTAAATGAATAGTCAGGCCTAAACATAATTTAAAAAAATGCAGCTTAGGAGCATTTTTGCTGCCATGAGAAAAAAGTTTTGAAGAGCCCCACCATGAGGCCTAAAGGTTTCCTCCGACTAGAGCCATTTGCAAGCTGTAAGCTTTAGATACAGTCCACAATACAGCAATTATTAAAGTAGCGGGATGTGATGACTAATAATACAAAGAACAGCTTTCTTGGCTTTATTGTCATAGTAAATGACAACCATGCACATTCCTATCCTACTGATGGTAAATTGCAAATAATGTACACAGTGGGCAAAGGAAAATAATCAATGGACTGTTAATGACTTAAATTCAGTATGCACTTCAACCTTCTTGCACTGCATAGTAGTGACTTAAAAAATTCACATTCAGGCTTAGCCATTCTACTAATTTCATTAGCCTAGCCTAGAGCATTGACAGTGTGGTCAGAATGGATCACAACTGCTGGATGCTCTTCTGGGCACTAGCATGTATGTGAACTAAGGCTTGCTGTGCCTCTGACTGAACCCCCCCCCCCCACCAGCAGTGAATGTACGTTCAAAGTGCGCTGAGCAAAGAAATGCTTGATTCTCTATTGCAGAGCTGCATAGGGAAATTGCAGGGTGTATGATACAGTGACAGTTCTCTGTGCATCCCATATCCTTGACCATGTGACCGTAGATCCCAAGGTCAAGCACAAGGAACTGATGCCAAAGTTTCACAGCGCTATCCCTGCAATTTCTAGGCAGCTATTTTTCCACTCAATGTGCTCTGCATGCAGATTTATTAAGGGATAGCAACGTCAAAGCAACTGACCTCGGCTCATAAACCATGGCTAACTAAATATAGAGTTTGAACAAAAATAAAATAAATAACAGGTTACCTGGGCAGGTGTAGCGACTGATGTGCACTTGGGCTCAGGACAATTAAGTGCATGGACCTCTCCATCCCTGATTTGAATTTCAAAGTAGTCTCTAAGACAGCTATTACAGTAAACATGACTGCAGTCCTTAAAATATGTACACTCACTGCCTAGCTTCTCAGAGAAACAGATATTGCATAAGAATGGTTTGCTGTCAAAACATTTCTTTTGTTGATTCTCATTAAAATTCAATATGTGTTTGGTAAGGGCAGACACTGATTGGACATCTTGGATAGCACGTCTGTCAACTGCTCCCTCTTCAGGTGTGGCTACGCAGTGACTTGCTTTTTCATGGGTCTTCATCAAGGTGTGTGTTCCATTATTGTGAAGTTGAATTTCATAAGGTGATTTTATGTTCAAGTACTCAAGAGTCTCCTCCTTAAGAAACTGCATCCAAGCAAACAAAACGACACATCCTCCATTTTCCTCCCATAAATCATCTAAATGCTGGCACAAAAGCGTAAGCTGAAATATTGAGAACAAAAGGATTAGAACATTCTCATATTTTATAGTATTATAAGTGTAAGCGTAACAAGCAGTACAGGGAGTGCAGAATTATTGGGCAAATGAGTATTTTGACCACATCATCCTCTTTATGCATGTTGTCTTACTCCAAGCTGTATAGGCTCGAAAGCCTACTACCAATTAAGCATATTAGGTGATGTGCATCTCTGTAATGAGAAGGTGTGTGGTCTAATGACATCAACACCCTATATCAGGTGTGCATAATTATTAGTCAACTTCCTTTCCTTTGGCAAAATGGGTCAAAAGAACGACTTGACAGGCTCAGAAAAGTCAAAAATAGTGAGATATCTTGCAGAGGGATGCAGCACTCTTAAAATTGCAAAGCTTCTGAAGCGTGATCATCGAACAATCAAGCGTTTCATTCAAAATAGTCAACAGGGTCGCAAGAAGCGTGTGGAAAAACCAAGGCGCAAAATAACTGCCCATGAACTGAGAAAAGTCAAGCGTGCAGCTGCCAAGATGCCACTTGCCACCAGTTTGGCCATATTTCAGAGCTGCAACATCACTGGAGTGCCCAAAAGCACAAGGTGTGCAATACTCAGAGACATGGCCAAGGTAAGAAAGGCTGAAAGACGACCACCACTGAACAAGACACACAAGCTGAAACGTCAAGACTGGGCCAAGAAATATCTCAAGACTGATTTTTCTAAGGTTTTATGGACTGATGAAATGAGAGTGAGTCTTGATGGGCCAGATGGATGGGCCCGTGGCTGGATTGGTAAAGGTCAGAGAGCTCCAGTCCGACTCAGACGCCAGCAAGGTGGAGGTGGAGTACTGGTTTGGGCTGGTATCATCAAAGATGAGCTTGTGGGGCCTTTTCGGGTTGAGGATGGAGTCAAGCTCAACTCCCAGTCCTACTGACAGTTTCTGGAAGACACCTTCTTCAAGCAGTGGTACAGGAAGAAGTCTGCATCCTTCAAAAAAAACATGATTTTCATGCAGGACAATGCTCCATCACACGCGTCCAAGTACTCCACAGCGTGGCTGGCAAGAAAGGGTATAAAAGAAGAAAAACTAATGACATGGCCTCCTTGTTCACCTGATCTGAACCCCATTGAGAACCTGTGGTCCATCATCAAATGTGAGATTTACAAGGAGGGAAAACAGTACACCTCTGAACAGTGTCTGGGAGGCTGCGGTTGCTGCTGCACGCAATGTTGATGGTGAACAGATCAAAACACTGACAGAATCCATGGATGGCAGGCTTTTGAGTGTCCTTGCAAAGAAAGGTGGCTATATTGGTCACTGATTTGTTTTTGTTTTGTTTTTGAATGTCAGAAATGTATATTTGTGAATGTTGAGATGTTATATTGGTTTCACTGGTAAAAATAAATAATTGAAATGGGTATATATATTTTTTTTTGTTAAGTTGCATAATAATTATGCACAGTAATAGTCACCTGTACACACAGATATCCCCCTAAAATAGCTAAAACTAAAAACAAACGAAAAACTACTTCCAAAAATATTCAGCTTTGATATTACTGAGTTTTTTGGGTTCATTGAGAACATGGTTGTTGTTCAATAATAAAATTAATCCTCAAAAATACAACTTGCCTAATAATTCTGCACTCCCTGTATAAACAGCAGTATACAGTTGAGCTCAAAAGTTTGCATACCCTGGCAGAAATCTTAACATTTTGGCATTGCTATTGAAAATATGACTAATCACGCCAAAAAAACTCTTTAATTTAAGCATAGTGATCATTTATTATCACAGTTATTTGGCTCCTTTTTAATCGCATCAATATTTGGCTCTTTCACCCCCTTTCCTTCCTAGGCCAATTTCCAGCTTTCAGCACTCTCGCATTTTCAATGACAGTTGCGAGGTCATGCTACACTGTGCCCAAATGAAATTTTTATAATTTTATTCCCACAAATAGAGATTTCTTTAGGTATTTATACACAACTCCGTTTTTTTCTTTTTTGTGATATAAGCACAAATGATCATGTACAGATGCGCGTAGGTGATCACGGACATATGTGTGCAGATAATCATTGGGACATATGATTTTACTGTCACATATGTGGGGGACATGTGTTTTTACTATGTGTGTGGGGACATGTCTGTGTTTACATTGTGTGGGGACACTAGACTGGTGATCAGTGTGTAAAAAGCTGTAAAAAACAGCTCATAGTCACTGATCACCAGTCCGCTGCAGCGATCCGCTCGCTTCTCCTCACTGACAACTAATGTGTGAGGAGATGAAAGCCGATCGCCTAGCAACCGGCTCTCTGTTTACATCACATTTGATTGGAAACGGCCGTCATGTGATCAGGAGGGCCAATCACAGAGCCCTCCTGCCAATCTGAGATGGGTCGTGTCCGAGTGACACGAGCGCATTTGGATCGCGCCGCTGTGTGCGATCCCCCTCATTCTGGGGGACGTTCCTGAACGTCCACTCAGAAGGAGAGAGAGCGCCCACCCGGTCGTACATATGCAGTGGCCGGGTGGGAAGTGGTTAAATCATAATAACAGAAATCACCCAAATGGTCCTGATTGATAGTTTACAATGTTTGGCCTTGGTACAGAGGCACAAGGTGACACACACAGGTTAAACTGGCAATTAAAAGGTTAATTTCTCACATCTGTGGCCTTATAAATCACAATTAGTGTCCGTGTATAAGGCTGGGTTCACACTGCAGCACGCTGCGGCTCACAGCAGGAGTCCGGTGCGTCTCCATTTACCATTTCAGGTCAGATTTCAGCCCAAATTTTGGGCTGAATTCTGACCCGAAACAAACCAAAAGACACACAACAGGGCTCCTGTGCAATGTGTGAACCGGCTTCATAGATAGCCGGTCACAATCTCCTGCTATGTGTGAATCCAGCCTTAATAGTCAATGAGTTTGTTAGCGCTCACGTAAATGCACTGAGCAGACTAGATACTGAGCTATGGGAAGAAGAAAAAAAAGAACTGCCAAAAGACCTGTGTAACAAGGTAATTGAACTTTATAAAGATGGAAAAGGATACAAAAAGATAACCAAAGCCTTAAAATTTAGATTAGGTACTGTTTAATCAATTATTAAGAAGTGGAAAATTCAGGGATCTATTCACACCAAGCCAAGGTCAGGTAGACCAAGAAAAACTGCAGCCACAACTGCCAGAGGAATTGTTTGTGATACAAAGATAAACCCACAAGTAACCTCAGGAGAAATACAGGCTGCTCTGGAAAAAAAACGGTGTGGTTGTTTTTAAGGAGCACAATACTTGAACAAAAATTAGAATAGCCAGAAAAAAGCCTTTACAGTGCCAATTCCACAAAAAAGCTTGGTTATAATATGCCCGACAAAACCTTGACATGCTTTACCGGCCTTTTCTGTGGCATTGGTGCAGTAAAAGCTTCTTTCTAGCTACTTGACCATGCAGATAATTTTTGTTTAACCACTTCAGCCCCGGGCCATTATGCAGCCAAATGACCGGGCCACTTTTTGCGATTCGGCACTGCGTCATTTTAACTGACAATTGCGCAGTCATGCGACGTGGCTCCCAAACAAAATTGACGCCCGTTTTTTCCCACAAACAGAGCTTTCTTTTGGAGGTATTTGATCACCTCTGCGGTTTCTATTTTTTGCGCTATAAACAAAAATAGAGCGACAATTTAAAAAAGGCAATATTTTTTACTTTTTGCTATAATAAATATCCCCAAAAATATATAAAAAACATATTTCTTTGCTCAGTTTAGGCCGATACTTATTCTTCTACATATTTTTGGTAAAAAAATCACAATAAGCATTTATTGATTGTTTTGCGCAAAAGTTAGAGCGTCTACAAAATAGGGGATAGTTTTATGGCATTTTTATTAATATTTTTTTTTTTTTTTACTAGTAATGGTGGCGATCTGTGATTTTTATTGTGACTGCGATATTATGGCGGACACGTCGGACACTTCTGACACATTTTTGGGACCATTGTCATTTTTACAGCGATCAGTGTTTATATATATATATATATATATTATATATATATATATATATATATATATATATATATATATATATATGTGTATTGAAGCCCCCAGGGTGTGGGTGGAGAGTTTGATTGTTCATGTGCCTTGAAAACTGTATAAAAGCTGAGAGTGAACCATTAAAGTTGTCTTCATTTTGAAACCAGAAAGCACAGAGCTGTGTCTCGTCTTATTCTGGGAAACGGGATGGATCGGGTCCTGTTGGTTGGAGTGTCGATAAGCTGTCGTGGGTTGATGGAAGGTCGTAAACGGTGGTGATCGTTACAATATATATATCTGGCCTCGTATTGAGGTGGTTATACCGGGACCATGGTTGAGTCTACAATCATGATCCTGGTACTGTTTTCTTCAGCTGGAGACTCCATATTTTGTAAGTGATCATCAGAGTGGCTGATCGCTTTTACAGGAGGCAGAAGAGGGTTCCCTCCCACCCTGCAATCACTTTTACCTGGCTCTACCGTCCCACCACGGAGTCAGAGACTGATCCGATCGGTGGCATCTTCTGCTGTACACAGAGTGAGAGGAACTTCTGTAGTTCTTCCCCCTTTGCAACGTCAGAAACCAAAAGGGACATGGATTTGGTTAAAAGATAAGTTCACCTTTGGGAACAGGTTACATGTTACACCCGTTTTTAGGGCTGGAACATGTACCATGTTTCCAAACCTGCAGCCACTCCCTGATCCCTGTACTCCCAGTGACAGCATCCAGGAAGTCTTCTCCCCATACCTGCTGTCACTATTTGAAAAGAGCGCAGCCTTTGCAGCTGCCAGTTTGTAGGTCTCAAGAAACTACCAGGGAATTTTTGAGTGCTGTGGTAGTGCATTGATTCATCCGGTCTTTGTGAAACTGCCTGCCAGTATGATGTATGGGCAGAAAGCTTACACTGACAGTCTGTAGGAGTCCTGCATGGGACCCCCGATCTGCTGATCGTGGGTGCAATGCTTTACAGGCAGCTACAAAGAAAATAACAAATGAAATTAAAGTTTTTTTACCTACAAGGAATGTGCATTTTTTTTTTTTTTAAAGTGAACTTATTCTTTTAAGTAACTTTTACAAAAAAAAATAAAAAAATTTAACTGCTGCGCAAATATGGTGCGACATAAAAAAATTCTCTGCATAAGACAAATATATAATATTCAGGGCTTCCAAGTACTTTTCTAGCGAGAAAATACAGATTTTTTACATGTATGTGAGAAATTTTAGAATTGGCACAGTTTTGAAGTGGTAAAAAGGGGTTGTAAAGGTTTGTTTTTTATTTTCTAAATAGGTTCCTTTAAGCTAGTGCATTGTTGGTTCACTTATCTTTTCCTTTGATTTCCCTTCTAAATGTTTTTTTTCTTTGTCTGAATTTCTCACTTCCTGTTTCTCCTCAGTAAGCTGCCCCCATCATTCGAGCCGTTCTGGCTGGTGGTTAGTCAGCCAGAACAGCTTACTGAGGAAGGGAAATGGAAGGAAAAGGTAAGTGAACCAACAATGCACTAGCTTAAAGGAACCTATTTAGAAAATAAAAAACAAACTTTTACAAACCCTTTAAAGTGGTTTACCCGCTTATTCTAAATATTTAGTGTACTTTTGTGGTGGTGGCCGTTGGTATTACAAGTTAAGCATTACAAGTTAAACAGCAATTTTAATGTAATTTTTCACTATTTTCACTGCCATCTTCTTCCCTCTAATTAGAACCCCCAAACATTATATATATTTTTTATCTTAACACCCTAGAGAATAAAATGGCAATCGTTGCAATACTTTCTGTCACGCCTTATTTGCGCAGCGGTCTTACAAGCGCACTTTTTTGGGAAAAAGACAACAGTAAAGTTATCCCCATTTTTTTTTAGATTATGAAAGATAATGTTACGCCGAGTAAATTCATACCCAACATGTCACGCTTCAAAATTGCGTCCGCTCCTGGAATGCCGACAAACTTTTACCCTTTAAAATCTTCATAGGCGACATTTAAAAAAATCTACAGGTTGCATGTTTTGAGTTACAGAGGAGGTCTAGGGCTAGAATTATTGCTCTCGCTCTACCAATCGCGGCGATACCTCACATGTGTGGTTTGAACACCATTTACATATGCGGGCGCTGCTCACGTATGTGTTCGCTTCTGCGCGCAAGAACGTCGGGACGGGGCGCGTTTTCTGGCTCCTAACTTTTTTAGCTGGCTCCTAGATTCCAAGCAAATTTGTCAAACCCTGCTTTAAAGTGTATTTAAACCCTAACCCTCTAATTTTCTACCCCTTGGTCTGCTAAATATACCATTAACAATGTATTTATTTTTTGTCATACCTGCTGATTTTGCCAGAAATCGTGTGAGCTAATAATTTGCTCTTTGGCTGTAAACAAGGAGGGGCTATGAAGATTACAAAGAGGGCCTTGTTCTTTAAAAAAAGGAACAGAAGTAAAGTAGGCAGAGCTAACAACACATGCTTTGGAATTTAGAGCCTAAAATACACTATGTTATCATGGCAAGGTAGGGGAACACTATATTTCTGGCACATCAGCGGTAAGATTTCTGTACTTCTGTAGCATGTTTAATGGGATTAAAACATGAAAATGTGCATTTATTTCAGAGATATAGGTAATATTTATTTATTTTTACATTACATTTTCCATTACAGAGTTGGACAGATTATTTTTATTCTCAACATCTAACTAATCACAGGATGTGCTACATAATTATCAAATCCAAGATGCTCATGATAAGGGATGAGCCCTATGTTCATAACACCCTTTAAAAGTCTATGGGCGAAATCAAAATTTTAAAGGCTTATATGCATGGTATTGTCATAACAAGTGTTTGGGGACCTGGGTCCTGCCCCAGGAGACATGTATCAATGCAAGAAAAAACATTTTCAAAACAGCAGTTTTTTTGGGAGCAGTGATTTTAATAATGCTTAAAAAGTGAAACAATAAAAGCGAAATATTCCTTTAAATTTCGGACTGGGGGGGGGGGTCTAAAGTATGCCTGTGAAGTGGTGCATTTTTCCTGTGTTTAGAACAGTCCCTGCACAAAATGACATTTCCCTCTGGTCATAACCCTTCTTCACTGCAGTGAGCAGCTCAGTTCGTCAAAAAAAGAGTACAAACCTAAAAAGAAGGGGTGGGTGCTGTGTCGGTCCATGGACTTCAGAGAAAAGGATTTTTTTACGGCGAGTACAAAAATCCTATTTTCTCTTTTGTCCATTGACAGACACAGCTACCTTATATTCTTGACTGTAGGGACATCACAAGCAGTGTAAAAAAACGAGGGGTGGGAACAGCAATCAAAAGTCAAACTTCACCCCAATACACCAGTGCTCCTCAAAGACACATTCGCCTGCAAAACTTTGCGGCTGAAGCAAGCATCCGAAAATGTACTTACATCTATCTTGTAAAACTTAGTAAAGGTGTGAACGGACAACCAGGTCGCCGCCTTGCACACCTGTGAGACAGACGCAAGAAAGAAGGTCTTCTCTCAGGGGTAGACGCCAAGGGACGTCTGCCACCAGGTCCGCGTACCAGGGACGGCGCGGCAAATCCGGAGCGATCAGGATTGTTGGTATCCCCTCGGCTTCCAATCAGCGCAGCAGGCGAGGAAGAAGCTTCAGAGGAGGGAAAGCGTATAATAGGCGAAAGTGACCCCATGGCGCCACCAACGCGTCTGACGCGTCCGCCCCCGGAATGTACATCACCGATCGTAACTTTTGGCCCACCGGAGGATGTGCGCGACTTCCGTCGCTACAGCCGAGCTTCGTGTGCCCCCCTGATGATTGACGTACGCCACGGCCGTGGCGTTGTCAGACTGGATTCTGACCGGTCGGCCTTGCAGACCCAGAGACCACTTGGAGAGACACAACTTGATCGCTCAGAGCTCCAGTACATTGATTGGAAGGCGGGACTCCTCCGGAGTCCAGCGCCCCTGGGCTGACTGGACACCCCAGACTTCCCCCCAGCCGCAGAGGCTTGCATCCGTCGTGATCACTGTCCAATGACACGGCAGAAACGATTTTCCAGTCCGAAGTACCGGAGATGTCAACCACCACACTAGGGAGGTCTTGACCAGTCGACTCACCCGAATCTGGTAATCCAGAGACGAAGGAAGCTTGTTCCAACGTGACAGAATCTTTCTGCAACACTCGGGTGTGGAATTGGGCATACGGAACTGCCTCGAAAGAGGCCACCATCAGACCCAGCACTCTCATGCAAAAGCGAAGCGACACCTATTTCTGGGTCGCCAACCGCTGCACCGCAGATTGCAGTGTCTGTAGTTTTTTCCGTTGGGAGAAAAAACTCTTGCCTCTGAGGAATCCAGGACCAACCCCAGATATTCCAACCGCTGAGACGGTACCAGTACTGACTTCTGGATATTCAGCAGCCAACCGAATTCTCGGAGGGTCTGACAGGTGATAGACACGTCCTCTTCTAACTCTGAGCTTGAGGAAGCTCTCAGAAGAAGGTCGTCCAGGTATCCCACGATAGCGATCCCGCAGGGCCAGAATCGGGGCGAGGACCTTGGTGAAAACCCGCGGTGCTGAGGCCAGGCCGAAACGGGAGGGCCACAAATTGAAAGTGGTCCTCCCCGACCGCAAAGCGCAGAAACCTCTGGTGTTTTGCACATATTGGGATATGCAGGTACGCGTCCTTGATATCCAAGGATGCTAGAAAATCCCCCTGATGGAGCGCTGCTATTACTGAGCGAATCGACTCCATTCTGAATTTTTCCACTTTGACAAAGCAATTGAGGGCCTTGAGGTCCAGGATTGGACGGACCCCATCCTTCTTGGGGACTACAGATTGGAGTAAAACCCCTGAAACCGTTCCATCGAGGGAACCGGCACAATCACTCCCCTGACCAGCAGATCCTGGACAGCCCCTGACAGATACTTCAGGCGATCCGGAGGAAGCCGGAGGTTGGAGGGGAAAAAAACTGTTTGGTGGACAAGAGAGAAACTACTTCGCAAACCCAACGGTCGGAAAGAAGAGACCTCCACCGAGCCGCGAATTCGCGAAGCCGGCCCCCCACCCGAGATGTGGGCGGGGCAGACCTTCATGCAGAGGCAGGCTTATCCGCAGGCTTGTTGGGCTTGCGGTACCCGGGGGCACTTTTGCCCTTCAGTAGACGCCTTAGCACCCTGGAAACGTTTTCCTGCCGTTCACCCTTAAAGGGCAAGTGCACCAGGGCCTTCTTAGAGGACTGGTCCGCAGACCAACACTTTAGCCACACAAGGCGGCGTAGTACCACAGCGTAGGCGGAGGCCCTGGAGAGCAAGGGGAACGTATCCAGGGCTGACTCACAGACAAATTTTAGGCCTTGCACCAACTGGTCGGCCAGGTCTACACAGAGCTCAGAAGTATTCTGCGCCTCCAGCTCCTGCACCAGGGACTTAGTCCGTTCGGTAAGTGTCTGCGACACCAGAGCCCCGGCCAAAACCGGTCTCACCGCCAACCCCACCACTGTGAATATGGAGCGGGCCACAGCCTCAGCTCTCCTATCTGCGGGGTCCTTAAATGCGGGAGCCCCTTCCACAGGCAACGTGGTGGCCTTGTTTAGCCTGGACACCGGAGGTTCCACTGACGGAGGAGATACCCTTTTGAGGAGGATTTCCTATAAAAGTGGGTAACGGACCGCAAAGTATTTTGGTACTGCAAAAACCTTCTGTGGCCGTTCCCATTCCTTGTATAGCAGTTTGTCCAGATATGGAACACAAGGAAACACTTTTGCGGTGCGGGGTGGCTTGCGGAACACAAAAGGAACCGGCATGTCTGATGCCTCCGCCAAATCCTCAAGTTTTTGAGTGTCCCGCACCGCAGTGATAAGAGCTCCAACAAATTCCTTATCATGCTTTGACCCTGAAGCAGAGTCATCCTCACTGTCCGTGTGGGCTAAGTGTGCATCATCCGACATAACAGAAGCAGAGCCAGAGACATCCCCAGAAGCAGGGAGGGGGCGCTTTTTACCCCCCTTCTGCCCACTTGCCGCTTCAATCCTGGCAACAAACGCCTTAAGGACTGCTGCCATAGCATCCACCGAGGTCGCAGGAACAGGGGCACTAAGGGTTAACTCTGGCATGGTTGGGGTAGAAGCCTATGGTTCAGACTCCATGCTGACCCACCTATATATGCCGCCTTAGTACTGCAGAAAACGGGACCCACAGGCCACCCTCCCAGCTGTCACAGAGAGCAGGGGACCCCCCCAGGGAACTCACCACCCAGAAACAGGCTTTACTACTGTGCAGAGCTGAGAGCGCTGTCCGTGCTGTGCCGTCCCTCAGGAAGAATGCTGCAGCTTGGCGCCGTTATTCCAGACACTAGAGGCCAAGACTTTTCCAAGATGGCCGCCGACATGCAGAAAAAACAGCATGTGGGCTACAAGAAAATGGCCGCCGACATATAGAACCGTGTCACCGGTAAAATGGCGGCCGTACACGTGTTTAAAACACTCAGTAACACACAGCAAACACTGTCCAGCATACACAGCACATAAGTACAATAAAAAACAACAGCACCCCACAGCAGCACAGCCCCCCGGCAGTAACAGAGCCCCCCCCCAGGTGGACCCCCACCTCACAGCCGCCACCCAGAACAGGGAAGGAGGGAGAGAGGAAAGCAGGGCGGACCCTCAGTCGACCTCCCCAGGAATGCACCAGCCGAACCACCCTGCCGAGGCAAGGGGATACTACTTACCCATCCTGCGACCACCGGCTGGAGGCATTCCAGACAGACCCAACGTCCGCAGGTAGATACGGCATGGCTGTCGGCCCGGCACACTGTGACACAGCCATAGAGACCGGTCATATGTGTGCCCTGTAGCATGTAGCTCACCGGCCGCCCCTGGAGCAACAGGGCATGTCCTGGATGGCCTAGCTAAAGGCCGGCACACGCTCGATGGCCGAACATGGGGGGACTACAAGGATCAAGTTACAGCCTGTCACTCAGTCGGCAGTTGATAGTAGATCCCAGGATCCAAAAATGCAGGAAAAAAAATCAAATAAAGGCGAAAAATCTCAAAAAATCTCTAGAGCATGTACCCGGGGGACACGCCCCCTGGGAGGTGCTGTACTGAGAGAAGTGTTAACACTTAATTTGTAACGCTCACTGGCCAATTAAATAAAGTGCTGGACCAAAAGGACATAGATATCAAACAGAGGAAGAAACGGAAATACTGGAGGGACACTAACGATTACCGTTTGCATCAAACTTTTAAGTGGCAATTAAAACTAAAGGAAGGTAGGAGGGCCTCAGTGGCATCATCCCCAGAGAGGGAAGTTCGGATCATTACCCCGCCCAGGGAACCAAGACATTGTTCACCTGGAACAAGTAGATCATACGGTGATGCCCATTTGAGACATCCCAATAATGATACATATGAACACCCAAGACTGTCCAGAGGTGAATATAATGAACCAAGAACCCCACAAAATTGGTGGAAAAATAATAAGAAACCTCGGTCTAAATCACCAAGAAAACCAGCATGGAAAAATAATAAAAACAATCACAAACCCCATCACCAACCAACTAATCAAGGGGGATATGGGCAAACATACCAGCAGGATCATCAGGATAGAAGAGACCCTAGGGATCTCTATCAATCCCAGTATCAAAATCGAGTTAACCAACCACAGGGGAACCAATCAAGTGGCCCAAGTAATCGTGACCACTACCCACACGATAACAGAAGAAGTCCGGCCTATACTCATAACAAATATGAGCCTCTGGCGAATTACATTGAAGAATCTAATTCCAGGTCTTTTTTAGATTATCGCCGGGATGTCAGATCCCCACCCAGATTACAGGAATCTCACCAAATCCGAAGCCCAGACCAAAGAGAGGATGTCGAGGAGGACAAAGGGCCCAAAAGAAGAAAAATGTACTAGGAGAGGGCATTATTAATTTAAGTGGCACTGATCTGACTCGAAATGAATTAATTACTCTCGATAAGGGCCTGAAATTTGCACCAAAAAGGAACCTGAACAAATTCGATGTGTATGTTGATATACATAAATTTACAAGAAGACTGAATATAAAAAAATACATGTTGAACCAACCAGTGACAACTGAGGTAGAACCAATGTTACCAGGAAGAGTCCAACATAGTAAACTAAGAAATAGATCTCTTTTCAACCCCAAACTCCACAACAACCATCATGTGGAAGTATTCACTAAAATGGTCACTAAGGACTTAGAGAATTTAAAAGTTAAAAAACTACCGGACCCCAGAACCATCCACCAAGGTCTGAAAGAACTGGAGGCTAATAAAGAAGTAATAATCCGACCAGCAGACAAGGGGGGAGCCATAGTGGTCCTCTCAAAAGATTACTACTATGAAGAGTTGGGTAATCAACTAAAAGATTCCAATACTTATATTAAGCTTGGGCTGAACCCAACGTCTATCTACAAGGATGAACTCTCCGCCCTAATCCAAAAGGGGAGGGAAAAAGGGGTACTCTCGAAAAGGGAGGCTAAATACCTTAACCCGGATCAGTGCCGCATCCCTATTATTTACACGGTGCCTAAGGTCCATAAGGACCCCGTGAAGCCACCTGGAAGGCCCATTATTAATGGCATCCAATCAATAAACTCACGGATAGGCCAATATGTGGATAAGTACATACAACCTCTGGTACCACATACAAAAGCGTTTCTGAGAGATACAAAACATCTTATCCAGATACTGGAGAATACAGTGTTGGATCCAAGCAAAAAATATTTGTTAGCAACAGCTGACGTAGCCTCACTGTATACAAACATTAACCATGAGCAAGCTATTGGAGCCACGAAATGGGCAATGAACACGTTTGGCAACCTAGTACCAAAACAACAGAGATTTGTTCTCAGATGCCTAGCATATGGTTTGCAACACAACTATTTCTGGCACCAATCTGAATTCTATAGGCAGTTAAACGGAATTGGGATGGGCGCTAAATATGCGCCCAGTGTAGCAAACACCTTTATGGCAGAGTGGGAGGAAACTGCAGTTTATGAAAACCAACCAACGCAGTTAGTACTCTACAGGCGTTTCATTGATGACTGTGTACTTATCTGGGATGGAGATGAAGCATCAAGCTAACATACACGATAAGTGAGAAAACAATTCAATTTTTGGATCTAGAAATTGTTTTGGAAAACCAACATATCATGACCAAAACGTTCTTCAAACCTGTGGATAGAAACAGCTACATCCCAGTTGACAGCTGCCATTTCGAGCCATGGTTAATAAATATCCCCAAGGGCCAAATGATGCGGATAAGGAGAAATTGCACTGATCCAGAAGAGTACCTCAAGCAAGCAAATGAAATTGGAACTAAATTTGTAAATAAAGGCTATAATAGCCAGTTCATCCAGGACAATATTAAGAAAGTGTACGAAATCCCTAGAAACACACTAACTAAGGATAAACAAAGAGGAACGACTTCAACAAATGGGGTACCTATAATTTTAAATTTCTCAGCACAGCACAAGAGAGTAGAGGCTATATTTAAGAAATATTGGCCAATCCTTCAGGCGGATCGCCAACTACAGGGGACTCTCCCTAAGTACCCCAGGGTGGTGTATAGAAGGGCACCCACACTAAGGGACCTGGTGGCCAAAAACGTCCCTGACCCCCCTCAAAAGGGGAATAATCTGAAATTTTTTCAGGGAAAAGGTTTTTTCCCCTGTAAAAGGTGCTTTGCTTGTAAAAACACCAACTATATGGGCCAGAAATGCTCGAAGTTTATTTCAAATGTGACCAAAAAAGAATATAAAATCGATGACCTCATTACGTGCCGAACGGAGGGGGTCGTTTATGTTTTGGAATGCCCATGCTCCCTACAATATGTAGGGCGCACCAAGCGACCTATGTGGAAACGAATGAGGGAGCATGTCCAAAATATATTAAATGGCTTTCCAAAACATAGTGTGTCACGGCACTTTGAAGTCTGTCATCAAAAAAACCCCAAGGGGATGAAATTTTGGGCTATACAAAAATATAACCCACATTGGCGAGGAAGCCATAAAGTGAGGGAACTCAGCAAATCTGAATCCCGTTGGATTTTTGAGATCAAGTCTTTATCGCCCAATGGCTTAAATATCGATTTTGACCTCAATTGCTTTATTTCAGATTTTTGATACAATATATATTTTTTTGTCAGGTTCTATCATTATCTGCGAGCCACTGGACTCATGGGTATCAATTGATTTGATTTTATATATAATATTTCTATAGTATTTTTATACAATCTAATTTTAAATTTTAACTAATATAGTATATGGGATATGTATATGGATATATTGTGTATATATATATTTTCACTATTAACTCGATTTTATCATTTTAATGTGTATAATCTCTACTTGTTATTACAATGGCCTGTGGTTGGTTCTAGCCTTTGTGTATGCAAAGTAGGATTATCCCTTTTAACCACCAGAGGGAGTGGCCATAAGTGTATGCTAATTCACACTTTTATGTTTTTGCTCAGTGATGTCAATCTCTAATTTTTAATAATTTTTAATAATACTGTGGATGTTTTTTATCGTAAAGATTGTTTCATTAAAGTTGGTTAATGTATTGTATCAAATCCACTTTGGTTTCGATGCCGCAATGATGTAACATGTTAGTGTGCTCTCCCCGATTCGCTTGCTCCCTGTCACATGTCCGTCCTGAGCACTATAAGTTTGGCCGGCATTGCTCTATGGACATTACCCATGATTAAGTCACGTGGCAAGTGACGCAACGCGTGGGGGAGGAGTCTGCTGTACGAGATCTGTCGGAAGTTCCCGAGTGAGGACCTCTACACTTTTCGTTACTGAGTGGCTTGATTCAAAGAAGGGGAGAGCGTGAGTGGATCGGCGCATAGCATTGGCAGCGGTATTGTCGTGTCTGGCTGTATTACACTATTGTGTTTCCCTTTTTCTTACATGTCCCACACCTGTTGTGGTGTATTGAAGAGGGGGGCTGAAGCCTGTTTTTTGCACCATCGCTAATGACCAAGGCTGTGTCGTTGGAGCTACTGAAGTGATTTGAAGCTGAGTATAAGATACCTGTTTCACAGAGCTGTTGTATCCAGTGACACTCTCACGCTGCTGCTAATCAACATTGTTTAACCCTATTTTACCATCTACTCTACAGGGACGGTATTCTGAGATTGAGTACTGTCATGGACCTTGAGATATTAAAGTGTTTCTACTTGACATATGTTACACAGGAGAGGGACATTCAATGCAAGGCTTTTGAAATGCTAAGTGGAACCAGCTTGCGAAATACCTTTTATTGTGTTCTGCAGGTTAAGAGCGGGTGTCGGAGTCAGGCCGTCTAGCTGGAACCAGGTTATTGTGTACATTGATTACCCCCTGGGGCTTCTGTCTCAATACACAAGTCTTTCTATCCAAGCTATTGGACCAATCCCTGTTGACAATTTCAAGTCCTCATTTGCATGGTCAAGGGGGACCTGAGTGAAGACTGGATATACTTTACAATTGACCAATAGGAAAGCGGTTGTTGGGAGTGGGATGTTCCAAAATTCTGTATAAAAGTGTGCTGTGTACTTGAAATAAAGAGTCCTGTTGGAACTTACATACAGCCTGCCTGGTGTTTGTTCTTAATGGGTCCGAATGGCACATAGCTGTAATTCGGATCCCGGAACCTTGGATGACTGGACCATCAGACGTTGCAATCTGCAAGCGGACTCACTGGTATCAGAGGAGTGTCGGGAGAGCAGGACCTGGGCGAGGAAGGATCTCGTCACATTGGTTGGCAGCGGTGGGATTTGCTCTCCAGTTACTGGGACAACTCCAAACCACCACCATGAATGACCAGCTATGCAGCCTGGAGGAGAACCATGCTAAAAGACTTGCTTGAGAGCCGTGGAGGGACCGGTGGGAAGAACAAGGCCACCCTGATCATTGCGCTAGCCGAGATGGATCAGAGGGATGGTGATGCAGGACCCCGGTCAGTTGAAGACTTGTTCCAGCAGCGAGTTCAACAGCGGTTGGCATTATATGGTGCGAACCCATCAGAGACCGCCATACAGAATACCATTAGAGACCTCCAGCGGCAGGATGAGAGAGAACGAGAGCGACAACAGAGAGAACGAGAGCGGCAACAGGAGCTGAGAATTGCAGAAATACGGCGATCGGTGACAACGCCTAAAGAAGCAGCACCAAATGAAAGAAGAGGAGAGGTACAGATATCAGTAACCATGGAAGAGGAATTCAGAAGGAGGTTGCGAGAGAAGCAGATACAGCGCAGAGGACCAGTATCAGAGGAGGTCCTGCTTGGATGGTCTGATTCGATCCGCTGCGAACTCTGGAAAGAAGCGCTAGCCCGCGAGCAGCGACACCAGGGAAAAGCTCTCCCCTCCATCCATGTAAGGTACTGGTCACAGTATGAAGTACGGATGCTGTTATTGGGGGAACAACCAAAGCAGGAGTGGACAGCAGAGTTAAGCAGGCTGATCCGGGAAGAGATGCGGTTGGACGAGAGCTACAGAGCCCTCCAGGGGTATGTAGTCCAAGAGTGCCCGTGGTCAGCGGATGACAGCCCCACGGAAGGCTTTGACTATGATGGCCTGGGATTGTTGTATTGGAGGATGTCCAGGGATCCCAACTTTGGGAGCGATCGGGAGTGGCGTTGGGAGGAAATAATGGAGCACAGAGAGCGAAGACTGAATGTCCCGGAAGTGCACTGGTTACAGGAAGATTTGGAATTCCTGGCCGCTCAAGAATGGGAACTGGAAATCACCTACAAACAGCTGCTAGACTCCGCTCAGCAGCAGGGTGAGGTTCCCTTTACCTGGGACTATGAGGAAATATCAGCTGACAGTGATGAAATCCTGGCTGATGAATCAGCAGTGGAAAATCGGGAGCTTGCCATTCCCAAAGCTGAAGTGCTGACCGCACGGCCGAGCTCTGCTAACCTCTGCTCAGTACCCATAGCATCTTCTGGGTTCCATGGACAGGAGATGGTGAACCTCTATCCCCAGACACCAGTTGTAGAGACAGGGGATTTGATAGACTTTTCTGCTGAGGAAGAACAACCTGGGGAGCCTCCAGCAGAAGAGCTGGTATCAGGGCCAAACTTCACTGTGCTCTGCCCAGCACCAAGGGCAGTATTTGTGGAGTTACAAGGAACTTCCCCAGCTGAAGCGCTGGTCACAGGACAGAGGGATCAAGACCTCTGCCCCACCCCCGTGGCAGTTCCGGAGGCTCAGGGTGAGAAGATGGCAATCACTCCCCAGCCACAGATTACAGAATGTATGGACTGTTCAGAGGATGTTATGGATTATGCACCCCCAGCAGAAGTGCTGGCAACAGGGCAGAATGCTAGCCATCTCTGCCCAGCACTGGGACCAACTGTGGAGTTCCAGGGAGCCGGGGCGGTTGGCCCCCCTCCCCAGCAACAAGCTGAGGTAGTAAAGCTGTTACTCCCAGCTGAATCACTGGCAGCAGGGCAGGATGCTACTGGCTGCTGCACACAACTACAGCTTGAGCGGATATCGGTGGATGGGACTGTGGTCCCCACTCACAGCAACCCAGCGGAAGAGCTGGCAACAGAGCAGAGTGCCCCGGGCCTCTGCTCTCAACTAACAGAAGAGGGGGTTCCTGTGGTAGTGGATGGGACTCCGATCTCCACAGACACAACCCCAGAAAATGGTGCGGCACTGAGACAGGAGGATGTCGGCTTTGCTTTGCAAGCACCGGGGGATTTTTACCTAGCATCAGTGGATGGGACTGCAGTCTCCACTGGTATACCCCAGGAATGGTGGCCAGTTGGCCCAGATTCCCAATGGCATGATGAACTGAGCCCAGCCACCCTGTCTTCTCTCCAGCGGCTGAAAGGACTCCAGGGAGAAGGGCCAGTCCAGGCCTCTCCCCAGCGGCAGGCGTGTTCTCTGAGAGAGGCAGAGATTGGCTGGGTGAGTAATGCTCTCTTTGGGACAAGGTATCTGGGGTACTGGGTGGGTACCGAAATTGGGGTCTCTCCCAGTGTTAGTCTCCTGCCAAAGGGGGAGATGTGTGACAGACCTAGCCGGGACAGGGGCTTTTGGAGAGGACTGAATGTGAGCCTCTTGCCGTCCGATTATGGGCCAGGACCTCAAAACAGGAAGGCAGATGGGTCATCCCAGCACAGTCCTGGAACTTTAAGACTACTTTTCCAACATCCTCGAGTTGACCCGTTTGGGTCCCACTGCGGCTGTTGGACTGGTTCCCAGGGGAAGTAATGTCATGGACCTTGAGATATTAAAGTGTTTCTACTTGACATATGTTACACAGGAGAGGGACATTCAATGCAAGGCTTTTGAAATGCTAAGTGGAACCAGCTTGCGAAATACCTTTTATTGTGTTCTGCAGGTTAAGAGCGGGTGTCGGAGTCAGGCCGTCTAGCTGGAACCAGGTTATTGTGTACATTGATTACCCCCTGGGGCTTCTGTCTCAATACACAAGTCTTTCTATCCAAGCTATTGGACCAATCCCTGTTGACAATTTCAAGTCCTCATTTGCATGGTCAAGGGGGACCTGAGTGAAGACTGGATATACTTTACAATTGACCAATAGGAAAGCGGTTGTTGGGAGTGGGATGTTCCAAAATTCTGTATAAAAGTGTGCTGTGTACTTGAAATAAAGAGTCCTGTTGGAACTTACATACAGCCTGCCTGGTGTTTGTTCTTAATGGGTCCGAATGGCACATAGCTGTAATTCGGATCCCGGAACCTTGGATGACTGGACCATCAGACGTTGCAATCTGCAAGCGGACTCACTGGTATCAGAGGAGTGTCGGGAGAGCAGGACCTGGGCGAGGAAGGATCTCGTCACAAGTACTATTTGATGCTCTGAATTAATTAGCTCTGTATTAATTTATTAATTAATTTCTATACACTAATTTTTTTTTTTTTTTTTTTCTCATCTATATATATTTTGTGTGCTTCACCCCACTGTGGCAACACGACTAATCCCCTATTCAGGGTTTTGAATTATTATCACAATTGGATTGATCTTAGTAAGGTATCACATAAATTAGTTGTTTTTAGCGCATATGTTTATATTTTTCAACACTTAAAGTGCTGTTTTTTCTGCCTAGTATATAACCCTAAGGTCAATGCTGCTGTGTCCGTCCATGAACGGAAGAGAAACAACGTTTTTTTTTTCCATGCTGAAAAATGATTGTGTGTACACAGCATAAGAGTCTGCAACTTTTCCAAAGGGAGAAAAACCCTCGCCTTTGAGGAGTCTAGAATTAAACCCAGATATTCTAGGCGCTGAGTCAGTACTCTTACCGACTTCTGGAGGTTTAGCACCCAGCCAAATTTTCGGAGGGTCTGACTGTCAGTCACACATCCACCTCTAATTCTGCGCTTGAAGCAGCTCTCAGAAGCAGATCGTCCAAGTAACCAACGATGACAATTCCTCGCCGTCTCAGCAAGGCCAGAATCGGGGCAAGCACCTTGGTGAAAACTCTTGGCGCCGACGCCAGGCCAAAGGGGAGAGCCACAAATTGATAGTGGTCTTCCCCCACTGCAAAGCGCAGGAACCTCTGGTGCCTGATGAAAACGGGGACATGCAAGTACGCGTCCTTGATGTCCAAGGACGCCAGAAAATCCCCCGGATGGAGTGCTGCGACCACAGAGCGAACCGATTCCATCCTGAACTTCCGAACCTTTACAAAGGTATTCAGAGCCTTGAGGTCCAGGATTGGACAGACTCCGTCCTTCTTCGGGACCACAAACAGATTCGAATAGAAACCCTGAAACCTTTCCTGCAGCGGCACAGGTATGATTACCCCGCACTTCAGCAAGTCTTGTACGGCCCCTCTTAGGGCGTCCCGACGAGCCGGAAGAAGAGTAAGGTTTGAGGGAAAGAATCTGTTCGGTGAACAAGAGAGAAACTATCTTGTACCCTGATAAAACCACTTCGCAAACCCACTGGTCAGAGAGCAGGGAGGTCCACCAAGCTGCAAACTCGCAAAGAGGTCCCCCCCCCATGCTCCTCCAATTCTTGCTGCAATAACTTTGCCCATTCATTTGCCGTGGCCAAAATGGGCCGCAATGCTGATCCCAGCATGGTAAACATGGACCGACCCAGTGCCTCAGACCTCCTATTAGCAGGGTCCTTAAATGCAGGGGTCCCCTCTTCTGGAATTGTGGTTACTTTGTTTAACCTAGACACCGGGGGGGTCCACGACCAGAGGAGATGCCCATTTTTTCAACAGGCTTTCCTCAAAAGGGTAATGCACCGCCATGCGCTCAGGGACCGAAAAGGTCCTCTGCGGTCGCTCCAATTCCTCTTCTATGAACTTATCAAAATAATTCACATAAGGAAACACCTTAGCAGTGCGGGTCGGCTTATGGGACCCAAAAGGGACTGACACCTCAGCAGATGCCCCAGCCGCATCCTCCAGTTTAAGAGTGTCCCGCACTGCGGTGATAAGTGCTCCAACAAGTGCCTTGTCCTGCGCTGACCTGGACGTGGAGTCCCCCTCCCTGTCCGAATGGTCCCGGTCCGCATCCTCTGATACCTCAGAACCTGGGCCTTGGGGCACAGCCAGGCCCGGGTCTGAGTCAGAACTATCCCCAGAAGAAGGTGGGGGGAGGGGGCGTTTTTTTACCCCCCTTGCGCCCACACACAGCTTCCACCCTGGCAACAAATGATTCCAGGACCGCCGACAAAGCGTCCACAGGAACCGCAGGGGCACCGGTTGCTACCACCAGAATGTCTGGGAAACGCCAGCGCCAGCTTCTGACGCAATGCTTAACCGTTCTGTGACAGTCTCAGGGACTACAGTCAAGCACAATAGTATACTTCTAATAGACCCCCCTAGGAAAACCCAGCTGATCCATCCTGCCAAGACAGGAGGAAAAGTACTTACCCGTACCTGCGAGGACTGCTGGTGCGTTCCTGACAGACCCACTTCCGAGCAGTACGGAGTAGCTGTGGGCCACGGCTCGCTGTGACTCAGACAGTCACCGGCCACCCCTGGAGTAAAATGGGGTATGTCGTAGCCGGCCCAGCGCGTGGTTAAGTCCTGCTGTCGCTCGATGGCCGGACTGGGGAGACTACCAGGATCTATATTATCCAGCCTGTCACCCAGCCGGCAGTTGATAGAAGATCTCAGGATCAAAAAATAAAAATTCTGGAGGACCATGGGCCCAAAGGGTCCTTCTCCTCTACTAGGCAGAAAAAAACTGAGCTGCTCAATGCAGTGAGAGGGGTTATGACCAGAGGGACCGCCCCCTGGGCAGGGTTGTCCAGCTTTGCTAAAGATTACATGTTTTAACCATTAACATGTCTGCCTAGTCCTCTCCTGAAAGATGGAACATAACCCTACAGTCAAGAATATAAGGAAGCTGTGTCCATCAATGGACAAAAGAGAAAGAGTAATTTAAAAGTACTCACGGCTATAATGAGAGAGAGCGCCCCCCCTCCTAAACCGTACCAGGCCACATGCCCTCAACATGGGGAGGATGCTTTGGGGTCTGTGTGTGGGCGCAAGGGGTTCCCCTAAATATTCATACCAGACCCAAAGGGCCTGGTAATGGACTGGGGGGGGGCGGGACTCATGCCGTTTTTTTTCAATGACTTTTATCTGTATTGCCAGGACCCGACAATTCATTATAGGGGAAAGTAGTTTTAACCACTTGCCGACCGCGCTATAGCAAAAATACTGCTACAGCGCGGTCGAGTTATTCTGACAGGACGTCCCTGGGACGTCCTCGTGCACTTCCGCGTTTGCGCGTCCCCTGGGGCGCGCTCGCGGAAGTGTCCGTGCTCGCCGGGTCTAGAAGACCCGGCGCATCACGGATGACGGTAAATTGCCGCTGATCGCGGCCGTTTACCACGTGATCGCTCCGTCAAATGACGGAGCGATCACTTGTAAACAAACCGGCGTCATTTGATGACGCCGGTTCCTCCCTCTCCTCTCTGTACCGTTCGGTACAGAGAGGGGGGGGGGAGCGGGTGTCAGCAGTGCTGTGGCTGGATCTGTGACAACTGCAGTCACAGATCCAGCCATCCTTCCCTGCGCAATACTCTGCAATAACCCATACTCTACCTGCAATACCCCCAATACTCTGCCTGCAATACCCCCAATACTCTGCCTGCAATACCCCCAATACTCTGCCTGCAATACCCCCAATACTCTGCCTGCCATACCCCCAATACTCTGCCTGCCATACCCCCAATACTCTGCCTGCCATACCCCATACTCTGCCTGCCATACCCCATACTCTGCCTGCCATACCCCATACTCTGTCTGCCATACCCCATACTCTGCCATACCTCGATACTCTGCAATACCCCGATACTCTGCAATACCCCAATACTCTGCCTGCCATACCCCATACTCTGCCTGCCATACCCCATACTCTGCCATACCCCGCAATACCTCGATACTCTGCAATACCCCAATACTCTGCAATACCCCAATACTCTGCAATACCCCAATACTCTGCAATACCCCAATACTCTGCAATACCCCAATACTCTGCAATACCCCAATACTCTGCAATACCCCAATACTCTGCAATACCCCAATACTCTGCAATACCCCAATACTCTGCAATACCCCAATACTCTGCAATACCCCAATACTCTGCAATACCCCAATACTCTGCAATACCCCAATACTCTGCAATACCCCAATACTCTGCAATACCCCAATACTCTGCAATACCCCAATACTCTGCAATACCCCAATACTCTGCAATACCCTGCGCAATACTCTGCAATACCCCAATACTCTGCAATACCCCAATACCCTGCGCGATACTCTGCAATACCCAAATACTCTGCAATGCCCCCAATACACCGCAATACCCCAATACTCTGCAATACCCAAATACTCTGCAATACCCAAATACTCTGCAATACCCCAATACTCCGCAATACCCCAATACTCCGCAATACCCCAATACTCCGCAATACCCCAATACTCCGCAATACCCCAATACTCCGCAATACCCCAATACTCCGCAATACCCCAATACTCCGCAATACCCCAATACTCCGCAATACCCCAATACTCCGCAATACCCCAATACTCCGCAATACCCCAATACTCCGCAATACCCCAATACTCCGCAATACCCCAATACTCTGCATATATAATGTTTTGGGGTTCTATGTAATTTTCTAGCAAATAAATGGTGATTTTTTCCATGTAGGAGAGAAATGTCAGAATTGGCCTGGGTGCTCCAGAACGCCTGATGGTGCTCCCTGCATGTTGGGCCTCTGTATGTGGCCACGCCGTGTAAAAGTCGCACACTTGGGGTATCGCCATACTCGGGAGGAATAGGAGAATGTGTTTTGGGGTGTCATTCGTGGTATGAATATGCTATGTGTGAGAAATAACCTGCGAATATGACAGAAACAAGTTTTTATTTATTTATTTTTACAGAATTTTCTGTCGTTTTTCTTTTATAGCGCAAAAAATAAAAAACCCAGAGGTGATCTAATACCACCAAAAGAAAGCTCTATTTGTATGAAAAAAAGGACAAAAATTTCAAATGGGTACAATGTTGTATGACTGAGTAATTGTCATTCAAATTGTGAGAGCACCGAAAGCTGAAAATTGGTTAGGAAGGGGGTTTAAGTGCCCAGTGGTCAAGTGGTTAAATGACTTTTTTTTCTTTAGACATGTCATTTTGTATTACAAGCATGCTATAGACACCCCCCAGGTACAACATTTTAAAAAATATTTCACTTTAAGCATTATTAAAATCACTGCTCTCGAAAAAACTGCATTTTTTAAAACTTTTTTTTTAATTGATACATGTCCCCTGGGGCAGGACCCAGGCCCCCAAACACTTTTTATGAGAATAACTTGCATATAAGCCTTTAAAATGAGCACTTTTGATTTTTCACGTTCGTGTCCCATAGACTTTAAACGGTGTTCGCGTGTTCGGATTTTTTTTTTTCCTGTTCGCATGTTCTGCTGCAGACTGAATCGGGGGGTCATCCCTACTCATAATGTCTGATTTTGCTAAAAGTAAATAAAAGTAAATGTGTTACCCGTTTTGATGAAAGCCACTTGCAGCTGAGTGTGAATATTTTTTTTTTCCTGTTCGCATGTTCTGCTGCGGACTGAATCGGGGGGTCATCCCTACTCATAATGTCTGATTTTGCAAAAAGTAAATAAAAGTAAATGTGTTACCTGTTTTGATGAAAGCCACTTGCAGCTGAGTGTGAATATGGGGCAGGTAGTGGAGGGATATCCCGGAGGAAGTTCAAAGTTCAAAACAATTGGTGGTAGAAATAAAACGGTTCCTTCAAAGCTCTCCACTATGCTGTTTGCTGCTGAGTTGGCTAAAGGCAAAAAAACAAATAACCTTATAAGCTATCAAATGCAGGATTTTCTTGTTTGGTTGTAAATATGTCTAGTGGGAAAAGATAACTTTTACTTGTCATTAAGAAACATATTTATACAGATATTTCTATAAAAATATATTAAAGGGTTACTGTTTCTAAGGTAAAAAAAATGCAAGTCTATAATAAAGCAGATAATATACTGCCAAATTATCAATATACTCATAAATGGGTATTGGAAGGGAAGACTGACAATTGTTCATTATGAGCCAGACAAAATCACTTCCTTCCACATGTTCCAGGGTGTACTTGTGCAGCTTTTTTTTAATACAACTAGCAGGCTGAACGAAAACAAAATAATAGATCCCTGCATCCACACAAGCATGTGGATGCAGGGATCTCCCTTACAATGCTATTATATTCTGGCAGTGGAAACTCCTTCATTCCTGTCAGATTACACAGATCAGCGCTGCAGCTATGGGCTGCAAGCGCTGATTGAATGCCGGTTTTCCAACATGACCATTCCACAGAAGCTGGTCTTTAGACTGGCTTCTGTAGAACAGAGAGGAGTACATACAGAATGAAATCCATCCAGTTTTTGCTGTACCTACCTACATTTCTTAGCCTTTGTGACACTTAATAATTGCCACTATCTTATACCCAAGGGAAATCGGGTGCTCTTCTCAAGCAGCAGGAGGTAAAATCTGGAAATTAAGGTTGTCAAAAACCTTGCAATGTGTATAACATACAGTATAACAAACCCCCTGCCAGTCTGGAGTCAGGCTCAGAGGCCAGTGACTGTAGCTGTTGAGAGATTAACAAGTAGTCAGCTGGACTGATACACAAACAGACTCACTTAGCGAGGCTCACCTAGGGTGCAAGGTCTAAGCACCAGCCGGTCTTCACCAGAGCTCTTGATGGTGTTGATGGGTTTTGCTGCATGCCAATGCCAGGTTGTGGCCCTCAGCATTGCTCAGGCAGGAGGAGAGCAAGCCACGGTCAGGTAGTGAATGAAGCAGATAAGAAACAAGCAAAAGTGTAGTCGACGAACAAGCCAAAAGCACAGTCACGAGTAGTAGCTGGGTGGGTTTAGATGAAAGCATAGTCAACAAGCAACCCAAGGGTCAATAACGAGTGGTAACAAAGATAAGGACAGCTGCAGGTATGCAAAGAAGCAAGATATCAGCTGGAGAGAGCACACAAATCTGACAAACAGCAGGTGCAGTGACATGGCTTAAATCAGGAAGTTCATGGGAAGAGTAAAGAGTTCAAGGTTCACCTGTAGCAAGATACAAGGCAAGGTTGTCCAAGGGATAAGTCATGAAGCTGTCTAACATCTCAGGTAGCACAGCGAGAAGAGCTACACTCGGACACTGTAGAGGTCTCAGGTTCAGATCCCGGCCCTGACACCACCCCCCCCCCCCAACCCCTAATCTAGCTGCCCCCTGCAACAGAATAATATAAATACTTACCTCTCAGACAGGCAACAAGTGAGATATTTGCCATCTTCATCATCCCTGGGTGCCACTGCTAGTAGACACTTCAGGGTGTGTGATAGTGTGTTCCGTGCTGGGCATCATGGTTCTTTCGAAAAGATGCTGGGTGCTGTAGTGATGGAGTGACTGTGCGGACGACCCATGGTGACAGAGTCGCTTTAACTTATTTCCCCCAGCCCTAACCCTTGTGAACCTAAAGGAAATCTATGGTTGCATACAGCAAACACTTCCATGTTACAATATCAGCATGGTAATATCAATGAAAACAATAGTTATATTTGACAATCTATAATAAGTTTACTTAAAAAATCTACTTTCATGTTGTGAGATGCTGGCCATCTCTTTCCACTACTTTCTAAATGCTTTGCAGCCTCTGGGTGGGGGTGAGGGTGGATCCTGATGCCTAAACATTTTTTCCCTTAATGCAAGGAATTAAGGTAAAACATGTTAAGGCCCTAGAACTTTTTTTTTTAAAAAAAAGTTTTTTATTAAACAATTTACATTTGGAACATAGTTCTGCAAGTTACAAGGCAATACTGGAGAAATGCATAAAACAAAGAAATATGGCTTATACACATATAGGCACAGTAGATCAAAAAACTTTTTCAGATCGAACAATGGACTCAGTAACTATAAATGAACCTACACTATTCATGGGATTGTACGCTAGAAGAATTTATAGGTTTACGGACCCTCAGTGCATATGTCTGTGGACTCAAGCCATCTATCCCAAATTTTGTTGTACTTATCTGGACAACCTCTGTTAATGTATATTAACTTTCTGTAGGGAAGTGTGTTATTTATATCTAGTTTACAGTCATTGAAGCTGGGGGGAGTGGGTCTCATCCACTGTCTGGCTATAATTTTTCTAGCAGAAAACAATGTTTCATGCAAAAATGTTTTAGTGAATTTGTCTATTTCAGAATCGGGGAATATCCCCAGTAAGCATTGTTTGGGGTCCAGGGTCAATGGGGATCCCATGTCATCATGGAGGAAGTCCACAATCTGCTTCCACAGACCCTGAAGGACCGGGCACGCCCAAAGTAGATGGAAGAATGTTCCTGTCGTTGGATTGCACATTGTGCACAAGGTAGAAGACTGTTGTCGAAAGCGGGCGATTCTTAGGGGGGTGAGATATGCCCGGTGCACCAGGTATAACTGGGTCAGCCTATCGGAGAGCTTGGGGGATACAGTCTTGCATGCGTCAAGTGCTTCACTCCACTCAAGGCCTTAGAACTTTAAATAATTCTTTATATGTATATTAATGTCATCCAGAAAACACCCTGCTATTTGCTAAAGTCAGAATATCAACCAAATTTACCTTAACCGCCTTTGATCCGGTAGGTTTTACTTCCTTCATGACCAGGCCATTTTTTGCTTTTTAGCACCGCGCTACTAAACTTGGGTACACATGATCTGAACATTCAGACAGTGTGTATAGCTACCTATTCGACAGAAGCTGGTCTTACGACTGGTTTCTGTTAAATGGTCTTGCAGAAAAAACAGCATCCGTCCACCAACCAATCAGCACTGGCAGCCAATGGCTCAGTGTGTTCTGTCACAGAGGCAGTTCCCCTGTCAAAACACAACAGCATAGCAGCAGAGGTCACAGCACTAACACTGTTTAGGTAGTATGGTGACCTCTCTTTTTTTTTTTTTTTATTCAGCCCGCTGGGTTAACCGAAAAAAATTGTAGGCGTTTACTTAGCCTATGAGTGTGACAGGCACAGTGACTACATTACTGTAATATTTTTGACATGTTGTGCATTATTGGATGGATGGAAGTCTCTCTCCTGTAATTGACTGCTTTCTTACCTTGTTTTTTACAATGTTAACGTGAAAAATGTTTTTTAAAGAATACTTGATTAAAAAAAAAAAAAAACACATACGATTCAAAGTTCAAAACGTAAAAAACGACAGCGTTGTGTCCAGGTGTATATAAAATCTCAATAAATGTGTTAATCTCCAATATATAACAAACAAGTTGTAATTACTCTAAATATTAGAACCTTCCTAGTGATTCTGCAGTGATAATGGCATGTGAAAAAAAAAAAATATATGAAACTTAATATAATACCACAATTAAGCACTTGACCACTGCAGTACGACAAAATACGTCCTTGACTTTGTGCGGTGATATCTGAATGATGCCTGCAGCTACAGGCATCATTCAGATCTCACCGTCTTCAGCCGGCGATTCTGTGCACAATAATAAAGATCAAAGCGGCAGTTCCGCCACTTGATCGTTCTTATAAGCAGCAGGAGGGGACGTCACCCCCCTCCCGCCGCCATCCGGTGCTTCTCCGGGCTCTCCCGTGCCATCGGGGGCCCGGAGAGCGAATCGGCCGGCGCTGGCTGGGGAAGCATAGAGGTGACTGGTGACCAGATGGTCACCAGTCATCTCTATGACCGTCGGAGGCCCGGGCGCGACGTTATGACGTCACACCCGGTACCCGGAAGTAAACAAAGCCGCAATCGTGGCTGTAGGTGTGAGATCGGTGAATGTATTTTCACTGATTTCATGCTTGTAAGCCTGGAGGAGAGATGTGGGGTCTTATTGACCCCACATTTCTCCATAAAGAGGACCTGTCACACTGATTCCTATTACAAGGGGTGTTTACATTCCTTGTAATAGGAATAAAAGTGATCAAAAATAAATAAAAATTAAAAATAAAAGTGTAAAAATAAAAATATATATATATATTTTTTTAAACGCCCCTATCCCCGGTAGCTCGCGCGCAGAAGCGATCACTCATGCAAGTCCCGCCCACACACAGCACAGCACTTCCACCATATCACAGCACAGCACTTCCACCATATCACAGCACTCCCCCCCCCCCCGCATATCACAGCACTTCCACCATATCACAGCACAGCACTCCCCCCCCCCCGCATATCACAGCACAGCACTTCCACCATATCACAGCACAGCACTCACCCCCCGCATATGACAGCACAGAACTTCCACCATATCACACCCCTCCCCCCCTGCATATCACAGCACTCCCCCCCCCGCATATATCACAGCACTCCCCCCCCCCCGCATATCACAGCACCCCCCCCCCCCGCATATCACAGCACTCCCTCCCCCCCGCATATCACAGCACTCCCTCCCCCCCGCATATCACAGCACAGCACTCCCCCCCGCATATCACAGCACAGCACTCCCCCCCGCATATCACAGCACTCCCCCTAACTTATTCACACATGATGCAAAGCCTGACAGGATCGGACAAAGTGCGGGACTTTTCAAGTGAAAGGCAGATGATTGATTGCAGGGACCGTCCCACTGCCTAGTAACCAATTACCCGCTTCTTAACTCGAAAAGTCCCGCCCTTTGTTTGGACCTGTCACGCTTCATGTCTTGTGTGACCAATGTAGCAGAGGGGAGGGGGAAGTGCTGCGGAGGGGAAGTGCTGCAATCTTAAAAAAGGGACAGTCCGTGCCGTGGGCCGGGTAAATCGCCTTGGCGGGCCGTATGTTTGAGGACCCCTGATTTAGAGTGATCATCACTTGTTTGTTATATATTTGAGTTTAACACATTTATTGACATTTTATTTACACCTGAACACAGAACTGTAATGTTTCACTTTTTTTTATCTTTGATTGAGGTCCCTCAATTTGATAACATCTGGACGGGATTAATAATTAGCACCATCTTGGCATGGTTCACTTTACTTTCATGCTTCAAAGTTCAATTCTCAATTGTTTCATGCAGTTTCTTTAAAAAATATATATATATATATATATATATATATATATATATTTTAAAGAAACTGCATGAAACAATTGAGAATTGAACTTTGAAGCATGAACTCAAATTAAAATCTCTGAATGATTTATGGTGACTTTAGGTATATATATATATATATAATATATATATATATATATATATATATATATATATATATATATATATATATATATATACCTAAAGTCACCATAAATCATTCAGAGATTTTAATTTGAGTTACCGTAATTTTCTATATCCATACATCTACAGTTCATTCTGCTCTCAATATTGCCCTTTTGTAGCCAACCATTTAGATGCACTGAGAGCAGAGACTACAAGTGTAAGTAATGAGAAATGACAGGCCAGAGTGAAAGAGAACGCATCCCATTTTTCTCCCTACTGGCCACTGGATGGTACAGAGTTTAGCTGTGCTGTGCCGATTGTTCCCTTGATTACTGTTCCAAAAGCAGGCCTTATAGAACGTAATCAAACAACTGATGGGCACAGCTGAAGCCTACACCATCCAGTGGCCAGCTCTATCCCTGGAACATGCACATATCAAAGGGTGCCCAGTGTTCTTTTGCTCGGTAAGTGGACACTGGAAGGAACCATGGGAAATTGTTTTCGCAATTAGCAAGGAGATTATTTTTTCCCCACCCCCCACTGGCTGTTATAAAGAGCTGGAAATTCTTAAACTGGAGCTGCAGCTACAGGGCTGGACTAGGGATATATGACATTTTTTAAGTAAAAAAAAAAATTTAACAGTAAGAATACAGCATTTTGAGTCAGTGAGTAGGTGCATTTTCCCCCACTTACATTTAACAGATATTTTAAAATTTGGAGGAAGTTCCAGACACACTTGGATTTCCCCTCCTGGAGCAGTGTCGGCTCTCTTAAACTCATCCTCAGAATATATACTACTGAGTGCTAGCAGTTCATCCTCCTGGGCCTCCTGATTTTCAGTGGACATTGGTTATCTGTGAATGTCATCACACAGAGTATGTTAATCATTTTAGTACAGTTGCAATTACTATAAACACACAGAATAAAATCAGTTCCTTATTAGGTTTAAAAACCAAATGTCAGTTAAAAAATTACAGTCAATTTCACAATAAAGCTTGTAATAACACGTTTAAGAACTTTAGAGTGATGCATTTCTGTTTTCAATACTATACTATATATTTTCCCAATCAAGGCAATAGAGTTTTCACGGCGGTAAAAAGTCGGTCGTGAAAACCGAGAACCCGCCAGGAAAACTGCCATGGAGCTTTGGCCGGGAATCCCAGCCGTGTGTATGCTCCATGGGCACTACCTCGCAGTGTTTCCCTTAGAGTATTAGTAAAAGCCACCGGGAATCCCGACAGGAAAATAGAGAACAGGTTCTCTATTTTCCCGTCGGGATTCCCGTCTGTTTTCCTGATGGGAAAACTGCTAAGAAGCATACACATGTCCGGTTTTCCCGGCCAAAAGCTCTCTTGGCAGTTTTCCTGGCAGGAAAACCGGTCGTGTCTATGGGGCTTTAGAAGCGAAACCTGGTTGTCTATGTCAAACCCTCATTCATTATGACTTGGATACCCCAAAAGCAAAAACTCCCAGCCTAAATTCCTGATACTTTTCCTGTCTAGCTGAAAGTTTTGGGTGTTTCTGCCAACCACTGTTGGTTCCACCCATTGCAGTCTTCCTTAAAAAAATAAATAAAATCAACAAGTAGAAAGGGAACCCTTGATATTGACCAGAGCAGATGTGCAGAGCCAGGAACTAAAAAACAGATACCTCCCCTATAGATCCCTAAGCAATGCAAGAAATTGTTAGGTGGTTTAGTTCTTCAGCATCTACCAAAAACATACATAATTATCAATTTTGGGGGAACTGACCCTTTAATTTTTTTACTGTAAAGTGTCCTTGAAAAAAAAATGCTAACCTTCCTGTTAATACACTTCACACAAAGTTTCAGAATAGCACCACAGTGGGAGTATGTATCCTTCTTGATAACCAAGGGTCAGGATATAAAAAAGAAAAAAAAAAACACACACAACTTAATTACCGTAATTTAAAGCTGAATTCCGGGTATGTTTTTTATTGCATAGTTACATTGATCCAGCTTGTAAGTAAATATATTCAATATCAGTGGGCAGTGGTAGTAAAGTGATTTCCCCAGCTGCCCTTCTGTATAGTAAACACAGGGGTTGCTCCATTGTTTTGTTCTCACTACACGTTTGCCCCTGGCATGTATGTGGCTCAACATACAGCTTAAACCTTGCATCCTAAAATAACCAGACTGTCTGTAAATTTGGATCTTTATTACAATGAACAGGTGGTGCCCATATAAGAACGAGCGGTGAAACTAGAAATAAACAGATAAATGAACATATAAGAATTACATGAACATAAACAAATGTCCACTAGGTATACAGGTAAACAATCTTTAGCATACCAGCGATGCTGCCTAAGGCTCGATTCACACCTATGCATGTTCCTTTTGAGTATTTTTGCAGTGCTTTTTTGAGTTGCTTGCTGCGTTTTTTGACTTGCGTTTTTACTGCGATTTTGCGTTTTAATTTTTTTTTTACATCAATTTTAATTTTTTTACAATTCATTTAACAACCAGCTAAAAAATCACGGTAAAAACGCAGTACTTGCGTTTTGGATGCGGGTCCATTGAATTCTATTACATGCAAAACGCTGCTTTTTGCAGGAAAAAAAGTCCCTGATCCTTTCCAAAAACGTAGAGGCACAAAAAAGCATTGATGTGAACATGTTCCATAGGAAACCATGTTAAAAAATGTCCCTGCATTTCTGCAAAATGCATCAGAAAAAGCATTAGCGTGAATGGAACCTTAGAAGGACCAGGATTTTCCTAGGAAACATGTGGTGCAGGCTTAGCTGGCTCCATGCCGTCTATCTCAGTGGAAAAGGTGAAAGAGTTGTAGTAGGAAGTGGAGCAAGTTCCCAGTGATATGACAGGAAATGTGTATTAACCATAGAACACTGCCCATCAATAGTCTTTTGTTAAGAGTGGCAACTAGTGGTAGTATTGCAAGTCCAGAAGATATTATTTTCCTTGTAGGCCGAAGGCATGACATTCATCATCACAGCCACTATTTATAGAATGCCAATTATTGTTTCAATGAATTCAAAGTGTTCTATGATTGGGAGAGGTGGGGAGGACAGATGGTGACATCAAGATCGCTTTCTTGCTCAATCAAAAAATGCCTTGTATTTATTTACTGAAAAAAAAAATACAAGGCACTCTGTGAATGACAGCTGTGCTGAGCAAGCAACCTGTGTCTGCACTATGCAGAAGGGGAGCCGCTCAGCACAGGACATGGAAGACCAGGCTGACAACTAAAGTGAGTGCCCACTTTCACAATGATACCACTAATGTCAAAGATGTATACTTGGTGAAAGCTGGACAAATGTAACTGTAGCGGTACCCCTGTGGGGGCTGCTAATAGACTCTAAACCCCACTGGTTACCTCGACTTTTCAAATCCCCTCTTACCTCTGACACCTTGGGTTCCATCCTGCAATGTTGCGTTAGTAATGAGGAACTCACACAGAATCACTCAGATATGAGACAAAGAATGAACACAAAGAATGGCATGAATAAAACACAGCTTAAGTTGGACAGAGTATTTCTCATAACTGGTATACAAAGGTGATCAACATAAATCCTCTATCAGATCTATGTGAACAGGTATACAGAGACATAAATATCCAACACCCTTAACACATGTATTGGATACCATAATCAGTAATAGACATACAAATAACACAATGTAACTTGAGTAATATCCTACAAATTGGCTCCCTCTAGGTTGTAGTTCAATGATTAAGCAATAAGATGCAAAGCAGTGGCACATAACAAAGAGGAGATGATAAATGTTCTTTCAATTCTGGATAGCTTCAGCTAGCCTGTAGTTTATACTACAGTGTAATTTGTAATCCAAAGTAAGGAGGAGACATAAAAGGAAAAGAGCAAGATGGACTAATTGATGCTTTGTGTGAAGAAATTTTACCACATGTGTGTTCCTCTTTTATTGCAATAAGGAGTTGATTACAGTACTGACTTCTGGGCGCAATGGGGAAGAATAGGCCCGAAGCGCCTGTTACGTGAGGTCTGTAAGGAAGTAGATTTACTTTGCGTAGAACTACAGGTATCACCAGCCAGTCTGTAAAAGAACTACTCAGCAATACTGTTATCACTATCAGGATGGGCTGTGCCCTCTCGCCACTATGGACATCAGATGAATGGAGGGTTCCAGCCGGAATTTCCTGGTGCCTATGTCCTGTGGAAATGGCGCCACACTGTGCCTCCCGGTGGACTGGAATGCAGGTGTACCCCGATGATCCGGAGCGCAGGCCGGTCCCTTCGCTGGGGTAGCGGTGCTGTCCTCTGAGGTTCCTCTTAGACAGGCAATCCGGCTCTCCGCTGTATAGGCCACAGACTCTCACTACCTGTCAGGCAGACCTCCTGCTGGCAGGTTCAGAATGGCGTCCAGAGAGGGTGGAAACAGGCCTTATCCACCTTTTTATGTCTTCTCCCAGCAGGCTGTTCTGTGCGCACTGCATTCTGTGTCCCGTGGTCTAGATTGGCCCAGCCAACAGAGTCACTTCCTGGTCCCAGACTACATGTTCCATAATGCATTTCTCTGGTCATTCTCACAGGATGAAAAAAAACACTCAGAGTCCAGCATGCACTAGAGCAGGGGTCTCCAAACTGCGGCCCTGGGGCCAGATGCGGCCCTTTGCGTGCCTTAATGCGGCCCTTGGGGCACTGTTTCATCCAACTCCAATAGGGCATAATTCTTGTTGCTAACACCAATGGGGCACTATTCCTCCAACTGACACCATCAATTCTTTCCATTAAACACCAACGATGGGGCACTAGTCCTTCCACTGACACCAAAGATATGGTATTATTTACTCTCACTGGATACCTGGACATTTTCTACTCTGAATGGCCCTAGTCTGGCCCCCCTAAAGTCTGAAGGACCATAAACTGGCCCTTTGTTTAGAAAGTTTGGAGACCCCTGCACTAGAGGGAGCCAAACCCATACATGAAAACAACTGTCTATTAATGATTATACAGTAGCAAACCTTGGCTCCATAACTATGCAGAAAAACTGTACCAAGAATTCAGCTTTAACCTCCAGCTTATAATAAATAATCAAAACCTCCAGAAAAAAATTAAGATGAATATGAGTAGTATAAGTAAGAAATACACATTGGGGGTTATTTACGAAAGGCAAATTCAGTTTGCACTACAAGTGCAGTGAAAGTGCACTTGGAAATGCAGTCGCTGTAAATCTAAGGGGTAGATCTAAAATGAGGGGAAGCTCTGCTGATTTTATTATCCAATCATGTGCAAGCTAAAATGCTGGATTTTATTTTCCTTGCATGTCCCCCTTTGGATCTACAGCGACTGCACTTCCAAGTGAACTTTTAGTGCAATTTCAAGTGCATTTTGCACTTGTAGTGCAAAGTGGATTTGCCCTTAGTAAATAACCCCCATTGTTTTATCCAAGTCAATTACAATTAGCTCCAACAGAAAACTAACCAAGGATTGTAAAATAGCCTAGAAAGGTTCATACCAAAACAGCTTGCCCTGGTCTAAATGCACAAGCAGTCAGCATTGTTGCATATAGATAAATCAACACATCCCACCACCATTAGAATTCACTTAAAGGATAAGTTCATCTTTTGGAGCATGTTAAACGTTACATATCCCAGGTCCAGTCCGCCCCCCTGCACCCCTCGACAACGTGGATGGGGAGGTGGCAATTTCTTCCCGCACATGCTGTCACATTTTAAAAACTGCATAGCTGTGCGGGGCTCTGCCGGTACAGCTGCATCAATCATTCACAGAAAACTGTTAATGAGAAAACTACAAGCCCCATCCCCCACCGCGGATGAGTTCCCTCATAGTTCATTGATACTTCCTGCAGCTTTGCAACTGTAGATTTACTTATATAGAAAAACGCTCCATTTGGTATTTATATATTTCACATTTGTATCAAGAGGGCTTGGCATATTTCAATGTAAACATAAATGCTGCAAATACCAAATTTTTGAGCGGAGATCGCGATCACACGACCAGCCAGATTTCTCCTCTCCTCCTCTGAGATGCAGCGGGCCAGGCCGAAATTCCCCCGCTGACATCAGTTGGGAGAGGAGGAGCGATCCGGCCTGTCATGTGATCGCGATCTCTGATCTGAAATTAGGTATTTGCAGCCATAATTTTTATAAATCATACACAGAGGGAGACACTACAATAGGAGGCAGTACGGATGGTGCACACAAGTTAGTGTTATTCAAGCAGCAGGAGGGAGGGCGGCACTGTCACAAGCTGACAGGCAGGGAGGGGGAGAGAGCTGGGCTGCCGATGAAGGAGGCGCGTAAACATTGTAGGTTTACATAGGGGAGGGTAGAAACTGGCAGGATCAGCCAGTTTTTTTTTTAGGTGTTACTAGGGGCCAAAATGACACAGCACAAGCACTGTGTCTTATAACATGCTTTAACCACTTGCCGCCCGCCCACCGTCAAATGTTGAATGGACGGTGCGGCTCTCGTTCTGGGTGGACGTCATATGGGTGGACACAGGGTTGCGCAGCGATCGAGGCCAAACCGTGTTGCTAGTACATAGCACGACCCTTTTCTCTGTAAACAGCCACTAATGCGGCTCTTGAACCATGTGATCGGACAGGTCCCAGAAGACTTCGGAACCAATCACAGAGTGCAGCGCCGCTCGCGCATTCGTGTTGTGGGCACCCGGTTGTGAAGCCGCAAGCTGTCACAGCTGAGTGCCCATAGAAATTATGCGTCCGCCGAGGGAGGAGAGAGGAAAAAAACTGCTGGGGTGAGTGCATCGCTGGACCGTGGGACAGGCAAGTGTGTGTTTATTAAAAGTCAGCAGCTACAGTTTTTGTAGCTGCTGCCTTTTAATAAACACACAAATTACTGGAATTCCGCTCTAAGAAAAAAAAACACACACACAAATAGAAAGCCTTGCAAAATGATTCACAGCAATCTAGATCTCTTATTACTATATATATATATATATATATATATATATATATATATATATATATATATATATATATATATATATATATATATATATATATATATATATATAATTGACCTCAAATGTATAAAACATACCTCGGTGATGTAAGACTGAAAAGGAAATTGAGGACTAACTAGAGGAATTCTTCATGAAGTTGAGCCATGCTGAATCTAGTGACAGTAATGGAAAGACAATCAGTTAGTTATGCTCATAACCCTATAACAAATATGCATCACACTTTTAAATCTACAGCAAATATTAATGCTGTTTGCTGGTTTAGTATGATAAAGGTAAAGGTAAATGCAAAGTATATTGACCAATCAGAATTCATTTTCATTAACAACACTTTTCATTTTCAGAACAGGTTTGAGCCCTGGTTCACACTGGGTACGATTTGGAACGATTTGAGATGCGATTTGACATGTCAAATCGGCGGCATTTGCCGGCAATGGCACTGTCCTAATCAGTGCGACGCCGCATCTGCGATTGATTGATTGATTGATTGATTTATTGGATTTGTAATGCGCCAAATACTGACCCGTCAGGGAAGCGTCTAAGCGCAGAAGACATACCTGTAAATAGATAAATCAAGTCAGGGAAAGAAAATAGAAGGAAAAGAAAAAAGGAGAGCACAAAAAAGCAAACTACCAAGGAACAACAGGGAAAACTAACGTGACTCAGCCTGCTTTTCCCTCAAAAAACCAAGTTTTTATCCTTTTACGAAAGGCCATAATGGAGGGGAGAGACCGGATAGAAACAGCGATTTCAAAAAGTAGTTCCTGTACTACTTTTTTGCGATTTCGGGCCAAAATCGCTTAGCCTAGGTTCACACTGCTGCGAATTCAAAATCGCGGTAAAATGCAAGATTTTACCGCGATTTTGCGGCTGCGATTTTGCCGCGATTTCGGCCGCAATTTAATGTAAATCGTGGCCCGAAATCGCAAAAAGTAGTACAGGAACTACTTTTTGAAATCGCAGATGCGGCGTCGCACTGATTAGGACAGTGCCATTGCCGACAATTGCCGCCGATTTGAGATGCGATTTGACATGTCAAATCGCATCTCAAATCGTTCCAAATCGTACCCAGTGTGAACCAGGGCTTTAGGTCTTAACCAGGAATACATTTTTCTTTGCTCCATATTTCCAAATCTGATAAAAAGTGGGAGAAAATTGGTTGCTAGGAATTATGCTTTTTCAACATCATTGCTGCTCTGTCTTGAGTTCCTTGAATTATAAAAAAGGAACTTCAGGCAAAACATTATTTTCTAGATTTAGCGGAGAACCTATGTCAGGTTTTTATTGCTGTCTATGTCCCATTTGAAAAAACTTCCAGCTTCAGAGACACAAACGGGAAAAGAGAGGAAATCTCCCCAAAATGAAGATAACACCCAGCTTGGACAGCTGTCACTGGAACAAAGGCTCCCAGAAGGAGAACATTTGACATCTCAATTGTGTCCTTTTTTTTTATCAGTTCCAGATTGATGTTTTGCAATCCTAGCATAAAAAGTTTGATTAACTTGTGTAAAATGTTCGCCCCAGTGTGAACCGGCTCTAAAAGTCTTGGGCCTATTGTGTAATTGTATCAAAAGACAGATCTTTCCACTAGTGAATTCCAATATATAAAGAAAAGAGGATAAAGATCAACACAATGGGGTTGATTTACTAAACATGGAGAGTGAAAAATCTGGTGCAGCTCTACATAGAAACCAATCAGCTTCCAGGTTTTATTGCCAAAGCTTAATTGAACAAGCTGAAGTTAGAAGCTGATTGGCTACCATGCACAGCTGCACCAGATTCTGTGTGCTCCAGATCTAGGCTGGGTTCACACTACTACACTACTTTCATCCTACTTTGCTCTGTGTTCAATGTTTCCCTATGAGAGCGTCTTGTAGTGTCCTACACAAGTCGGTCCGACTTTGAAAATGCTCCCTGTACTACTTTTGGTCCTGCATTGATCCTACTTCAGGCCCATTGAATATCATTGAAGTCGGACCAAAGTAGTATCCTGTTCATGAAAGTAGGATGGATGTAGGACCAATGTAGGATAAATGTAGGACCAATGTAGCAGAGCAAAGTAGGATGAAAGTAGTGTAGTAGTGTGAACCCAGCCTCAGTAAATGAATCCCAATATGTACGTTGAACAGTTTGTGGTTTGTGTGTTCTGTCTATAGTTGTCTTGGTTTAATTCTAAATTTTAAAGTGGTTGTAAACCTCAGGCATTAAATATGAACAAAGCATATCCCTGTTTAGGCCAGTTTCACAGTGGGGCCATGGCCATTCCAGCGGTGCTTTAGCGATATTTAAGCGGCGCTTTTCGGCTTCTAGTGGGGCGCTATTAACGCTTCCGAATCGCTTTTTAGGCATTTTGAAGCACTGCCCATTCATTTCGATGGGCAGGGCGTTTTGGGAGCGGTGTATATAGCGCTACCAAACCGCCCCAGTGTGAAAGCACTCGGGCTTTCACATTTGGGTGGCATGGGAGGCAGTTTTCAGGTGCTATTTCTAGCGCTAAAATGCCAGAAAACTGCCTCAGTGTGAGAGGGGTCTTATTGTGTAAAACAAATCATTTAACTTAAGCGATCACCCGCTGAGCAGGCCAATACACTGGTGGAGTCCACCCCATGTGAAAGAGTCCTAACTGTCTTGATGGGGGAATACATTTTACAATGAATTTTACTGCAATTGTACTTTACAATTATTAACCACTACAGGGTGATGGCTGTGCGCCAAATCACGTGTATGTATATATATATATATATATATATATATATATATATATATATATATATATATATATATATACGGTATATATACACACACACATATAAACAGCAGAAGTCGACCTGTGGGTGCCGGGCACTCGATATCCTCTGGCACCCGCTGATCATAGATAAAGAACACATATATGTGTAAACAAGTCAGATAGCTGTTCTGACAGAGGGAAAGGGATGAATTCTGTGTTCCTACAAAGCAAGGACTAGAATACATTTCTTCCCCTAGTAAAAACAGCACACAGTGAACACCAAAACACCAGATAGGCACACATGTAACCCTTTGATAGCCTCTGATGTTTAACCCATTCCCAGCCAGTGTCATTAGGACAGTGACAGTGCATATTTTTAGCAATGATCACTGTATTAGTGTCACTGGTTCCCACAAAGTGTCACTTAAAGCAGAGGTCCGGCGCTTAAAAAAAAAAATCTAGAAGTTAGCAGCTACAAAGACTGTTCATCGCACATCCGATTGTTTACATACATACAGGCACGGATGAGCAACCCTGGACACAAAGTTCATGGCACATCCAATTGTTTACATACATACAGGTAAGGATAAACAACCCCGGACACAAAGTTCATGGCACAACCGATCTTTTACATACATACAGGTAAGGATAAACAACCCCGGACACAAAATTCATGGCACATCCGATCTTTTACATACATACAGGTAAGGATAAACAACCCCGGACACAAAGTTCATGGCACATCCGATCTTTTACATACATACAGGTAAGGATAAACAACCCCGGACACAAAGTTCATGGCACATCCGATCTTTTACATACATACATACAT
The DNA here is from genome assembly GCF_905171775.1 of Rana temporaria. Lineage (NCBI taxonomy): Eukaryota > Metazoa > Chordata > Amphibia > Anura > Ranidae > Rana > Rana temporaria. Next base: position 262,184,230 of record NC_053491.1, read on the forward strand.
ACATACAGGTAAGGATAAACAACCCTGGATACAAAGTTCATGGCACATCCAATCGTTTACATACATACAGGCACGAATGAACAACCCTGTACACAAAGTTTATGGCACAACCGATCGTGTACATACATACAGGCACGGATGAACAACCCTGGACACAAAGTTCATGGTACATCCGATCGTTTACATACATACATACAGGTGCAGATGAACAACCAAGGACACAAAGTTCATGGCACAGCCACACCAGAATGTATGTAAACAATGGGATGTGCGGTGAGCAGCGTAGAGCCAATGCCTGTCACTGATTTGTGCTGAAGGTTGGTACACAAGATTTGGGCCATTTTTATGTTGTACAGACCTATGTGCCCATGTGATTATGCCCAAAAGGGGTTAAAGAAATAGAAGCTGTTTGTAGCATACTAAAGTTAGGATTTCTTTTTTTTTAAATGTTTCCGAGAAGAGGGAAGCAAGGACAATGGTTAGCATAGAACTTAGAATAGATGTTGTGTGTATTGGCTCCTTGTATAGAGCAGGAATGACTCACACATGAGGACATTACGCCTCTACCTACTATAGGAAGTGCAGGGAATCATTACACATCACACTCAGGGGTCGTATAACACAGCCGGCCTATCTATACCAGGCCAGCACACAGGACTCTGCCTGGGCACTGAGCCGTTCTATAGAAACCATGATTCCCCACAATCACACAGCCTGACAACTACACAATCACCAACCTGACAAGAACAGACACTATCTTCACGGCCACACAGGAACGTGCAGATCAGGAAGTTACAATGGGATACAAACCGACCACAGCGCCACGTAGCGGCCCAGAGGACTCAGAGCGTTTCCTCCTGATTGCGGGACAGTGCCTGGGAGCTGCTTCATGTGGCACATTGCTTTTGTGGGAAAGATTCATGTTATACGATGGCAGTATTATAAAGCTGTATAAAATCTAAAAACAGACATATTTTATATTGCAGGAAAATACATAAAAGATGGGCGTTTGACGGTGGTCTTTGGATATATATATTCTAACATCAAATATACACACATATTTAAAAAAAAAAGAAGATTAATTGGTCCAAAAAAAAAGATTGCTAAAACAATAAATACATCCAGAGGACATCAAGGAGCCCACGTATATAAAAACAAATATATGAGAAGCAGTCAGATGTTTTGTGGTACATGAAGACGTGGCATATACCATGAAACATGATGGCAAGCTCCACGTTACATCTGACTGATTCTCATATATTTATTTTTATATACGTGGGCTCCTTGATGTCATATGGATGTATTTCTTGTTTTAGCAACATTTTTTTTGGACCGATTAATCTTCTTCTTTTTTATATATGTGTGTATATTTGATGTTAGAATATATATCCAGAGACTACCATCAAACGCCCATCTTTTATGTACTTTCCTGCTTTTTGACTATCGAGTTGGTGCTGTCTTAATATTAGGCTATTTAAAGCGGAGGTTCACCCTTTAAAACATTTTTTGACATCACGCAAAGTCGCGCCATCCTACCGACACAATGCCAGTGTTTTGTTTTTTTTCAGCACATACCTCTTAATCCCGATTTTCACCTCACGGCGATCCCGCGGGAGTGGGCGTTCCCAAGCACTGCCTGTGATTGACAGGCTTCCGAACGGCGCATATTGCGCGTCACAGGTTGCCGAAAAAACCCGAACGTCGGTGCGGCTCTATACGGCGCCTGCGCACCGACGTTCGGGTTCTGTCGGCAACCTGTGACGCGCAGTATGCGCCGTTCGGAAGCCTGTCAATCACAGGCAGTGTTTGGGAACGCCCACTCCCGCGGGATCGCCGTGAGGTGAAAATCGGGATTAAGAGGTATGTGCTGAAAAAAAAAAAAAACACCGGCATTGTGTCGGTAGGATGGCGCGACTTTGTGTGATGTCAAAAAATGTTTTAAAGGGTGAACCTCCGCTTTAACTGCTTCCACACCGCCCCCCTTCACATTTACTGCCACCCAGGTGCGCCAAACAAGGTATCTGTACATTGTTTCCTGTTGTTGGCTCTGGGGCGCACACGTGCCACCGGAGCCACGCTCCTGCAGTGATTGGACACAGTGGAAGCCAATCAGCAGGTCCCGGCGGCCATTCGTAGGAAATGTAAACAAGGCAGACTGTTGTTCTGTCACAGAGGGAGAGAGAGATCTCTTGTGTTCCTGCTAATCAGGAACACAGATACCTTGCTTCTTCCAGTCAGTCCACCCCCCCCCAGTTAGAAATCACTACCTAGGAGCACACTTAACCATTCGACCACCCCTGAGGTTAACCCCTTCCCTGCCAGTGTCATTTATAAAATCACTGTATTAGTGTCACTGATCCCCAAAAATACATGCTCAGTTTGGTGTGTATTGTTAGTTTTTTTTCTTCTTGCACAGGGCTAAATGAAAATTGTATAATTTTTTTCACACAAATATAGCTTTCTTTTGGTGGCATTTGATCACTACTGTTTTTTTTTTTTTTTTTTTGCAATATAAACGAAAAAACACCAAAAAGTTTGAAAAAACAAACAAATATTTTCTACTTTCTGTCATTAAACATTTACAATAAAATCAAATTTTATCATACATTTAGGCAAATTTTTTTTTGCTACATGTCATATAAATCGCAACAAGTGTTTATTAAATGATTTTTTAAAAAAGGTTTAGCACAGGGGTCTCCAAACTTTCTAAACAAAGGGCCAGTTTATGGTCCTTCAGACTTTAGGGGGGCCAGACTAGGGCCATTCAGAGTAGAAAATGTCCAGGTATCCAGTGAGAGTAAATAATACCATATCTTTGGTGTCAGTGGAAGGACTAGTGCCCCATCGTTGGTGTTTAATGGAAAGAATTGATGGTGTCAGTTGGAGGAATAGTGCCCCATTGGTGTTAGCAACAAGAATTATGCCCTATTGGAGTTGGATGAAACAGTGCCCCAAGGGCCGCATTAAGGCACGCAAAGGGCCGCATCTGGCCCCAGGGCCGCAGTTTGGAGACCCCTGGTTTAGCATCTACAAACTATGGTATATATTTGAAAATTGGTAAATTCTGATGTACTGATGGCCTAATTTCTCGAGGCACTAAAATGCTAGGAAAGTGAAAATTCCCCCAAAATGACCCCTTTTTGGAAAGTAGACAATAGGTATTTAGTAAGAGGCATAGTGGGCCAGATTCAGAGAAAATTGGATCCGCGCAGCGTATCAGAGATACGCTACGCCACCGTACCTTACCTGGCGGAATTTCGAATCCTCAACGATTTCGCGCCAGAAAGTTACGGCGGCGTAGTGTATTTCTGGCGGCGGAATTCAAATCAGCGATCAGGGGGCGGGTTTCATTTAAATGAAGCGCGTCCCCGCGCCGAATGAACTGCGCATGCGTCGTCCAGAAATTTCCCGCCGTGCTTTGCGCGAAATGACGTCGCAACGACGTCATTTTTTTAACTTAGACGTGATTTACGTCCATCCCTATTCACGGACAACTTACGCAAAAAAAAAATTTAAAAATTTAGACGCGGGAACGATGGCCATACTTAACATGGCAAGTCTATCTATACGCCACAAAATACCAGCTTTAACTAAACGCTGGAAAAAGCCGACTACAGACGACGTTAGAAAATGCGACGGCGGCGCGTATGTTCGTGGATCGTCGTAAATTGCTAATTTGCATACCCGACGCGGAAAACGACGCGAACTCCACCCAGCGGGCGCCGAAGTATTGCATCTAAGATCCGAAGGCGTACGAAGACGTACACCTGTCGGATCTTACCCAAAAGCCGTCGTATCTTGGTTTGAGGATTCAAACTAAAGATACGACGCGGGAAATTTGAAAGTATGCCGGCGTATCAGTAGATACGCCGGCGTACTTGCTCTGTGGATCTGGCCCAGTGAGTTTATTTTAAGTTTAAGTTGTAATTTTCTGTCACAATTTTTTGGAAAATTAAGAAATTAAACACAATTTTTTGTTTTTACCTACTGTCACCAATGCAGTACAGCATCATCATGAGACTGACGTGGCGGTGATCAGGGACAGTGACTGGTAGGGTTGCCACCTCATCCCTTTAAAACAGAACACATATGAATTACACAGGTTCTGTGGCTAATTAAGGTGGTAATTAGACTCATTTGGTGCCTTACCTGCATTAAATTAGCCTCAGAACCTGTGTAATTCATATGTGTTCTGTTTTAAAGGGATGAGGTGGCAACCCTAGTGACTGGTGATAGTATGTAAAAAATAAATAAAAAATTTTAAACTTTTTATACATATTTAACATTATTATAAAAATGTTACTATTATTTTTACATATTTTCATCATAGTAACACTGTACTATTGAGGGATAGTAAGGGAATTTTTTTTACAAGATTTTTTAATAACAGGAACGTTTTTAACTGTCATGAATTGGTTAACCATTCACGACAGCTGAGATCACTAGTGATCTGTGATTGGCTACAGCTAATCACGTTGTATAGGGTGCTGTGATTGTCCCAGGTACCATGTGATAGCTGTGGGCCAATCACAGCATAGCAAATTTATTCATAACAGCTTTGTTGACATTGTGATCATGTGACCGCATAGCAATCATGTGATCACCAGGTCCCAGGATCCACAATCCACTCTGTACATGATTTTGCCTGCATGTACTTCCCAGCTGCAGTATATGTATTGTGGCTGGTCGGCAAGTAGTTAACTAGCAAGAAAGCACAATGATGTTCTTTATTTTTGGAATTTCAATAGAGAATGATTCTGATAAATCCGGAGATATGTGAAGGAGGTGCTTGAGGGGAAAGGGCATTATGATGTATTTGTATGTAGGTCAACATCTCCAGGTAAGCACACAGAGTAAATGGTGATGGAATTCACTTAGCACTTTAAGATGAAAAGTATTCATGAGCACATAGTTGGACTTCTAAACACACGGATAAAAAAAGGACAATTGATTTATAACACTATTTATTTATTACTCTATTGATGGCACATTATGGACATTAAAAAATATTGATTATAGAGGGCATGACTTGACCAGCATGGCACAATGACATATGGGCTTTGGGCTCCCACTACTCCTGGGCAAAAAAAGTCACTGCAGTGGTGGTCTCCTCCCCCTGTGTTCACCCCAGATCATGCCATCTATCTACCACACTTCTTCTCAACCTCCCAGCGACAGTGGATCTCATGCAGGTGGGCTCCAGTTCATCTTCACCCTGCACAATGCTAGCTCCAGAGCTGCAGCCAAGATGGTGCCCAGACACGAGGCTTCACAGCGATCTTCACAGGCTCACAGAAGCAGCTCCCCTGCACCTTCTGCCACTTTACAGGTACAGTGCTCCAGTCCCTCCCCCTCCACCTACTCAGTGGGCACATTTTCACCCTTATTGAGCTCAATTAAACACATTAACCCTAGGTAGGGGCGGGTTTAGGTGATCACCTGCCCCATATCTATTGATTAGCATGCCTGTGCTCCTTTTTAGGAGACTTTAAAATTCACAGTTAGGACTGCAGTACACAGAGTGTCTTGACGTTGGCCTGTAGCTTACACAGGTATTTGCAAATACATGCAACTAAACCTCTGTTTTTAATTACATACAGCTAGACAGATTAATTTGGTTTAGTGCTCTTTTGGTTGGTAACTTTGAGCCTGGCTATTATTATTATTATTTAATCGCATACTGAAAAAATGCATCTCATGTAAAGTTTCAACCCACCCCCCCCCCCTTTTTTAAACACATAAACCCTTACCCTATCAATAAATGTGTATTGCGGATAGATCTCTCAGCTCAACAAATGGCGACCACGAAGAGACAGACAATTTGGTGGTCTCTTTCAGCAATATCTCAAGGGGTTGCAATATCTACAAAAGGCCACCTGATCACTCTACTGGTTCTCTGTGCTGTGGGTCTTCTCGCCTGCATATGCCAAGTTGTTTGTTGGTATTAGCTGGACACAAGTTATTCTTCTCTCCTGTTTGTTTCTTCTAATACTGAACTGCATTTGCCTCCTGGCTCCCACTGATGTTCATATCCATGAAAGAGTGTGCTATGTTTAGTTGCTTTTACTTGAAAAAGCTGCTGTTACTGATTTGTATTATGTTATGCTATACTAGACTTGCCCAAGGTTAGCTGAATGCTGTTATTTCCAGGCACTCAGTAATTTCCCTGATTTTAGACAGGTGCTCAAGTGGAGCATTTCTATTCTGTGAATCTGCAGTTGGAATGTCACCCCCAGTGGGAGGCTTTCCCCTTTCCTGTTCCCAGGGGGTGGGGGTGCCTGGTGACGTCATCAGGTGGCTTTGCCCCTTTTTTGTGTAAAAATTGGCAGATGGCAAACAATGGGAGCCTTTTTTTGTGTGTGGGGGAGGGGTCTGTGGTGGGACTTTTTTTTTTCTTTCAATAAGGGACTTGTCAAAAGCTTCCTCCTGGCTTACTTTTTTACACTAGACTTTTTTTTTGGTGAATAAGTAGGGGTACCCTTACGCATTCATATAGGGGGAGCAGGATCTAGGGGCTGTCTTGTTAAAGGGGGCTTCCAGATTCCAATATGCCCCCTGCAGACCCCCACAACCACCGGCCAGGGTTGTGTGGAAGAGGCTCATCAACATGCATGCCTTGATCACTACTTAATTACCGCATGTATTTATTTATTTCCTTCTGTGAATTGAGATTAACGTCTGTTAATATAGTATTTACCGAGCGTTTTGACGTAGATACCACAGAGTGGTTTCGTGAGTTGACCGTTTCAGGATCACATACGGTATTTAGAGAAAATGTGTGTCAGGAAAGGGTTCACCCGCTGGTGGCGCTATCGGTCTCTCAGATTGCAATACCAGTGTCCAGCAGCGGGTGTCGTTCTATATTCAGAACCTGTAGCAAAAGGACTCACCTGCTGGTGGCACTGTTGGATCCCTTGGCCGTAGTACCGGTGTCCACCAGCGGGTGTATCCTGGCAGTGTGGGGCAGGCAGCACCTTCAGGTGTTATGTGAGGACAATTACTGGCAGTCTCATAAATACCCAGCTGATGAGTACTCTCATTGCCTTGGTATCGCTCTCCTTGTGTCCTGACTGTGCTGCCTGTTATTTGAACCTGTTCATGTCCTGACCCAGTCCTTCCTGTGTTCCTGTTACCTTTACCTTCATCCCGATCAATTCTCTCCCTGTGCTGTTGGTTCCCTGTGCCCAGTTACTGATCTCCCTGTGTATGACCTTGGCCTGGCTAACGTTTATGTTTCTGGAACATCCCTTGTCCATCTGCTGTGTATGACCCTGGCCTGGCTTACGTCTGAGATTCTGGTACTGCCCCTTGCTGTATATACTATTTGTTGTTTGTGGGGTTTTTGGTCTGTTGTGCACTGTTGACCTTGAAGGTGGTACACAGGAGGTACACAGGTGCACAGGGATTGCTGTGGATCACTACCTCCGTCGACGGCGTTGATGGAACCATGGACCTCCGACACAGGGAGGAGAGGGACAGCTATCCGTGGAGCACAGTGATGGAATCAGATCACTTCCGGGTACGGGTCGCGGGAGGGTGCACGCGTTCGAAGCATGCGTGCTTCTTCTTCAGGCTCTATAGGGGCCATCTTAAGCCAGGGAAAATATAACACACTAAAAGTAATCTGATTGGCTAAAAACGTCTCTCGCCTCCTTTCTGACAGCACTACGTACCAAAAACTTAACAGTGATCCGTGTGGCAGGCGCAACACTATAAAGTGCCTCATGCGCTGTGGCTCTAGAAGAATTGTGATATCTCTGACTTTTCAGTTGAACAAGACTGTCTATTACTCTGAAATTCCTCTATTGCCGTTCTATGGAAGCAGTAAGGTTTAAAGAGCACACCAAATGCTTAAATAACTTCTTTATTAACTTCACTTTTCTTCATAGATAACACTGCTGCTTTGCAGCAGACAGTCCATGTACAAACACGTGTTGAATGAGTATCACAAAATGGCGGTTCAAATATTCAATCTTGTCATTCAACATAAAATGGTGGATATATTTCTTTCTTCAGTATTTATACTCTCTCTCTCTCTCTCTGTAAGTTATCAAAGCATTCTCGGATTTCTCTGAAAGGTATAACTGTGGTTTGCAACTTGGTTTGCAGTGTTGCTTTAGTTCTGTTAGCTTGTTAAAGTGGATGGATGGATGTGACTTAGTTCGGTGGAACCACAAGTGAACACACAACTAGATCAGTATTCAGTTCTGATCACACTATTTACAATAAGAACATATATATATATAACTTGTGTAACGTACCTATTAAGCCCTTGCTTCCATAAAACTGAACTCTGTATGTCTACTCTGCTCTGTCTTCATGTGGAATGAATTTGCAGCACATGTATGAGTGAGTGAGTGAGTGAGAAACTTATATAGCGCAAAAAATGCGAACTTAATCGCCTCAAGGCGCTGGCGACCAGAGTTGTACAGGACTTTCAGAAGAGGTGGGTCTTCAGTTTTTTCCTAAAAACCCGATGGTTTTCTTCCATGCGGATGGTCGTGGGTAGAGCATTCCAGAGCCGTGGAACGAGATTCTACGTTCTCCCTTAGATTTGTAGTGAGATTTGGGGATTTGGAGAAGGTTTTGGTTGGTTGATCGGATCACGCGCTTGGTGACGTAGGTTTTTATTTTCTCGCTTAGGTATTGAGGAGCTTTACCCTGTGTACATTTGTGGGTGAGGCAGAGAGTCTTGAATGTCACCCGGTCCTGTACGGGCAGCCAGTGGAGGGACCTCAAGGCCGGGGAGATTGGTTCCCACGGCTTTTTACCAGTTACCAGTCTGGCTGCCGTGTTCTGGACGACTTGTAGACGTGAAATCTGGTATTTCGGTAGTCCTAAATAGAGTGAATTTGCGTAGTCGAGTCGTGAGTTGATGATTGTACCAACCACTACTGCTGTGTCGTATTAGGAACCTCCCAGACAGAATGGATGCAAAGGTAGCTGTGATAGGTCAAGACTCTGCTCAATGTGAGATTAGCTGTGATTGGGCAAGGCTACTGATGAGTCACAAAAGCTTAACTCTATGCTTTCTGGCATAAATTCTACTGTGTAATTTGAGCTTACCTTCACTGTCATATAAATAAATGACTCTTAAAGGCATGTTTTTTCTTTTGCCTCTGTGAACACAACATACAACTCTTATATGACATTCAAGCATAAAATCACATTGAATAAATTTGCTTTTGTCTCTCACATGTAAACATGTGCATTATTTTAGGTTCTTAGCAGGTTTAGCTGTATATACATGTAGGTTATATTAGCTACCTAGGACAGGTTCTAGCTGGCCAGCTACAATCCGTTACCTATGTTTTCAAAAGAAGCTCATGACCTCGTCAATGCAGCTAAAGTAGAGGGATTAGTCACAAAAACGGAGGTGGCTTTTTTGTTACACGATTTTTATAAGAGACCTTATTTTTATCATTTGCCAAAAATCCATAAAAATCCCTCCAACCCACCAGGAAGGCCGATAGTGGCGGCCATGGAGAGTGTCACCAGCTACTTCTCCATTTATATTGATAATTTCTTACAGCCCTTAGTCATTAATCTTCCGTCATATATCAAAGACAGTATCCAACTGCTCAAGACTTTGCAACAATATCAATGGGAAGCCACATACCGCTGGCTTTCCTTAGATGTCGTGTCCCTTTATACATCTATATATATATTCGCCAGCACACCAGGGATCATCTTAAAACAACGTCCAAAGATTTAATGCATATCTATTGATCCAAAAGAGCAACGTTTCGAGGCCACGCAGGACCTCTTCGTCAGGCAAAAAGATACAAACACAATAAGGCAAACAAATATATATAAGAAGCTGTCACCAATAAAAATCTGTGAAAAATAAAACCCACCCACCCCAAACACCTCCTCCCTCTACCCACCCATCCAATCAGGAGTCTACATCGGGTATGTTATGCAAGCACCTATTAGTGACCAGTTAATTGCAAACAGACATAAGCAAAGAGTCACATGGGGTACATACCCCCAGCTGTGTTCACGATCGCAACAGCGATAGCTGCTTAGTTGTACATTGCCAGAAAAAATGTATAAATCACATACCTGCAAAAGGAGCCATCCATGTACCCCTCCGCTGTGTCATCGATCGTAATCACGATCGCACAGCTGATACCACGTGTACTGTCCTGTGGTTTCCCTCAGCCAATGACAATCTGCAAAATTGCAGTCAGCGCCGTTATGCGGCCGCCGTCGCCATAGGGACAATGACGTCGGCGCGCCACACGTCGGCTCGGCCAATCGGCTTCCACCAATGTGACAGTGAGGCTTGGAAAGCAAGCCTACGTCACATGATACAAGGGGCCAAGGAGAGCGCGGCTTAACAATTCAAGTCAGTGTGACAGCGAGGCTTGGAAAGCAAGCCCCTGTCACATGGTAGCAGGGGTCAAGGAGAGCGCAGCCTGACAATTCAGGCTAATGTGACAGCGCGACTTGTAAAACAAGCCGCTGTGATGTGGTCCAAGGGGAGGTACTACAGAGGAAGCGTGCTATGTTCACCCAGGATAAAATAATAAGTGAAGAAAAGAAGAAACTTATAAAAAAGATGAATGACTAATAATGAGCACCAATACAGAACCACACACCTACATAAATAGACAAAAGAAAAAAAGATAAAATTAAACAATAATAGACAACTAGAAAAAAATAAAAATAAAGAATGGAAATGAAAATAAAAATAATAATAAATGTAAATTAACATAAATAAAAATAAATATAAATATGAAAATAAAAATAAAAATAATGAATATGAAAATAAAGAAATATTAATAAAAAAGGGGAAAGAAGAATAAAAATAAACATAAAAATAAATAAATGAAAATAAAAATAAAAATAAAAATACAAATACAAATAAAAATAAAGATAAATATAAAATAAAACAAAAATAAAACAAAAATGAAACAAAACAAAACAGAAAACAAAAAACAAAACAAAATAAAATTACTGAAACAAAAGAAAAAGAGGGACATTCCAAAAAAAGGGAAAGAAAATACCGAAAAGCAAAAAGGTAAAAAGCACCCGGGTGAACAGACTAATAAAAAAGTGTAAGATATGACATGTAGACACAATACAAAGGGCTAACGGTCCGGGTGAGAACACCAACAGACAAATGGTCACTCAAAACGAGCCTTATCAATGTACATCCTATATCAAACCTGCCTAAAGGTCTAAGTTGATGGGGTCATCGTCCATACATAGTCAAATGTACAATGTCTACATTGTCAACCTGAAAAAAGAAAACAAAAATATAGTCAAAAGAAGCCCACGGGGGCTTGAAAAAAACCGATGGTATAAGCAATACCATATGGGATGTCGTTCCTAATAAGCAATGGCAAGACAAGATCAGAGAATAACTTTAAATAAATACGACGGCGCAAGAATAATATATGATTGAAAAAGAACACTAGACAGATAAGCCTAATCAAAGGCCATAAAGGCATTACATAGGGGAGCTTAATGGAAGACACAGCGATCAATCAGCGATCATCTATAAAGCACGTCAGAGACAAATTAGCGTTCAACCCACCAGGTTGCACTGTCCCTAATGTGTGTATCCAATAGGCCTCGCGGCAAAGTAGTGCTCGATTCCGATCGCCACCCCTATAGGGTGCTTTAACGTGTTCAATAACCATACCCCGGAGTTCGTGGATCTGGTGTTTGACTGTCACGAAATGTAAAGCCACAGGTTTGTTAAAATCTACCTGTTCCCCCTTGGCGGTTTTAGTCAGAGCTACCCTAATGTCACTCCTATGTTTTTGGAAACGCTTCTTAAATGGGCCTATAGTCTTTCCAACATATACCAATGTACAGGGACATTTTAGAATATAGACACAGAAGTCGGTGTTGCAGTTTAAGTATTCGCGTATGGGATAGCGACCTCCCATATGTGGATGTGAAAAATATTCACCACAAATAAGGGAGTTGCATACATTACAGTTATAGCATCTAAAACATCCGGTTTTGAGGGATATCTTAGTTGCCGTCTTCGCGTACTTGTGTCGTGGGTCAGCCTGTACTAGATGGTCTCGTAGCGTTTTTCCGCGTTTGTACGCCATCATTGGTTTGGTCTTAATTTCAGGACTCAAAGATCTATCTGACTGCAATATTTTCAAATTGCGTTCCGTGGCGCATTTAATTGTGCCTGACTCTTGATTGTACGTGTGAACTAGCATAGGGCACGAACTAGACCTAGAACTTTTGCTGCTACCAGTTAATGCCTTATCTAGAGCTTGATCCAGAATTGATCTGGGATAACCCCGTTCGAGAAATTTCTGGTACATGATATCAAGTTCTTTCTTTTTATCTTGCTCATCTGAGCAGATCCGTAAGACCCGTACAAACTGTGAGATCGGCAAATTGTGGCGCAAATGTGTTGGATGTGCACTCTGAAAATGTAGCAGAGTGTTTCTATCGGTGGGTTTAGTATATAGGGATGTGGTCATACCACCACCAGTGATGGTGATAAGTACATCGAGGAATGGAATACATTCACCCGAAATCTCTGGGTTAAACACAATCCCTGGGAAAACGCTGTTGATATACTCCACAAATCTCACAAAGTCCGTCTCACTCCCCGTCCATATAAAAAAGACGTCGTCTATATATCTCATCCATTTTTTTACATATTGATGAAACAAAGGAGATGGATAGATATACACCTCTTCCAGATAGCCTACAAACAAGTTAGCAAAAGAGGGAGCTGCGGAGCTCCCCATAGCTGTCCCTCTAATCTGTGTATACATCGTTCCTTCAAATCTGAAATGATTGTTCACCAAAATAAATTCAAGACATTCAATAACGAAAGCCCTTGGTAACCCAAGGGAACCTCGTTTAGACAAGAAATGATCAACAGCCTGAAGACCAGCCTCATTGGGTATGCAGGTATATAGTGAGGAGATGTCCATTGTGGCAAGCTTCCAACCGTCATCAAATGTGGAGGAGGGACCAAGTTTGTCAAGGAAATCACCCGTATCACGGATGTATGCTGGTAAATCCTTGACTACCGGTTGTAGATAATAATCCACAACCTGGGCCAATGGCTGGGTGACAGAACCAGTGCCGGAAACTATAGGCCGAATTTTAAGGGGCGTGATGCCCTTATGGATACTTTGCCGCGAGGCCTATTGGATACACACATTAGGGACAGTGCAACCTGGTGGGTTGAACGCTAATTTGTCTCTGACGTGCTTTATAGATGATCGCTGATTGATCGCTGTGTCTTCCATTAAGCTCCCCTATGTAATGCCTTTATGGCCTTTGATTAGGCTTATCTGTCTAGTGTTCTTTTTCAATCATATATTATTCTTGCGCCGTCGTATTTATTTAAAGTTATTCTCTGATCTTGTCTTGCCATTGCTTATTAGGAACGACATCCCATATGGTATTGCTTATACCATCGGTTTTTTTCAAGCCCCCGTGGGCTTCTTTTGACTATATTTTTGTTTTCTTTTTTCAGGTTGACAATGTAGACATTGTACATTTGACTATGTATGGACGATGACCCCATCAACTTAGACCTTTAGGCAGGTTTGATATAGGATGTACATTGATAAGGCTAGTTTTGAGTGACCATTTGTCTGTTGGTGTTCTCACCCGGACCGTTAGCCCTTTGTATTGTGTCTACATGTCATATCTTACACTTTTTTATTAGTCTGTTCACCCGGGTGCTTTTTACCTTTTTGCTTTTCGGTATTTTCTTTCCCTTTTTTTGGAATGTCCCTCTTTTTCTTTTGTTTCAGTAATTTTATTTTGTTTTGTTTTTTGTTTTCTGTTTTGTTTTGTTTCATTTTTGTTTTATTTTTGTTTTATTTTATATTTATCTTTATTTTTATTTCTATTTCTATTTTTATTTTCATTTATTTATTTTTATGTTTATTTTTATTCTTCTTTCCCCTTTTTTATTAATATTTCTTTATTTTCATATTCATTATTTTTATTTTTATTTTCATATTTATATTTATTTTTATTTATGTTAATTTACATTTATTATTATTTTTATTTTCATTTCCATTCTTTATTTTTATTTTTTTCTAGTTGTCTATTATTGTTTAATTTTATCTTTTTTTCTTTTGTCTATTTATGTAGGTGTGTGGTTCTGTATTGGTGCTCATTATTAGTCATTCATCTTTTTTATAAGTTTCTTCTTTTCTTCACTTATTATTTTATCCTGGGTGAACATAGCACGCTTCCTCTGTAGTACCTCCCCTTGGACCACATCACAGCGGCTTGTTTTACAAGTCGCGCTGTCACATTAGCCTGAATTGTCAGGCTGCGCTCTCCTTGACCCCTGCTACCATGTGACAGGGGCTTGCTTTCCAAGCCTCGCTGTCACACTGACTTGAATTGTTAAGCCGCGCTCTCCTTGGCCCCTTGTATCATGTGACGTAGGCTTGCTTTCCAAGCCTCACTGTCACATTGGTGGAAGCCGATTGGCCGAGCCGACGTGTGGCGCGCCGACGTCATTGTCCCTATGGCGACGGCGGCCGCATAACGGCGCTGACTGCAATTTTGCAGATTGTCATTGGCTGAGGGAAACCACAGGACAGTACACGTGGTATCAGCTGTGCGATCGTGATTACGATCGATGACACAGCGGAGGGGTACATGGATGGCTCCTTTTGCAGGTATGTGATTTATACATTTTTTCTGGCAATGTACAACTGAGCAGCTATCGCTGTTGCGATCGTGAACACAGCTGGGGGTATGTACCCCATGTGACTCTTTGCTTATGTCTGTTTGCAATTAACTGGTCACTAATAGGTGCTTGCATAACATACCCGATGTAGACTCCTGATTGGATGGGTGGGTAGAGGGAGGAGGTGTTTGGGGTGGGTGGGTTTTATTTTTCACAGATTTTTATTGGTGACAGCTTCTTATATATATTTTTTTGCCTTATTGTGTTTGTATCTTTTTGCCTGACGAAGAGGTCCTGCGTGGCCTCGAAACGTTGCTCTTTTGGATCAATAGATATGCATTAAATCTTTGGACGTTGTTTTAAGATGATCCCTGGTGTGCTGGCGAATATATATATATATATGATTTGCTTTCCGGTTCCCAGCCGGTGATCGTTTCAGCACCCTTTTACTACTTGGCCATTTTGCCTGAAGGTGTGCAATCGGAATATTTTTGAGATCCTTTATACATCTATTCCTCACCAAGTAGGTCTATTAGCCACACAATACTTTTTGAATCAAGATCCCCTGCTTAATCCCCGGCAGGTACACTTCTTGCTTGATATGCTGAATTTCTGTTTAAAACACAACTATTTTGAAAGTAATGGTGAGTTCTTCATTCAAACTCAGGGAACCGCCATGGGGGGCAATTTTGCTCCCAGCTATGCCAATCTCACCATGGGATATTGGGAACAGTCCCACATTTTGCAAAATAATCCATTTGCATCCCATCTCATATTTTTTGGTCGCTACATAGACGACATAGTGATCATTTGGGATTGCCCTGAAACCCTAATTCCCCAGTTTCTTCAACATTGCAATTCAAATTCTATGGGCCTTTCCTTCAGTCAGTAACGGATGTGAACACACTTGCCTTTCTGGACCTAGAGCTATTCCATGATAAGACAACCATCTGTGCTCAAAATTACGTCAAGCCCACTGCAGGCAACTCCTTTTTACACTTTGAGAGTTGCCATCACCCACAATGGGTGAATAATATCCCAAAAAGTCAATTTTGTAGATTAAAACATAATTGCACCAGACCACAGGATTAAATTTTTCATGGATTAAAGCTAAAGGAGAAATTTATAGATAAGGGTTATCCCGAGGAGCTTGTAGAAGGTGCCTACCAACATTATCATAATACAGATGTCACACTCAAAACTATTAAGAGACAGGAAGAAAATTTGCTACCAGTTCGGTTCGTTACCCAATTTCACAGTCACTTTAGAAAAATGGAAAAGATTTTTTCCAAACACTGGCCCATACTAAATGAAGACCCCCATCTCAGATCCACACTTTCTGACCGTCCCGTAGTTAGCTATAGAGGAGCTAAAAATATTAAGGCCCAAATAGTGCAGATTAAGATCAAAATCTTAGGGCCTAAGGCCACTCCGTCCCTAACATTCTTTAACTTGAAGGGAATGTATCAGTGCAAAAAGACTTTATGCCTCACCTGCAAACATGTTACCCATAGACAGAAGGACTTCATGTGCAAGGGTAAGCAGTACACCATATCTGACTTTTATACACGCTTTTCTTAGTATGTTGTGTACTGCCTGACTTGCCCATGCAGCCTTTTTTATGTGGGCCGCACCATTCGTACTTTACGTAAGAGGTTCCGAGAACATGTCAATTTTGTGGAAAAGGGTCGTGACAAATACAGTGTCGCTAGACACTTCAAAGATTTCCATCAGCAGTTCTCAGCGGGACTCTGTGTTTGGGTGATGGAGGCCGTTTCTAAACCTCTTACACCGTTGTATCTTAGTTGCATATTTACACTGGCCGCTAGGTGGCGCTTCCGTAGATTTACACGAGAAATATGCAAAGTAGGTAGATACGCTGATTCACAAACGTACGTCCGCCGCATATTTTTACGTCGCTTACGTAAGGCTTTTTCCGGTGTAAAGTTACCCCTTCTATATAAGGCGTACACAATGTTAAGTATGGACGTCGGGCCACTGTCAAATTTTTTACGTTTTACGTCGTTTGCGTAAGTCATTCGCGAATAGGGCTGTGCGTAAGTTACGTTCACGTCTAAAGCATTGACGATTTGCGGCGTAATTTGGAGCATGCGCACTGGAATTGTTTCACGGACGGCGCATGCGCCGTTCGTAAAAACGTCAAATACGTGGGGTCACGATTAGTTAGCATAGAACACGCCCCCAACCAGTCCCTTTTGAATTAGGCGGGCTTACGCCGCCCGATATACGCTAGGCCGCCGTAACTTAAGGCGTAACTTCTTTGTGAATACAGTACTCGCCTTTCTAAGTTACGGCGGCGTAGCGTTTCTGAGATACGCTACGCCCGCCTAAAGATAGGCGCATGTACGTGGATCTGGCCCATATAATTTTAATTTAATTTGATTTATCTTATTACTTATTTGCCAATTCTTTAAAAAAAATGTGTTATGTATATATATTTTTTTTGTTATTCTTTTTATAATATATTTTTTGATATTTTTTTGATAATTCTTTCCAATAATACCCCCTATTATGGTAAACAAAGATATATATCTACACACACATATATACCCCTTGACCTTTGTTGTCCTCTTCTCCTCCATGTGTGTATGTGTATATATAATTAAATTCACTTATATAATTATGTTTACTTGTGCTTCAGATCGTACCATTTATATAACTGCAATTAGCATATATCATTAGTTACTTTCAACAACTCATCTGCGCTGTTTTTATATCGAATTTCTATGCCAAACGTTTTTAGCCAGATTAATATATGAATAGTGCTACCGTGCCGCCACTTAAGTGTAGAATAACCGTAATTTTTTTTTTTAAATATGCTGCTAAATCTATATGGGTAAGTAAGTAAATAAATACCTGTAGTGATATTGATAAAAGAGTGATCAGCGCATACAGTCCAATAAATAAATAATATAGATAATAAAACCACTAATGTAAAACAAAATAAGTGATAAGTGACAATAATGTGCAATGAATGCTAATAGTCCCAAAGTGCAAACATAAGTGAACAGAAAATGGCAAAAAATAATTAATGAGGGTCCTTGTGCAATCCAAATCTTAAAGGAACTTCACAATCTTCTGTATAAATCTTCTAGGTGCTGTGCTCACAGAGCGCTTACCTTAAGGCAGGTATATGCAGACTTGTATGAGTGTGGGTAGGTCCAGGGATGGTTCCTTCACATAGATTCCCAGCTACTGTCTGTCTCCACGGGTACAGATAGCCTCACAAGTTCTCTCCTCGATTTGAGCCCCAGTAAAATCAAAAGAGACACTCCACCGTGAAGTACAGCAAGGGATTTTTAATAAATAAAGCTGTAGAAACTTACATCAAAGTAAAAATAAAGCAGCAGTGACAGCGATGTTCAGGCTCTTCCTATTTCCTGGTCCATCAGATCCTTACCGGTTGTGCCCCATCACGTGGCTAAAAAAAACACTTTAAGTGTTCCAGTGCAAAGTGGCATCTTTTAAACTTCCTTCTATCTTCACATTTCATGCATGTGCCTAACATGCGCCCAAGTTCTCCCCCATTAGGTGGAAAAGTCCTGTTTTCAGTTTGCGAGAAGCCACGTGGGGGACACAGCAAACATGTGGAAGGAGGTGCTCTTGTCAGATGAGACCAAAATTTTACTTTTTGGCCTAAAAGTGTAATGATCCTGTCTTGATATAATTGTGATTAATTGGATCTCAGCTGCGGAGGTTTCTCAGGTATAAACCAACAGTCACTCTATTAACTGGTTAAAGAGTTAATGGTTTAAATCATCACAACCTCAGATAGAATCCCAAAGTAATCAAGAAGCTTATTGCGTCATAAGCATATGTTATGTACCAATCAGTAATAACTAAGGTATCTGACTGAGCAGGTAGCGTATGTTTTTAGTAGAATAAACTTAAATAAAGTCTCTGGTTCAGTACAGTGCTAATGATTCAAGTAACATTGCTTATTCCAGCCTTAGCGATGAATATTCAATCACAATGTCAGTAAGTCAGGTAAGGATATTTATAAATATACAGAGTTCCTTTTGAGGTTCAGCTCAATACACCCTGAGTGATATTAGCATGAAAGAAAAGGATACTTGTGGTACTGCTGTCATCAGATGAGGAGGTTGTAATGCGAGTGCTTTGCTGCAGGCTGTTCAGAATCCTTCCTGTAGTCAGTGGACATAGGCTGGTAAGGAATGCCTGTAGAGCTGCTGCCTGGAGGGGCTTGGACTGAAGCCTGGAGCGGTTGTGCTGGTCCCAATGGTGGATGGGGAGACTCTGGGTACTGGAGCAGGTTCTCTGGGGAGTCTTGAGTGGCTTCCAGGTGACGGCAGGGGTCCAACAAAATAGCGGAACACCCTGCCGTCATTACTGGTGATTTAAATAGCCGCCAGGACGCGGGAAACAGCGCAGCATGCTGGGGCGCACTTCCGCGTTCCAGCGTAGAACGCAAACAGCGGAAGTGACGCGGCCAGAGCTGAGAGAGGAGCGCAGCCGAGGGAAAGAGGCAAGGCTGCGCTCATCTTGTATAAAATAACGCCAGTGGCGTTACAAAAAGCAAGATGCTTGAAAATTGATGTTCACAGACGCTCCTTGTCCAGTCTGACAGAACTTGAGCTATTTTGTAAAGAAGAATGGGCAAAATGTCACTCTCTAGATGTGAAAAGCTGCTAGATACATAACCAAAAAGACTTGCAACTGTAATTGCAGTGACAAATTACAAAGTATTGACTCAGGGGGGCTGAATACAAATGCACGCCACACTTTTCAGATATTTCGTGAAAACCATTTTTAATTTTCCTTCCACTTCACAATTATGTGCCACTTTGTGTTGGTCTGTCACATAAAATCCCAATAAAGAACTATTGAAAGCACAAAACAGTGATTTCTAGATGCCAGTGATATATAGTGCTATATATAGCGGTGTCAAAAAAATATATATCGCGTGGTGGGAGTGGGTAGCCACTAGAGGGCGCTAGGTGGCCATCTCACCACCCATCAATATTAATACGCATTGTTATAGTGATACCAACAAAAACAATATATACATTTCAATCAAAAAACATATATGAACAGAAGCTGGAAATCAAAATGAGCAAAAACAGGTAAAATATAATATATAAACTAATATAAATTTTATTAAATTATAAACTAACAAAAAAGTCCATAAAATGTTGACGAAGATTTCATCAAAACACCCGTGAGTTGTGCCAAATGTCATGTAGTAGATAATGTGACCAAAGGGAACAGTAATAAGTCCTCCACCAGGCTATTGATTGGATTCTTACCAGAACTCCATGATCCCTTATTACAGGGGATCATGAACCGCATATAAAAGGGCAATCACTCCCAGTGATGTAATTCAGACGTATGTGATCCAATTGGGTCTCATTCACAAGTGATGACAGCAATATCCACCATGTAAAAACAATGATAAAGGCTCCACATAGTGTATTAAATGAGTAAAAAGGTTTTGTAACGGTCAGGGGTTAACACCGTTTACGATCTTCCATTCCACCAACCACGACAGCTCATCCGACAATCCACAATCCAGCAGACAGGACCCATTCCATTCCCCCAGGATAAAGACGAGACACAAGCTCTGTTCTCTCTGGTTCCAAAACGAATGAATACTTTAATGGTACACTCAGCTTGTTATATACAGTTACAAGCATGCTACAGTAATCACAGGGACAATGAAACTCTTCACCCCCAACATCACACAATGGGGGCTTCAATACACATTCAGATGGGCTAATTACTAATCATTATCTAGACCGGGGATATGCAATTAGCGGACCTCCAGCTGTTGCAGAACTACAATTCCCATGAGGCATAGCAAGACTCTGACAGCCACAAGCATGACACCAGAGTCAGAAGCATGATGGGACTTGTAGTTTTGCAACAGCTGGAGGTCCGCCAATTGCATATCCCTGATCTAGACGGTCTGGCTCTGCGATAAGTTATCCCCACCTGTTACACACAACACATTCCTTTACTAAACATAATTGACATGCTAACTCACTATACCTGAAAGGTTAGACTTGTTGGCACAGAATCTAGAGGAGTTAATTACTACAGCTGACAAGTCACATTCCACATCTTATCATCAATAGACTTTCACACAATATAGTGTCATTAGCATCACACAATGAAAAGGTCTGTAGAAGCAGACCTAGTTAGCCCAATGGACAATTGAATGCAATCACAACAAGCCCCAGCCAGGTGGACTTAATTAGCATCTCAACAGTCTATGTTGCACATTGAATGAGCCACTCTTATTGACCTGTTGGGGGTCAGAATAAACCACCTGTAATATGTCAAGATATCCTGTAATACACAAATTATCATTTATGTCCCATCTCATGTAATCCGAGATATCAGTTCTCAGTCATCCTATGCCCAAAAGGGACTCCCGTTACAGGTTTATTTTTAAAAAGTAAGTTGTTGCTCCGATAAGTGTCTGAGTCTCGTCACACCATCCGCCCCTCCCCTACGTGTTACGTCACAGGGTCACATGACTTCCTCAGGGTGATTACTATTGGCCAACAAGACGCTGTATGCTATACTACTCCGCCATTTTCTTGAAGTCCATGGTACGGTGGTATACACTAAGACCCCTTTCACACTGAGGAGTTTTTCAGGCGGTACATCACTAAAAATAGCGCTGCTATACCGCCTGAAAAACTCCTGCACTGCATACTCAATATGAAAGCCCGAGGGCTTTCACACTGAGGCGATGCGCTGACGGAAGACAAAAAAAATCTCCTGCCAGCAGCATCTTTGGAGCGGTGAGAGGAGCGGCGTGTATACCGCTCCTTCCCATTTAAAACAATGGGAAACCACAGTAATACCGCCCGCAATGCGCCTCTGCAGAGGCGCATTGCGGGCGGTATTAACCCTTTATCAGCCGCTAGGGGGGGTTAATACCGCACCGCTAGCGGTCGAATTCCGCGGCATTTCCCATGGTATAGCGCCGCGCCTCCCGCCCCAGTGTGAAAGGGGCCAAAGTGTATACCACTGCTCATGATTGACATCGTCGCACATGGAATTTATCATGGTTAATCAACCGAGTTGCCTAATTTTCTTATGTATGTGGGATATTTTAAGATCATTTCCCAATGTTGTGGCTGTGCGATGGCTTACAATATATAAAAAATCCAACCAAAAATTGCATAATTCCACCAGTTCACATATCTTTACTGCATGAATGTGATTTTATATATATATTATAATGAAAATATGAATAAAAGTATTATAAAATAGATTAAAATTAAATACAATAAGCACTATATCTAAAATTGTATCAATACAATATAGGCTCTCCTCACTTAATGACCAGGTTCCGTTCCAATGACTAGGTCCTTTAACCACTTTAGCCCCGGGCCTGTTTTTCAGAGTCGGTGTTTACGAGACAAAACCATTTTTTTTGCTAGAAAATTACTTAAAACCCCCAAACATTATATATTTTTTTTTTCTAACACCCTAGAGAATAAAATGGAAGTCATTGCAATACTTTTTGTCACACCGTATTTGCGCAGCGGTCTTACAAGCGCACTTTTTTTGGAAAAAAATCACTTTTTTAAATGAAAAAATAAGACAACAATAAATTTGGCCCAATTTTTTTATATATTGTGAAAGATAATGTTACGCCGAGTAAAATGATACCCAACATGTCACGCTTAAAAATTTCGCCCGCTCGTGGCATGGCGTCAAACTTTTACCCTTAAAAATCTTGATAGGCGACGTTTAAAAAATTCTACAGGTTGCATTTTTTGAGTTACAGAGTAGGCCTAGGGCTAAAATTAATGCTCTCGCTCTAACGATCGCGGCGATACCTCACTTGTGTGGTTTGAATACCGTTTTCATATGTCGGCGCTACTCGCGTATACGTTCGCTTCTACGCGCGAGCTCGTCGGGACGGGGCGCTTTAAAAAAATTTTTTTTTGCTTTTCGCATTTATTTTTATTTATTTTACAATTTTTAACACTGAAAAAAAAAAAAAAAAATTATCACTTTTATTCCTATTACAAGGAATGTAAACATCCCTTGTAATAGAAAAAAGCATGACAGGTCCTCTTAAATATGGGATCTGGGGTCAAAAAGACCTCAGATCTCATATTTAGGCTTAAATGCAAAAAAAAAAAAAAAAAATTTGGAAATGTCATTTTTTCAAATGACAAAAAAAAAAAATGTTTCTTTAAGACGCTGGGCGGGACTGACGTTTTGACGTCACTTCCCCCCAGCGGAGCTATGGGGACGGGCGAAGGAGATTTTTCCTTCAGTCTCGTCCCCGCTCAGCTGCCGGATGGTCGCGATCTCCTCCGCCGCTACCGACGGCTCCGGTAAGCGGCGGAGGGCGCGGAACAGCGGCGGGAGGGGGGGGGCCCCTCTCCCGCCACCGATAACGGCGATCTTGCGGCGGATTCGCCGCGGAGACCGCCATTATCGTTAACATGGCCGCCCACAGAAGAGATGAATATCTCGATTGTGGCAGCAGCTGCTACCGTTACCGAGATATTCATCTCTAAAGTGATGACGTATAACGGCGGTGGGCGGTCGGCAAGTAGTTAACAAATTGGTCGTTAACCACTTCAGCCCCGGACCATTTTGCTGGTCAATAACCGGTCCACTTTTTGCGATTCGGCACTGCGTCGCTCTGACAATTACGCGGTCGTGCGACGTGGCTCCCAAACAAAATTGGCGTCCTTTTTTTCCCACAAATAGAGCTTTTATTTGGTGGTATTTGATCACCTCTGCGGTTTTTATTTTTGTTGCGCTATAAAGAAAAATAGAGCGACAATTTTGAAAAAAAAATAATATTTTTTACTTTTTGCTGTAATAAATATCCCCCAAAAAATATATAAAAAAACAATTTTTTTCCTCAGTTTAGGCTGATACGTATTCTTCTACTTATTTTTCGTAAAAAAAAAAATCGCAATAAGCGTTTATTGATTGGTTTGCGCAAAAGTTATAGCGTTTACAAAATAGGGGATAGTTTTATGGCATTTTTATTATACACATTTATTTTTTTTACTAGTAATGGCGGCGATCTGAGATTTTTATCAGTACTGCGACCTTATGGCGGACACTTCTGACACATTTTTGGGACCATTGGCATTTTTATAGCGATCAGTGCTATAAAAATTCATTGATTACTGTAAAAATTTCACTGGCAGGGAAGGGGTTAACACTAGGGGGCGAGGAAGGGGTTAATTATGTTCCCTTGGTGTGTTCTAACTGAAGAGGGGTGGGACTGACTAGGGGAAATGACAGATCGCTGTTCATACATTGTATGAACATGCGATCAGTCATTTCTCCCCCTGAAAGGACCGGGAGCTGTGTGTTTACACACACAGCTCCAGGTTCTCGTTCTGTAACGAATGATCGCGGGTGCCGCGTCGTCGAAAGGGGCAAGCAGAGGGGGCACGTGCCCCTAGTGGCTGAAATGCAAAATCACGTAATATTACATGATTTTGCGCAGCCGAGCCAACCAGCCGCCGTAAAACTTCGGTGGGCGGTTGGCAAGCAGTTAAACGAGAAGCCACAAGTATTCAATATTTTAAGCATTCTTGACTACTGTACTGTAAAAAAAATGTCTAAACACAAAACTCCAGCTCAATAATGTTGTTTTAATTAGCATAAGTACAGAACACACGAAAATTCTGTACTGTACAATACAATGATGTACAGCATGTCATTCGGGTGGGGAGAACTGGTCGTAAGTCTGAGCAATCATTAAACAGGTAAGTCGTTAAACGAGGAGTAATATAAATGGGGGGAAAGAGGTTTGGGACTTTGCATGAGGCATCATACTGTGTACTCCATGCCTGATTCAATTGAACACAAAGAGGGAGATGGGACTTTGTGTGAGGCAGGTGGCAACCAAATAGGGTAATAAACGTACAGATGGCTTAGCAATTTGTTTATTTGTCATAAAGAGGGTATAAAATCGCACTCAGTATGAAATGTATAGCAAAGCCATTGAATATATACACACAAATGGATAAAGTACAGTTCATGAATACATAGCAATAATAATATAATTACATATGCCAAACAGTTCATATACATATACACAAATTATAAAAGCGAAATAGCAGCACATTCCAGTAACCCATGTATGGAGTAATTACTAAGTATAAGGATTAGAAAGTAGCAGATATTATAGAATGCATGTAGCAATGATTGTTGAATTGAATAAAAACATGGTGTATCCCATCATTCTCAGTGTGTTTCGTGTTACCAAGACACTTCATCAGGAGTAGGTGCATCCACTATTATGTAAGAAATATAAAAAAAACAATAAACTCTAATTGAAACTCCAATTACAAAGGAAGGAGAGAAAGGGAAGATATTGAGGATGAATAGCTTACATGGAGCTGGGATTGAGAGGTATGCACTACTGGCATTAGGAAGGAGCCACTAATATAGGCTGTCTGTCACAATAAGTGTATATTAATTGGTTTGCCCAAAAGTTATAGCGTCTACAAAATAGGGGATAGATTTATGGCATTTTTATTATACATATTTTTTTTTTACTAGTAATGGTGGCTGTGACAGAACCCACTGTCACTGGGCCAGATTCAGGTAGATCCGCGCAATATTTGCGTGGGCAAAGGGCAACGATTTTTGCTCTGCGCCCACGCAAATATTTTGATATGCCCGCGATTCACGGAGCAGTAGCTCCGTAAATTGCGCGGGCGCTATGCTAAATAGCCCGGCGTAAGGGCGCCTAATGTAAATGATCCCGCCGGGGGCGGGAATCATTTAAATTAGGCGCGCTCCCGCGCCGAGCGAACAGTGCATGCTCCGTCGGGAAACTTTCCCGACGTGCATTGGGGCAAATGACGTCGCAAGGACGTCATTTGCTTCTAAGTGAATGTGAATGGCGTCCAGCGCCATTCACGAATCACTTACGTAAACGACGTGAAATTTAAATTTCACGAGCGGGAAGGGCGGCTATACTTTAGCATTGGCTGCCCCTGCTATAGCAGGAGCAACCTTGCGCTAAAGTCGCCGTACGGAAACTCCGTACCTTGCGTGCACAGGGTCCGCGCAACTTTTGTGAATCGGTGGTAGTATGCAATTTGCATACTATACGCCGATCACAATGGCCGCGCCCCCTAGCGGACAACGCAAGAATGCAGCCTGAGATATGAAGGCATAAGGAGGCTTATGCCCGTCATATCCTAGGCTGCAGTCCGCGTAGCGATGTTCCTAAATCAGGGGCATTCGCTACGCGGGAGCAAAACAGCTTTTGCGCCGCACAACCTATTGTTGCGCGGGCGCAATAGCTTCTTGAATCTGGGCCATTGTGTGTTTTGTAAGGGACTGTGGGCTGGCCTCTCACCCACAGATTATGGCCCAGAAGAGACTGGAGACAAGCTGGCATTGAGATAATGTAATGTAATGCTACATCCCTTCTCCCCCATCCCCCCCTCTTGTTGCTGTGTCTAACTGTGTTGGTCAATGGCACATAGACAATGGTCTGGACTGGAGACATCTCTCCGCAGGGGATGTGTATTGAGAGGCTGCCTGCTTACCATAATCCTTTTATGTTTATCTGTATTCTGTTTCAATGTACAAGTGTTCCGTTCCCATTGGTTGTTCCTTGTCCCCTACCCCCTCCCCTCTATGACAAAGCTAAGGGGAGTGCCCCTAACTGTGTAAAAGTGTATGTCTTGTATTAAATAAACAGTTTATGCTCTGCATGTTTAACCCTCAACACCTGTGTGGCTTGTCTCGTGATTGAGGGGTTAAGGGCTGGTTATGGCGAGGTTGCAGGCTGCGGGTGCGTTTGGAGGACAGGAGACACAGGTCTGGGGGATTTTCATTACGGCGGACAGATCAGAACACCTTTGATACTTTTTTTTTTGGACCATTGACATTTATACAGCGATCAGAGCTAAAAATAAGTGTGTAACCTAGGAAGTATTTCCAACTGTGGGGGGGCTGCCTGGGGGAGCAGACCGATCGCCGTTCATAATCAGTATGAACAGCAGATCTGTCTCCTCTCTCCTGACAGAATGGAAATCTGTCTATTTACACTGATAGATCTTCGTTCTGTCTCTGTCAGGAGCGATTGCGCATTGGCTCAGGTGTGCACCCCCCTACGAATCTTAAAGTGGCAGACGTACACATACAGCGATTTGCCGAGGGGAGCCAATCTGGAACAGTATAACTGCAAAGGCTGGTCCTTAAGTGGTTAAACCGTTTGGTGGCAATACAGATAATTCATGGATATAACATGATTCCCTCTTACTTAGCCCTCTGACGCCATTTGGGCCTCTCCAGTGTTTTTTTTTTTTTTTTAGGGCTTATATGCCTCAAAATTGCAACCCCCTATGAGCTCCATTATGAACATTTTTAAAATGCAAGGAGAGATTATGTTTTTTGTATCCTGTACTGTTGTAAATATGTTATTTTATTCTACATTTTAAAGTGGTTGTATACCTCACTTTCACATTTTTACCTACAGGTAAGCCTATAACAAGGCTTACCTGTAGGTAAAATGAATATATCTTCTAAACCTGTACAGTTTAGGAGATATTAATCTTGCATGCAGCCGCTGAGATCAACGACGCGTGCGCTCCTAAGGTCCGGTGGATGCTGCCGGAAAATCAGAGCTTCTTGCCGAGAAGAGGACACCCACGTGGCATACAACCACTTTAAATGTGTATTTTTGTTCTACCTATATAGATCAGGTCACAAGAACATTGGAGGGCATATACAAACCCCCCTGGTGTCACATGATATAAAATACTTAATAGCATAAGATTTTTGTTTGATGGGGTTAAACACTTGCCGACCGCTGCACGCCGATATACGTCGGCAGAATGGCAGCGGTGGGCAAATGGACGTACCTGTATGTTCCCTTTAAAAAGTCATATGCCCCGCAAACTCGATTTTCGCCTGCGCCCAGCGATCATGTCACGGAGAGGCAGAACAGGAAGATGCCAATGTAAACAAGGCACTTCCCTGTTCTGCCTAGTGACAGGACAGTGATCTACTGCTCCCTGTCATCAGGAGCAGTGATTACTGTGGTGTCACTTGTAGCCCAGCCCCCCACAGTTAGAATCACTCCCTAGAACACACTAAACCCCTTCCTCACCCCCTAGTGGTTAACCCCTTCCCTGCCAGTGTAATTTACACAGTAATCAGTGCATTTTTATAGCACTGATCGCTGTATAAATGACAATGGTCCCAAAATAGCGTTAAAAGTGTCCGCCATAATGACGCAGTCATGAAAAAAATGGCAGCCAGCCATTACTAATTAAAAAAAAAAAAAATAATAATAATATTTAAGTTGATCTTGTTTAATATTTGCCAATGTTTACTTATGATTTTCTCAACAGCCCTGTGTTGGACATTATAATCCAACACAACGCCTCCCATCTTTTCATTTTCAGCTACCCCTTGTGTTACTTTATCCTTTATTAATTCTTCTCTTAGTAAGTATTTGACTTTGAAACATTTTCTTTGCAAGAATACTTTTTCATGGCCCTTATCGAAGAACATATTTGTTAGTTTTTCTGATTGAATTTGAAAATCTTCTTTAGTTAAGTTTCTTTTAACCCACATATACTAGCCTCTAGGGATATTTGTTAGCCAGGTCCTATGATGACACCTATTAAAAGGTATATACGAATTTCTGTTTGTTTCCGTAAAAAAAGTTTTTGTAACCAAACCATTGTGGTTTTTTTTCTATTAAAAAAAAAATAAAAATGTTTGTTTTTAGCGCTCGTCTTCCAGGTTAATTTAAT